>NW_020944975.1:199200-428267 GCF_900497805.2 Vombatus ursinus | reverse complement strand
GGGGGGGGGAAGTGGGGCAGGGTTATTAGAGAAGCCAGAGATCGGGGCTGGGGGCTACTTATGGCTTTATGGTGCTTACTATTTACTGTATAAAGACGCCTCTTACAGGCATGGATGAAGGCTTGCGGGGGGCTTTTGTATATTAATTTATCCTGAGAAGTAGGTGGTTTTATCCCCATTTTACATACGAGAAAATTGAGGCAGACAGAGGTTAAGTGACTTTTGCAGGGTTATACAGTTTAAACTAATGCCTTCCAGACGCTGTCCACGGCGCCACCTAGCCATCCCTACCACAGACCACAGACAGCCTGCAGTTAATAAGTGCATGTGTCCCTTCAAGACACATTAATGTGTGATTTCCTTGGTCTAGAGGACTGCCAGCACAGGAAAAGGCCACAGTCTCCCTTATCTGCTACTTTAGTTGCCAGGGGAGAAACCCAAGAGGCACAAAAGGTAGTCACTTTGGGGTCCCTAGTCACAGTGCTCACACCAGGGAGAGGGAGGGCCTTATATTCTACATTCCTTCAGTCAAAGACTCAGAATTTAAGTTCGGCTGCTGAAATCATTAGTCACAATTCTGGATGAGAGTCTGGGAGGTGGTGTGTCACCATACAAAATTTAGCATAAGACAGGAGAGGATAGAAAGAAAGTGGGGGGGAGTGGGGAAGTAAGGTTCAGTAAATGAGAGGAAATAAAAAAGGAAGGGACAATCAGAGAAGATGAACACAGGGCAGGCCCTTGGGTCGTGCATGGCTTTAAGTGGCCAATACAGGTGAGGCAGGCTTATTTTTAGAGGTCTCCCATCACTGTCAAATAAGAACAGACATTATTTTGAGCTTCTCTAGGGCTTCATCATTTAGCAGGTTGAGGAAGCTACTATATTTCTTACTACATACCTCTCCAAGACCTGCACAGTCCCCATAACTCACATGCCCAGTGAAGAAGATCTAGGTTTTCTCTTTCACTGTCTCTGTCCCTTGCTGATTCTTGGATCAGGTACCTGCTTGTTCAAAGAGCTTCTCTCTTTGTGGTCCAGGAATTCTACTTGATGTAGAAAACTGGCATGATCTAGGAATTCCCCTACTCAGAAATACATCTCTGCTTGGTCTAGATCATCAATTCTTAACATTTTTTGCATAGATTTTTTTGCGTCATTTTGTGTCTGACAATCTGGTGGAGCCTGTGGACTCTTCAAAATAGTGTTTTTAAATGCACAAAATTAATTACATAGTATTACAAAGAAGACAAATTATATTGAAATATAATTATCAAAAATTTTTTAAACAAGTTTATGGATCCCAAATTAAGAACCCCTGGTCTAGATATTAAGTGTGACCCAAGAACTGCTGCTACTTTGTCCTCTTTATCAGGCTATGAACATCATGTTTCTTGGAAGCCTCAAATGGTTCCTTGGAGAGGCTGCATGGATTTTTGCTGATCTTCCTCCCAGGAAATGAATCTGTATACCTCCTTGCCTCGATGGCCTGTGTAACCTCAGTTTTCTAGTTTGAGATCAGTGGTAACCTTGAAGATAGAAGTTTCAGTTGAGCAAAAGGATCAGAAGTCAGATTGCTAGAGATTAAGAAGTGAGTGCTTTCTAAGAGTTTGGGAATAAAAGGAAGGAAAGATATAGGAAAACTATCTTGAAGGAATAGCAAGGTCAAGAAAAGGATATTTTTTTAAAAGTGTAAAGTACTTCCCATTTGACATGTGAACAGTTTGGTTGCTGAAAGGGAAAGAAAGAGTATATTTCAACATGGAAAAATGATGCAATCAACTTCTAAAGAAACATAGTCTCACTTAAAACATTGAGGAGAGGGGTAGCTAGGTGGTGCAGTGGATAGAGCACCGGCCCTGGAGTTAGGAGAACCTGAGTTCAAATCTAGCCTCAGGTATATAACACTCACTAGCTATGTGACTCTGGGCAAGTCACTTAACCCCAATTGCCTCAAAAAAAAACAAAAAACATTGAGGAGAGACAAATTGTTCTAATAACCAAATAGAGAACTGCCCTCGGAGGAATGTACAAAGAGGACATGTTTGAAGACTGATCAATTACTAACATAATAATGGCTATATTATGGTCTATAAACTCATTTGCATATGAGTGGTACATGCATACCAGCACCAGTGAAGACCGCTCAGGACGTGACCCTCCCCCCCTTCTTTAATTGTATAAGCAGAAGTTCCTGACCTATAGTGTATCCTGTTTATCTCATCCTCTAGCTATATGACCTTGTGTAGAAGACTGTAGAAACCATGGGGCCCTGAAAATGGGAACGTGCTTCAATTTCTGTACTCCTTTGTTCTCTTCATTGCTGGGGAAGATTTATTCGAATAGATTGTGCCCCCTGAGGCTCAGCCAATGGGCCAACAGGAAGGGGGTTAGGGTGGGCTATTGTGCTAGGATCTATATAAACCTATTTTGAACAAAGCACTCTTACACTCTCTGGCTGATGCCATTTTGGGCGACAAAGGGGTGTCCTTTCTCGAGAAAGCCAATAAAGCAGCTTTCCTTTTTGCAAATTCTTGTCAAGACTCTGATTCAAATTTGGGTAGGTGGTCTTTTGTCCCACACACACGTAACTATTTTTAGAGTTTTAAGGTTTATAACTGGGAAATTGTAAATCAAATAACTGGGAATAATGAGAATTATATAAGGATATTGGGCTTCATACTTACAGAAAGATGGATTTCTTGAGTTTGACCTCATAAGGTAAAAATGAACCATTGCCTACCAGGGGCTATAGAATTTAGCAGAAGAAATTTGTGATGATTAAGAAGGTTTGAGAGACATGGTTTCTGGGTAATTTAATCATTTTATTAATAAGGCCAGCACATTACTAATAAAAGGATGGTCATTTGGCCATCTCTATTATTCCAAAAACAATCATGGCAGCGGGCTCACAGTTTATACACCCTTCAAAGAGAAAGTGTTCAATGAGAGACTGGGAGTGACATTATGTCACCCTTAGAGAAACTATTTCTATACTCAGACCATTCCCACCCTTGGGCTATCTTATATGTGTGTGTGTGTGTGTGTGTGTGTGTGTGTGTGTGTGTGTGTGATATATATATAGACAAAAAGGAACTCTCTCCACCCAAGCTTGAGTAGAACACAATGGACTTCTCCATCTTAGATTAAATTGCTGGTAAGTTTGGGTGAGGTGTGACTAAGATTGAGGAGAGTTAATTCAATCTCATTATCAACAACATCTTTCAAGAGACTGAACTTAAAATCAGGACTCTGGAAGAACAGGAGAGCTCTGAATCTCCCCCAAGATACTGATTATTAATAATAATTTCTCTCAAAGTATAGGAAAAGATAGAAGAATCTGGAGGCTAAACTAAGGCATCACAAGGAACTGGGGACAGCTATGAGAAATGCTGTTTATAGAAGACAGAATACAGAGCCTAAACTGAGCTGACAGTAAGGCTTTACAGTGGTTTTGCTGGTAGTCTGCTGATTAGAGAGAGGCATTGCTTTGTTGTTTGACTAGAGTAAGGCTGGATCAGCTGTGAAAACTTTTCAGTTTTTCTGGTAGTAGGGGAGGCAAATTCTGTGGTTTTGTACTCAGCTTATTGCTCTCTAGTGCCACCTACAGACCAAAATTGAGGAAAACCCCTCAGAGGTGTCTCTCTAGTCATCCTTCCTGGTATAAGAAAGAAAAAGAGGGAGGGAAAATCGGTTTTGTGTGTGTGTGTATATATATATGTATATATATATGTGTGTGTGTGTATGTGTGTGTGTATATATGTGTATGTATAAATATATATATATATACACACACATATTATATATCTATATCTCTCTCTCTCTCTATTTTTTTTCCTGTGAGCTGTGCTTCACTATAAGAAGTTTAGAGCTGATTGGACAATGCAGAATTCCCTGAATTTCTTTTGCAAAATGGAGGAGTTTGACAGTTTTCTGGCTCAAGGGAAATGCTTGTCACTGAAAGAACATAATACTCTCAAGCTCACTGTTAGGAATTGCTGTGAATAAAAAGAGCTTGTTACTGCTTCAGCAGCTCAAAAGCAGAGGTAGAATGGCCTACTTAGCTAGAGAGCAATGAAGACCACAAGAGGAGCAACCAGCAGAAAAGCAGCTTCACCTGGTATAAATTGTTCCTAAGGGAACAAGGACATCAAAGCCTGTAATCTAGAGTTGTGAGTTGCCCCAGACACAGGGGTTTCCTCACTCAAGTACCTCCTTGTTGGGTTTCTATAAGGGTATGCCCCACTCTCCTCCTGGGAATTAGTGGCAATATTGTGACTCAGGTTTATGGATGGGTTGTAATGTTTTGAGTATTACTTCTTTTGCAAACCATTCTGTTAAGAAGGTTTTTTTGACATTAAATCTAATTTTACCTTTCTGTAATAGTCATTCATTTGTTTTAGTTCTGCCTTCTGGGACCAAACAAAATAAATCTAATCTCTTTTCCACATGATAACCCTTTGAATACAGCTGGGTCTTTCATTATCCCAACTAATCACGTCCAGTCTTTTCATCTTGCAGATGAGGAAATTAAGACCTACAGAGGTTAAGTGATTTGCCCAACTTCAGTAGCAATTGAGACTTGTTGACTGACAAAAACAATTAAAAAAGAAAAACCACATGATTATATAAGTAGGTGGGAAAAAAGGCTTTAACAACATATAGTGGTCACTTATTTTTAAAGTGTCAAAAAGCGTCAGAGTATGGCCCTTTAACCCAGAGGATCTAGCTGTTAAGTAACGTTAAGGAGTCCCCTAAACTTGTTTTTTTGAGTTGCCATATTTTCCAGAAACACTGGACCCAGAGTATACAGGAGGCCCTGATTATGCCAAGGACGAAGACTCCCTTGAACTGACACAATTTGTTGTTTGCATCCCAACCTGGACTCCTTGTGTGTCCTTGGGAGTCAAGCTAGTCTTTACTAGGCTGAGAAACTGCTTGTGCCACTGGGACCCTTATAGATAAGCAGACTATCATATCTTCATGGTGTAGCAGTTCCCAAGGCAAAAAGAATGCAGCTTTTGCCATCGCCTTGCTCTTCCCCTGCAGGAGAAGTTTTGTTATTTTCCCACCTTTACTGTACCTTTCCCCCTCCCAATGCCATACCCCTTTAAGAGGAGATTTCTGGTACCTCTTCCTCCCTTTGTCCTGCTGTTATAAGTATGCAAACTTCCGTATGGATTGTAAACTCTTTGCTCTGGCTTTGGGTTCCACATGCATGTTCATTTCTCTTGTCATGAACCTAGTTTTCAGGTAAATTTCATGAAGTTGTGATTGCCTATTGACATAGCCTTGGCCTAACACACAGGTATTGTTCCTCCGTGTGATATAGGGAAACTAGCCAATGCCTAACACACAGGGGAAATGTCTTTTTCTGCTGTAGAAAACCAAGCTTTAGTCTTCCCTGCAGGTGAGCTGTCTCTTTATGATTTAGTATACCTAGATGTGGCCCTTCTCTTTGGAGACCTGTCCCTTTCTGCTCCAAATGTTCTCTTCAACATCCTTGTCCAGGCCTCTCTGCTTATTGAGGTCTTTATTTTCATGACCAAGTCCTTCCTCCTAGGAAGGAAAAAATAGATTAGTGCCTAGGTATTTTTATTGCCTCTTCTGATTACATCTAGTATTTCTGAAAGAGCTAATAGGTCAAGTAATTCACAAGGTAGAAATTGAGCGGTTTCCCTATCCTTGACCTTGAATTTTTTTTAAGTCTCCTAATTTTTTGACCATGATCTTATAATGTCCTTGTGTGTGTGCACATAATATATTTATATTAAATTGTATTATCAATTTTATAATTTTATATATATATATACACATTATATGATTATACTGAAAGTGAAAAACTATTTCATAGGTCCTGCAAAACATTTCATGTTTTGATGTCTTAAGTCTTGTTAATGTATGCTTATGAATATTTTTACTTGGCATTTATTTTGTATAAAGAAATTAAATAGCTATTCTATAACATACACTGAGTATTGAATGCCTTTCTACTTTTGGTGGGACATTGGATATGAACCAAACCCAGGCTTTACGTATTTTTTCCTTGGCACTTCAGGGAGGGGAGTATAAAGAATCAGAGAGTTTGAGATAAAGCCTAATCACTCTTTTTAGAGACTAGGTTCTTGAGAGACTGAATTGGGTCTGCATGAATAGGTCCAAGGGACAGCTAGGTGGCACAGTGAATAGAGCACAGGCCTTGGAGTCTGGAGGACCTGAGTTCAAATCTGGTCTCAGACACATAACACTCACTAGCTGTGTGACTCTGGGCATGTCACATAAGCCCAATTGCCTCACCAAAAAAAAAAAAAATTAAAAAAAAAATGAGTAGATCCAGAGTTGAGAGGGGCTGTTTTGTGGCGAGGGACAGAATGAGTTCTGCTCAGATGAGTAGAGACCCAACTCAAGACACTCACCTGAGGAACATCCTGTCCTGTCCCCAAGCTTCCCAAGACTCTTATGGCTACAAAGACCATCCTTCAATAAATGATATTAGGGATGGATAAGTTCTCTGTGTGGTCTTTTTCTCTTTTTCCTGGGTATGGTGGCTAATTTATTACAAATCACTCATTTTTAAGGCTGTTTGCCTCTAAATGTAAGAAATAACATTAACAGGAGAAGCTAATTAATTCCTCCTTTTTAATTATTATTTCCAAAAGTACCATAACTCATTTGTTAAAAGGAATAGGCCATTAATCTACCCACTTAATCTCATTTGACCTCTACTCCTGAGCCTTTCATGTTAATAACCATCTTCCAATAAAAGCAACACTCCAAGCTGTCCCTTCCACTTTGTCTTTTTCACATGCCTGCAGCAGTGGAAGGGAAAAGAATTTCCTAATACTGCCATTTCCACCCCTACCCCTACAAAAGTATGTGTACTTTGATTTCTAGACCAGTTTGGGGCATTTTGCACAAGATTTGCCTTATTGGTAATGCAACACTGTGTGCTTCTGTCGAAGGCAGAGTTTATGCTGGAGCTTTGGGAGAAGAGACATTCTTAAAGAAAACACTCCAGACATTCTTTTTGGAACTGACTCCAAACATGTGGAGACAGAGAGAAAGACTTTAAAAACTGTAGTCATCTTCAACATAACCTTAATTTCCAGCTTGTCTCCCTAGACTAGACTTCAGGAAATTTCCCCTAGGATGACATCAGTGTCTATCTCCATCTTGAAAAGCTCATTTACTTTGTATTTTTGCATTCTATGTTCTATTCTAATCTGTATAACTTGTATTTTTGTTTGCTATTTTGCTTGGATAAATGGGTTTACTTGCTATGGACTATTTGTGATAGTCTTTTTTCTGGAACCAGCATTTGGTGGGAAGGGATTAAGCCTAAGTGTGTAAATTTGGGGTAACCTGTCCCTCTGTAATGGGTAGGAAAACAGCTTTTGTTTTGAACCTATCATATCCCTAGGCTAGCAATATTTAGGAAGGCAGATAGGAATAATTCTAGTCTGGTGCCCCTCTTGAATGGGCAGCTAGATGGCACAGTGGATCAAGTGCTGGCCCTAGAGTTAGGAAGACCTAAGTTCAAATCTGGCCTCAGCTACTTACTAGCTGTGTGACCTTGGGCAAGTCACTTTACCATGTTTGCCTCAGTTACCTCATCTGTAAAATGAGCTGGAGAAGGAAAGGGCAAACCACTCCACTATCTTTGCCAAGAAAACCCCAAATGGGGTAACAAAGAGTTAGATACAACTGAAAATGACTGAACAACAATATTCATCTTGGATACTGGAGGAAAAAGTGCCAAGCCTAGGAGTGCTTTTGAGGGCTTGATTATTTCCTGTTTCCCCAACCATCAAGCTGGCTCTACTCCTCTCCTCTTGCTTCTCCATTTTGGGCAGAACTACATGGAATAGAAATGTCTCACCCTATGAAGTCCTGGTGTTGCCACATTTATATTTTGACATCCCACAAAAGAGTCACCTTTTAAATAGAGCACCTTGCCTCTCTGGAATGCCTTTCCATCTACGTGTTGACAAACTAAATGCCCTTTTCCCTTTTCTATAATAAGAAATAACAACATTGGACAAACACAGATAGCAAGAACAGAATCTGCAGGTTTCAGAAATAAATTTATAATATTTCAAAGAAGAGGAACACTAATAAGGTAAGCATAACCTTGGTAAGATATGGTTAGTGATTCCAGCTTATCATAAAAGTTAAGAACTCTTCCTCAAACCAATAGCTCTTACAAAATTTAGGAGGCCCTAGTGTCTTCAGACTTCCACAGTCTCTTCCATTATAATATGGATTCTCCTTCCACAGTAGGATAATTCTAGTGTCAGTGGCATCCTGTCCCTCACCATGACATACACCATTACATACAAAATGATTTATGTCATTTGGCAAAGCCTATCTTGCCTCTCTCAAGAACAGAACCTGCCTTTCTTCATACACTTTCGTCTTCAGGGTAAAGGAGAATGTATTTGGTCTTTCAGAACTTCAGTATCTAGTTCAATCCTTACTGATGATAGGACGGAGCTAGGTAGTTTGGAGTGCAGGTGATTCAAGGAGACTGTTTTTGGGACTGGTATTTATGGTTGGGTAAGTAATCTTTTCTCACAGTTTCCCTCTCATCCTGCCTTCCTTGTGCCTTTCTTATTTCTCTTTTTGATCCTGGAGAGAGTGGGAGCTTTTTGAGAAGGGAGTGACATGGCATACCAGTGCTTTAGAATGATCATGAGTAAAGGATGGACTGGAATGAGGCCTGCATTAGGGTGGTGACTATATGAATGAAGGGAAGGGGACATAAAGGAGAGATGTGAACATAGAAATTATAGAACTTGGCAACAGACTGAATAGTGGAGTCACAGAATAAAGAATTAAGGATGATACCTAGGTTGTGAGACTGGGGGATTAGGAGGATGGTGGTGATTTCAGGTCAGTCATGAAGCTGGGAAGAAAGGAGGCTTTGATGGGGGGAAAGAGAAAGAGTGTAGCTCTGGACATGTTGAGTTTAAGATGTCTACAAGACATCTAGTTTGAGATGTCTAATAGCCAATTGGAGATGGGGGACCGAAAGTCAGGGCTGGTTATATAGATTTGGGAATCATCTACATAAAGATAATGGTTGAATCTAAGGGAACTGATGAGATCACCAAATGCGGTAGAATAAAGGGTCAAGAGGCACCCTTGGGGAGCAACCATGGCTATCTGGCATGACCTGGATGGTGTGAAAAGAAGATGTTTGTGAAATTTTCTGTTTCCACAGAAGTTAATGCAAAAACAGGATGCCTATGGATCCTGATTAGTAGGTACTCTTTAACTACAAGTATTAACAAGTAACTAATAGCTGTTCTTGCATACCAATATTGACAAATAACTAGTAGCTGTTCTTGCATCTGCGCATGCTCAATTAGCTTATCTGACACACCTTAAGGTATAAGAACTTGTGTGTGCTCTTTGGAACACCCACTTCTTGCAAGAAAAGAAATAAACGCCTTCCTCGTTCACTCTGTCTTTGAGTCAAGTGCTTTGCTTGTTTCTATCCATGGAGATCCAGCAAAGGAGATTGAGAAGAAGTGGTCAGACAGCAGGCAGGAGAAGAACCAGGAAACAGAAGTGTCATGAAATCCTAAAGAGGAGAGAGTATCTAGTAGAAAGAGGGGGGTGATCAATGGTGTCAAAATCTAAAGAGAGGTTAAGGTCACCTGTCTGTGATGAGCCTCTTTGTACTTAGTTAGAATAATCCTTACACAACTGATCATAGTCTGATACTGGGAGAATATTTAAGGCCTTCCCAGGTTGGTACAACCTGTCAGAGCCTATGCTCTATCAACACAGCCTTTGAAAGCTCAGTGTCACCTCCATGCCATGACTGAGGCATGGGAATAGAATTTTTGCTGAGGAACTATTTAGACAGTAAAAAACAATATGGTAAAATATTGTTATTTTTATGCCGTTCATTTCATTTTGCATAATTTCATTTGTCTTTCCACATTTACTTGGAATAAAGTCTCATTCACATACAATATTTCAAAAATTCATCTCAAAATGTTTTCATTTGGTTTCAATGGTTTTCAGTGGTTTCAAAAGCTCCACCTAAATTTATCTCTTGGAAAAATCTCCCTAAAATAATTCATGTTTCATTTCCTATTAAAAGATTTTTACTTTCTTCTCCATGTGACCCAAAAGGAAACACATTCCCATTGTAATTTAGAATACTTTTAGTGTAAGAAATTGTAATTAATAAGACAGTGATAAAACTCCAAGTGACATGCTGCTCAGGGAATCAACCATCTCCAGACGTGGATATAACAGCTACTAATTCTTTAACAGTTGAGAATTCAGATATTTATTTTTCCAGGGAAACCAATACTCTCAGAGGCCATTGGCATAGGAGAGGTACTGTTCATATCACATGATAGAATAATAGAATATTGACCACACTTTGAGTGTGTCATTAAGCAATTCATGAGAGGATTCAGGGTCAGAAAGTGTCTTTTAAAAAAAAAAACAACAACACATTATTTATTTACTTTTAGTTTTCAATATCACTTTTATAAGATTTTGAGTTCTAGATTTTTCCCCTTCCTCCCCTCCCCCACACAAGACAGCATGTAATCTGATATAGGCTATACATGTACAATCATATTAAACGTATTTCCACATTAGTCATGTGGTGAAAGAAAAATCAGAACAAAAGGGGAAAATGATGAAAAAGAAAAAAGAGAGAGAAAATAGAAAAATGCTTCAATCTGCATTCAGACTTCATAGTTCTTTCTCTAGATGCGGATAGCACTTTCCATCGTGAATCTTTTGGAATTGTCTTAGGTCATAGTATTGCTAAGAAGAGATAAGTCTATCAAAGTTGATCATTGCACAATGTTACTGTTACTGGTACAATGTCTTCGTGGTTCTCACTTCACTCAGCATTGGTTCATGTAATTCTTTCCAGGTTTTTGTCAGAAGATATCTTGATCTCTCAGGGATGGCCACTTGCCATTTTCCCTGGGAATTTTTGCTTAGTCACCTGCCATGTCATCTCTACTTTCTCCTCTGACTAGACTCTGGCAGTCCCATTGGTATCTTCAGCATCCTAGCAGCTGTGGAAGTACCCCTAAGATTAATGTATCAGTTTCTATGAGTTACCTTACCAGACAGGTACACTAGATACAGAGTAAGCCCATTTGTGAAAGGAGCCAATCAGGAGATTGCAGTGAGCCGAAGTCTTGCTCACTACCAGATGCCTTTGCTGGTGTTTGCTGGCTGACTTTGCTAATCTGTGCTACCCCCCCCCCCCCCGCCACACACCCCCTATTCTTTTTCCCAATTTCTCCCTGTACCTCCCCTTTGTGGTTTTCTAGCACAAATATCCCCTGGATCTCTTGGACTGTGGGCTTCCTTGCACTTTGTACTGGGGTGTCTCAGAACTAGTGTATGATTTTCCTCCTAATAAAACTTCTGTTTTCAAGTCAGCTTGGACTCCTGCATTTTGAGGAGTGGGCTCCATGTGGTTGACACAGCCATGTCTCCAGGGAACCCTGGAGACCTGAGCCAGTTAGAGGACATCCCCTGACTAGTGGTCACTCTCTTGTGTTGCTCAATGATGTAGTGAGTGGAACAACCAATAAGTTGTGGTTGTGTTTTTTTTTTAAGAATCCCACTCAATTGAACAATAACATTCCTATCACGTTATAGTTACAGTTACTTCCTACCTCATTTCTGCTCTTCGGAGTGTATAGGACAAGTTGAAAACCAAAGGAAAGCAAAAGAAACATTCACCTGCCCAAATACAGTGGCTTCACATTCATATTCATGGAGTACCATCTGTTAGTTGGTTCTTGCAGAAATGTAAAAACATGGTATGCTATCTGAAAATCACTGGAAAATTCTTCTTGCCCTCCATACTTATTGAAAATGAGAGCTCTGATTTTTCTCTTCTTTTTAGTCACTCTCAACTAATCATTGTGGCTAACCATTGTGGCAAACTGCACTGAAGACTCAGTGGCACAGGAAATAATTTATTTATAGAAAACTTTGGCTTATCCCTAAATAGAACAAAGTTTTCTGCTCTGTTTCCTTTAACTATCAATTAACATATTTCTGCCGTGTTCTAATGCAAACAGAAGCCAATGGAAAAGTTGAAATGCAATTACCTAATTAGATCTAATTATCCTTTTCCTCTTTAATTTCCAGCTATCTCCTTGTACTTCATTAAGCATGGCTCTCTGTCTGGCCTGTGGGATACTTCTGGATCTTTATTCTGTCATCCAACATGGTATCTGCTCCCAAATTTGTGTTACCTGTAAATGTGACATGTATGCCATTTATATTTTATCCAAGTCACTAGTGCAAATGTTAAACAAGACAAGGGCAAGGAAAGAGCCTTCAGACACTTTGTTACAGATCTCAAGTTAGCTGTAATAATTACTACCCTTTAGGTCTGATTTTTCACCTTGGTGCAAAATTCACCTAATTAATCCATATATCTCTGCTTTGTCCACAAGGACAGCAGGAGAGTCTTTGCCAAAGTGCCTACCTAAAACTCAGGTACAATATGTTAATGTTATTTCCCTATATTAACAATCTGGCAACCTTACATCAAAAGAAATGTTATTCTGGTGTGACCAGTTCTTTATAAACCCATGCTAGTGATCAGCTCTTCCCTAAGGGCACATAATTAATTTCATAATACATCCTAGGATTCAGTGAGAAATTGAAGGCAGGATTACCAGAATAGCTTTAAGAATCCATCTTCTACCCTTTTACAAAATTGGGTTAACATTTGCCCATCTTAAGGTCATTAATTCATTCAACAAACATTTACCTACATTGTGCTAGGGTTAGGTGTACAAAAACAAACAAACAAAATAGTTCTTGCCATCAAGAAACTTACATTCTAGTCTACTCTTAACCATTTTTCAAAGATCACTGATAACAGCTCAGAAATCATATATGCAAGCTCTTTCACTACCATGAGATGTATGTAATTCATTCGGTCCTAGTGACTCAAATTTATTAATTGAAGCTAAGTATTCCTTTATCATCATTTATTTGGGGCTTATTTTGGGCTTAACCAATTTTTTTGTTTCTTTTACATGTCCCAGTTCTAAAAGTTCCTCTACATCTCCCTCCTGAAATCCTATTGCAACACCCATCCCCTGGCCAGGGCACTACCACTATTACTGCTCCCTCTCTTATTCTAGTGATACTTTAGGAACACATAAATTTCATTCAATTAAATTTGGTTAAATTAAACAAGCATTTATTAAGCACTGAATATGTGTAAGGCACTATGCAGGGAACACAAAATCAAATCAAATCACTATCAACAAGCATTTATTAAGTATGTATGCCAGGTACTGTGCTAATGAAAGCCAAAAACAGCCCTTGCTCTGAAGGAGCTTAAAATTGAGGGAAAACAACATGCAAACAGCTATGTACAATCAAGATGTATGTAGGATAAATTGGAGACAATTTTGGAGGGAAGGCACTAACATTAAGGACAGGAAAAACTTCCTGCAGAAGCTGGGATTTTAGTTGGGACTTGAAGGAAGCCAGGGAAGTCAGGGGGTGGACAAAACGAAAAAAAGTCCATTGAAGAGCTTAGATTTCACTGGGATGGGGAGAGGATGTGGCTATAATGTACCTACGGATAAATAAGAAGAAGATAATATAAGGAGGGGAAAAGTACTAACAACCAGGAGGATCATGAAGTCCATGCAAGAGGGTTCTAAGCTGGGCATCCTAAGAAAGGCAGTATTCCAGGTATGGGAGACAGACAGCCTTTGCAAAGTTAGACCAGAGGCTTTTTCAAGTAGATTCTTAACTCTGAACATTTTTATTATTTTGTGGACTAGTTTGGATGTCAGTAAAAAAAATCTCCTTTGGGCACACTACTGCATTGTTGGTGTAGCTGTAAATCAGAACAACTATTTTGGAAAGCAATTTGGAATTATGTCCATAGCCTTTGACCCAGAGATTCCAGAGCCAGGCATATACCCCAAAGAGGTCACTAACAAAAAAAGGCTCCATATACATGAAAATATTAATAACAGAACTTTTTGTGGTAGCAAAGAACTGGAAATAAAGTAGATGTCCATCAATGGTGAATGGCTAAACAAATTGTGGTACATGAATATAACTGCTGTAAGAAAAAATGAACATAATGGCCACAGATAAACATAGAAAGACTTACTTGAACTGATGCAAAATGAAATAAGTAGGGGACAGCTAGATGGCGCAGTGGATAGAGCACTGGCTGTGGAGTTGGAAGGACCTGAGTTCAAATCTAATCTCAGACCAGATACTTGACGCTTACTAGCTGTGTGACCCTGGGCAAGTCACTTAACCCCAATTGCCTCGCCCCCCCCCCAAATGAAGTAAGTAAAACCAGGAAAACAATATGGAGGTTTCTCATCCTGAAAGACTGGATGAGGTCCCCCACATTTTGTATTGATGAGCCACTGGTGAAGCCAAATTAGGAAGCAAAGGATTGTGACAGGAAATAGGGTGGTGAAAGTGAAGAGACTAGTGTTGTTATCTCCTGCCTTTCAGTGAAATGTGGAAATAAACATCGTTTATAAACATTAATTTCTCCTTCTGATAAGAGTAGTAGTGGGAGAGGGCAAGCCTGTCATCTATCTGAGTCATCAGCAGAAAACAAAGAATAAAGGGGTAGCTAGGTGGTGCAGTGGATAGAGCACCAGCCCTGAAGTCAGGGGGACCTGAGTTCAAATCTGGCCTCAGACCAAACACTTGACACTTACTAGCCGTGTGACCCTGGGCAAGTCACTTAACCCCAATTACCTGAAAAAAAAAGAAATTTATTCAGAAAATAAAGAATAAAGAATAGTAATCCATTAGGATTAAGATAGGTCTGGGGAAAGGAGCAAAGGATCAGTACTGAGGAAGGGATATAAGGAAACCATACTTGACAGCTCCCTCTTTCCTCCCTTCTAGTTCATCTACCATATCAACTTCATCTTCCAGCATCCTGAAATAACTATCTTCTATCTCTAAACCCACTTTCCTGACCCAGCCTGGCTTTTCCTCCGGTACTTACCTTCTGAGGAGCTCTTCAACCCATCTCCTGAACTCAACAAGAACTCTAGGAGAAGGAACCTTTTAGCTTCTACTTGTCCTTCTACCTCTACTCAGGAGATTGTCACTTGCTATGTAGAACCCTTGCCAGTCAGGAACAAAGATGTCACCTGTAATTATATGGACTCAGAGCCAGGTGAAGTTTGGTTCTGTTTTCAGCCAGCTAACCTGTCCTGCCATGAGTTAGTTGGACATTCAAGTGGTTGTTACAGAAATGTGATCAAGTACGTGATGTCACACTACTGGTTTCTTGAACAGTGTCTGGGAACTCCTCTCACCAACTCCAAGCCATGATTCCCTCTCTAGATACTAATATTTGCAATGTCATTGTCAAGAATGCCATTCCCCTGGGTCTTTCCCTACAAAACCTCTCTCCTCACTGGGGTGAAATTTATGGCCTTGCTGTTGTCCCCCACCCCTCTTCATTCTCTCCTCCCGTGTGTCAGTCTTCAATTTCTCTGCATCACCTGCTTCAAGCTCACCTGAATGTCCAAGTGATTGTCAGCCCTCAATTTTTTACCCTGTTGGCATCTCTGTAGGAACTTGACAAAGGGGTGTTTCTCCTATCCAGGCAGTAGTCACTAAAGGGAACAGCAATCTGGGTGAGTGGACTACTTGGGAAGAAACTCTTGTACCTTGATGTGTGGATATATCCTCCTCTCAGACCTCATTGATTCTTTTTTTCTCCCTCTCTGCAGCCTTGTCTTCCCAACCCCCATGCAATCCCAGACTCCCAGCCTTAGTACCTTCTGGCTTCTACGACCAAGACCTGTGGTCCTCTCTATCTTGTTCTGGTCCCTACTTTCCTTCCGCTGACCTTGTCCTGGGCTGCCTGGATGGCCACATCATCCCTATGACTGGGAACTCTACTCTTCAACAATGCTGGGAGCATCTACAGGATGTTGTTCCCTGTAGGTGACCATGAAAAGAAGAGGGCAGGAGAATCAGAGTGGGGAGGAGTATGGACAGGATGTCACAATCCCACCTATTAGACTTAGATACAACATAAATTCTTCAGTGATGAACTGGGGCTGAGAATGGCAGGAGCAGGGCTAGGGGAAGAGGGGAAAGTGTACTTTTGTGCTTTCATATATTGTTACTATCTTTCTTATGCAAAGGGCACCATACTTTTCTAGCACTTGTACATCTTTTATTTCACTATTTACCAATTTATTTTGAATTATCAACAATCACTTCCATAAGCTTTTGAGTTTTAAATTTTCTCCCCTCCTTCCCCTTCTCACCTCCCTCCCCAAGATAGTGTGCAATCTGATACAGGCTATTCATATACACTCCTATTAAACATTTTCATATTAGTGATGTTGTAAGGAAGAATTAGAACCAATAGGAGGAACTATAAGAAAGAGGAAACAAAACAAAACAGAAGGGAAAAAAAAGCAAATAGCATGCTTCAATCTGCATTCAAACTCCATAGTTCTTTCTTTGGATGTGGATAGCATTTTCCATCATGAGACTTTTGGAGATGTCTTAGATCCTTTCGTTGCTGAGAAGGGCTAAGTCTGTCAATGTTAGTCATTGCACAACATGGCTGTTACTGTGTACAATGTTCTCCTGGTTCTGCTCACTTCACTCAGCATCAATCCATACAAGCCTTTCCAGGTTTTTCTGAAGTCCACCTGCTCATCATTTAGTATTCCATTACATTCATATACCACAACTTGTTCAGCCATTCCCCAATTGATGGGTGTCCCCTCAATTTCCAACTCTTCGCCACCACAAAAAGAGCTGCTATAAATATTTTTGTACACATGGGTCCTTTTCCCATTTTTATGATCTCTTGGGATACAGCCCTAGAAATGCTATTGCTGGGTCAAAGGGTATGCACATTTTTATAGCCCGTTCCAATTTTCCCACATCTCCAACATTTATCATTTTCCTGTTGTATCATGTTGGCCAATCTGATATGTGTGATGTGGTACCTCAGAGCTGTTTTGATTTGCATTTCTCTGATCAATAGTGATCTAGAGCATTTTTTCATATGGCTATAGATGGCTTAATTTCTTCATCTGAGAACTGCCTGTTCCTATCCTTTGAGGTGGTCAGCAGTGTTGATAGCTACCTTAGTTCTTCCTCAGCGTAGAAGTCTTGGCCAGGGGACCACAAGGGTCGGATGGTATTATCCCAGTTCCTTTAGGATCCTGATTCTGTCCCCTGGCTGTCAGAACCTGTGCTGGGGAGGCTCCATTGTTCACACATGAACTCAGTAGAGAGTCCAGCTCCAGGTCCCTTTTACTTTACTCCCTCCCTCTCTATTCATACAACTTCCCATTGAATTATCCCTCCCATAAGATTATCAATTGATAATTCCAGGGCTTTTGTCCCTGGAATATTAATTCATCTCTTCCTCTGTTCCTTCACCTGAATCTTTAAATTATCCATTCATCTTTATCCCCTTAGGTCATTGTCATCCCTTGAGGACCCTTCTTTGTTCTTTTACCTCCCAGGTCAATTTCTTGTTTTACATATGCAATAGCCTATAAACATGAGAGAACTGATGTTTTTTCTTAATGACTGGACCTTTCTTTGGATTGTTTGCAGTGCTTACTAGTTAAATATTCTGCTTTTTTTTTTTTGTCAGAAATACCTTTTATCTTTTTGAACATTCTTTTAAAAAATTGGTTAGAATCTTATTTGGGGTTCTATTTTGAATGCCTGATTTTTAGAATCTACTATTCCATACTCTTCTCTCTATAGTTACTTGGTGTTCCTTCACATTTTAAGGTTTCTCCCCTGGTAGCTTGCAAAGTTTGTTATTGAAATTGTCTTAAGAATTTCAAGGGTGGTGTTTGTTTTTCCTATTGCAAGCTCTGTTTATCTTTATTCAGAATTTTTGGATACTTTCCCTTATAATATGGGATTCAGCTTTTTTTTTTATTTGACACATTTTTCTGGTTATCTCTGTGCATTGTCTTCAAGGTCTGACTCATGAAGAATGTTTTTGTTTTTTTTTTTTTTTTTAATTAGAACAGAATTGATGTTCTGTCTTGATGCAGCTGGTGGTACAGTGGAGAGAGCAATGGGCCTGGAATCAGGAAAACTCAAGATTCAAATATGATACTTATGACCCCCAGGTTCAACTCGGAGACTTACCGTGTTACCTTGAGCAACTTACTTAATGTGTTTGTCTCAATTCTCTCAACTGTAAAATGTGGGTGATAACAGCATTGATCTCACAGTGTCATCATGAGGATCAAACGAGATATCTCTAAAAAGAGTAGAATACAGTGCCTAGCACATAGTAGTCACTATATAAATGCTTAATTCTTTTTTTCTTTTTCTTTTTTTTTTTTTGTGTGAGGCATTTGGGGTTAAGTAACTTGCCCAGTGTCACATAGGTTGTAAGTGTTAGGTGTCTGAGCTCAGATTTGAACTCCAGGGCCAGTGCTCTATCCACTGCACCACCTAGCTGCCTCTAAATGCTTATTTCTTTCAAAATATTTTTTACTTCTGATTTTCTTGCAGCTAGGTGGTACAGCAGATAGAATGCTATTCCTCAGTGGTTTACTAGCAGCGTCACTTGTCTGCCTCAGCTATTAAATGGAGATAATAATAGCACCTATCTTCCAGGGTTGTTAGGATCAAATGAGATAATTGTAAAGCACTTAGCACTGTGCCTGACACATAGTAGGCGCTATATAGATATTAATTATTATTATTACTCTGCCAAGTATCTTCCACTTCTATACTTTGGAAGTCCGAACCCATCACATTCTCTTTCAGATCCTTTTCTCCTTTGGAATGTTCAGCGTCTTCTGTTTTTCAATTTCACACTTAGGTTTTCTAACCTAAATTAATTTTTATTTTCTTGTTTTGTCATTTTTATTTCCTGCTATTGTTCTGTCAGAATCTGTATTAATTCTTTCTCAGGGTGGGAGGAGGGGAGGTGTGTGGGATTTTTGGTTCCTTTCATGGTATAATTGTTCATAATATTTTGACCTCTCTTTTGAATCTTTTTCTCATTTTTCCTTGTCTTTATGGACAACTCCATTATTTTATCTTCTTGTGAGCTAGGTTTTTACTTAGGACTTTTCCTTTGGATTAGCGTTTTTTCACCCTTTTCTTTGTATTTCCAATTTATTCTCTGATTTTCCTCCACCCTCTTTGCTCCTTCCTCCTTCCAGTGCTGTATAGATCCTGAAGGCTGGTCCTACAGTTAGGGGTTCTGAACCTTGGTCTCAGTCCTTGACCAGAAAAAAAACTCTGCCAATAGGCTGGCTTTCGTCTTTTTTTTTTCCTCCGGGACAAAAGCTCTTTCCCCTCAGGTCTAAGACTCTATACTGTCTGGGCTTTCTATTACCCCCGTCTCCAGTCCCCTTTCTTTGAGTGGCTCAGTAATATAAATGTCTTCTGCCTTCTATGGGGTAAGGTTGAATCACTTCTGTGGGAGGATCATGAAACAATTCACATAGGCAACACGATCACAAACCTGAGACACTCTGTCTAGTGTCCCATTCAGCATATGGCTGTTTTGGGGATGGGGACCTTTAGTGGGACCTTTGACTACTTAAGTTGTCTGATGTTATTCCATTAGGTCTTTGCCCTTTGTGGTATTTCTGTCTTCTTATCTCATGGATTCAGCTGCTGAGTCTATACCTGGTGCATAAGTTGAGATTTTGGAGTTGGAGAACTTTGCAGAAAATGATTACTCTGCCATCTTGCCAGTCATACAATCCCTGGTTTCATTTATCACAAGAACATCAACACTGATGTGATTAATTTCTTCCAATCATTTCAACGGACAAAGATCTCACGTTTAGAGTACCTATATTGAAGTTAATGTCTATAAACTAAAAACTGATTTTGAGTGCCCTTGGCTCCTTTTTCCTCTATCACCATGGTGGATTCAGAAGGAAGCCACAGACTGAGGGTCATTTTGTATTTTTCTTTGTTTCATGGGCTTCAATGGCAAAATAATTCAACACCTAGAGGTTAATCTATTAGTGACGAGTCTTTCTACACTTAACTAGTAGGTTCTCAGACAGAAAACTCAGCTTATCACCATTACCATACTCAAGGCCTTTCCAGTGTAGTAAAACATGCTAGATCTAACATGGCCTAATTCTGCTGATGTGACCTTTAAGACTCCTCTACACCATGAGGAGGCATTAGATTAGAACTTTGTTGAGAACCAATAAATACAAAAAATCCAAAATAACCACATTTATAAAACAAAAAATAACTTAAATAAACCATGTGAATTTTGTCATATATATCACATATAAATAACTAATTGTACTTAACATATAAAAACTTATTAAATGGGGTGTGTGTGTGTGTGTGTGTGTGTGTGTGTGTGTGTAGGGGAAGCTAGATGGCTTAGTCTGGGGCTACAGTCAGGAAGATCAAAGTTCAAATATGAACTCAGACACTTACTAGGTATGTGACCTTGGGCAAGTCACTTAACCTGTTTGCCTTAATCTACTGAAGAAGGAAATCACAAACCACTCCAGTATCTCTGCCAAGAAAACTCCATGGACAATATGATCCACGGGGTCATGAAGAGTCACCCGCAACTGAACATTTATATGTGTGTGTACACACACATATGTTGCTACATATACATATATATGTTGCTTTCAACACTAGAGAAAGATAGTGCTCTAACTCTTTATGAAGCAAACAAAGTCTTGACTGCTTGGATGTAAGAAGGATAAAGACAATATTAAAACTGAGCATTAATGCAAAAATGTTAAATAGAATTCTATAAAACAAATACAACCATGTATCAGAATATTTTACATTACAAGCAAGGAGAATTTATACAAGGAATGAAAGGATGGCTCAAGATTTGAAAAGCAATGAGAATAGCAAAGTATACTAATAATTAAATCAATAAATAATTATTAATAATAATTAACAAATATATTCAGAAAAGACTTGACAAGTATTATACCTACTCAAGTTGAAAATATTAAAATGTATCAGAATACTAGGATTTTCCTAAAAATGATAAAAAATATATTTATTTGAAATGAAGGGATGGTATTATATAAAATACAGAAACAGAGGGTGTCACACTGAAAACAGAAGTAAAGCAAGGATATCTATTCTGATACTATTTGGTGCTTGGCAAATACTAGAACCTTAATGAAAACTGTCTAGCTCTCTTAGAACTGGAGGGTAAAGTGAAGATAGAAACTCCAGAAGGAAAAGTCTGAGGAATGTCAGCCAAAATCCAGAGCTCCCATATTTAAAAAAAGTATGTAAGCATTCAGAAAATAGTTCAAGCACCAAGGAGCCACAGTCCAGATCACACAAGACCTAGCAGTTTCTACTACAAATAAGAGGATATCTTGGAACACAGTATCTGACATTTTTGTAGGACACCATGATTTTCTGGTACTTATAGATCTTTTCTTTCATGTGATCCTCTCAGTGAGGGAAGCAGGAATTAGTGTCCCCATTTTACATGAGGGGAGAGTAAAATGGATTTTAAGAGGGTGAAACACGTTTTTAAGAACCTTTGCTCTCACCACTACATCAATTCCTCAGACTAGCCAATGGAAACTAGAGAAAAGGGGGAAGCAATGTTGATATAAAAGTTTCTCCTCAGCTCAAAGGTTCTGGTCCGGGGACAATAGAGGCTACAGAAATCCTCCCACTTTCTTGGGGACTGGGTGCCCAGGGCACCTGCCCATTGCATGGATGCCAGTTCCTGGGGCCGGGAGGCCTTTCTTGTGCTTGTCTCTTGGATTCTGATCCCTATTCATGGTCCACTGCTCTTCATACCATCCATTTCTTGCCTCCTAGCCTCCCTTAAAACTTCCAAAGGTTGTCCTTCATGTCCAGATACCACCCCATCAGCAGCACATTGTACCCTCTCACAGCTTTGTCTCTGGGCCACAAGGTTATTGCCCAGTTTCTACTACTGCTCCCCATCCCCATCCCTCTCAGATATATCACTAACCCTCACCACAGTCCAAAAGGCTGTTCCAATCACCACCATGATCATAACCCTGCCACCTTCAGGGTAAGGAGTCACCCACACCTCTAGCTCTGGACCCAAATGCAAGGGCTGTGCCTCAGTCAATGATGATAGGTAGAAGCTTCTGGGTGGGGCAGGAGAAAAAGAGGAAGGATTTCTTAAGTGCCTACTACGTTCTATGCACTGTGCTAAGTGCTTTACAAATATCACCTCATTTGATCTTCATAACAAACCTGGGAGATAGATGCCATTGTGATCCCCATTTTACAGCTGAGGAATATTGAGGTAGACAGAATTTAAGTGACTTGCCCAGGGTCACATAGATAGTAAATGTCTGAACTGGATCTGAATTTAGGTATTCCTGACTCCAGGTCAAACACTCTATCCACTAAGAAACCTCATTGCCTCTGTTGGGAAAGCAGCTACAGAAATCAGAATGGCGACTTCAGGGAATAAGCCTATGGTTTCCTATGTATTAGGGCCTCTGACAGGACTTCCTAAATCCAGGAGGCCCCAGTGTTTACCAGGATAGGGCTTGAGGCCCCCTTCTCCTGGGTGCTTAGGTCTCCCTACTTATGGGCTACTATTGGCCCGTGTCCAGATTCTCAAGAACCAGGCCCTAGGCCTTGAACATGATAAAGCTGACAGAGCCATCAGTTCTCTGGGCACCCCCAGCCTACTGAGGCTCTGAGTAGCCTAGAAGCAGGACTACCACAGAATAGGCATCTCTGGAAATCCCCAGAGGGAAGTCACCATCCAGAGCCTGTCCATTCATGCAAGCTCATGGCCAGGAGCATTCTAAGCTAAGGAAGAAGAGAGAAAAAGGCATGTAGGTTACTGGCTATTTATAAAACTCTGCCACTCACCCTGGTCAACCCTAAAGCAGCCTGTTGTGAGGGCCCTCTCCTATGCCCATTTAATTTATCCTTTTTGCAAAATGACGGGATCTTTAACACTCCGACCTCTCCTCCTCAGCCTTCAACCCGATTTTCCCTTCCACCTGCTAGGATGAGGGTTGTTAACCATTTTTGTGTCACTGATCCCTTTGGCAGACTGTAAAGCTTAAGAAACCCATCTCAGAATAATGTTTTAAAAATTCATTTAAAAAATACATAAGATTACAAAGGTAACCAATTATATAGAAGTACAATTATCAGAATATTAATAAAAAATTCATAGACCCCAAGTTAAGAACCCCGTTCTAGGACGCAGCTCTCACATACTCACTGGCTTCAGTACGGTATCTGCACCTATACATGCAAAGAGTCTTTGCGGGGTCTTCTAAGTATTCTGGTCACTTTCTTCTTCCATGGGCCACTCCTCCCCACTTTCCCACCTTGTCAGAAGGAAAGCACACAGAAAAGGCACTAATGGCTATTGACCTCCATAAGCTCCTTTACATGTTTATCTGCCAAGATGGTACTGGTCTTGTAAACCTCCCCACTAGACATAGGCTCAGGGTGGATGGTGGCTCAGGTGCAAGTCTGAAAACATCTTGAACCTCCACAGCTTCCTCCAACCATGGCCTTGCCTTGCCACTCACTTCTGTTGTCTCTAACCTTAGGAGCTACCACAGCCAGCAGCCACACTGAGTGGACAAAATCTCCAAATGTGGCTTGGCTAAAGGTACAGTTGTAAAGGTGACATCACCTTCATACCTACATGATATATACATATATATAAACAAACTTTAATAGTGATCTAGAAAAAGAGGAGGTGACATTAGGCTTGACTCTGGTCAGAGGTCCGCAGCATCATGGGCATGGTGCCCGAGGCTGTCTTCCAAGCTCTTCTCATTCTGTTCTCTCGATTCCTCAGTCCAGATTTCCTGAAGACAGTCTGGGTTGATGAAAAGACAGACAGTGAGTATACAGGTAGGTTCCTGTATTTCCAGCTCCAACACTCAGCCTGCCCCTGGACTACTCACCCATCTCCTCCTTCCCAAGCACATGCCCTTCACAGAGGAACTGCTGCAGGGGCAACTCCTGGTGGTGGAAATACCAGTCTTCAATGACATCTTCAAAGCTCTCCAACATCAGCTCACACTGACAGGGAGGGAAGAGTAGCAAAGGAGAAGGGAGATGGCAGACAGAATCTCTGCTTCTGGGTGAAGAATTCTCAGAAATTCAAATCCATTCCTTCTGATCTCCTCTGCCTACTCTCTTCCTTCCCCCACCACCCTCTTCTAGGAGACGGGTCCAGTCTTGTCTATGCCCCAGTCCCTGGCTGCCCCCATGATCAGCACTTATTGTCTTATTCTATTCCTCAAGTCCATACCCTGCTGTCTGTCCCATCTCATCTCCTCTTTCTGGCATGTGACATTTTCTTACCTGCTTCTTGAGGAACGCAACTTCCACACTGGGTTCATCCCACAGTTCCAAAGGGATTCCCAGATCCACCTTCACTCCCTTCTGTACCAGGCCTTTCAGGGTTGCCATGGTCTCACTCTGACCCTGGGGTGAGGGAGATGTGGGAGGGAGGAAAGAGACAGAGGACTCTGGCAGGGTCAGCCTCCTTTGTCTCTATTTCTCTCTCCTCCTCCCTTCCCCCTATCCCCACTATATCAGGATCTTTTCATTGAACCTGGGGGTGGGAATGGAGTACCCACAGTAGATCAAGGGCTGAGACAGAATGGGAGAGGGCATGGGACATCCCAAGGGCAGAGGTCTTGGCAAAGGCCTCCAGGAGGAGGAAGAACAAAGAATGGTCCCTCTGAGCAGTGGGACCCCCATGTTGGTTTGTGCCATTAAAGGGCAAGCACAGGGAGAAGATTTATTTTACCTTGGCATATCTTAGGGAGCCCTTACGCTCAGCATGGATGCTGTAATCCAAAATCTGTTCACACAGGTCCTCCAGGGCCTCCTCCAGCCGAATCTCCCTGTGGGAGAGAGAGATGGGAGACAATGGGAAAGAAACAGATGACTCATTGGGAACTGTGGGGATGAAGAAAGTTAGGCAATGATTTATAGGGCTATGTAAGGGATGAAGCCTTAGAGGTACCACGACAGAAGGACAGTCAAAGGAGACTCACGAAGTGCTGTAGGGGACTTGTCTTTTCCTCCTGCCAGTGTCTAGCACCTGCCCTAGTTCTAGCAACTCTCGAGACTGGCTGCTCCGATTCAGCTCCCCCTGAAGCTCCAAGCTCAGTATTTTACAGACTGTGGGGGAGAAAACAGTTGCCAGAAGTATGTTAAAACAAGATACGTAGCAGAGTGCACACTTGGGGGCAAGAGACCTGGGCTTTAGCTGTGGGCACCCTGGTGTGATAGACAATGTGCTCGCCTGGTAGTAAGAAAAAGAAGGTTTCAAATCCCATCTCACACACCAGCTACGTGACTGGGCAAATCAGTTAACCTCTCAGTTTCGGTTTCCTCATCTGTAAACTGGGGTTAATACTATCGGTAGCATCCACTTCGAACTTTAAGGTGTTCTACAAAATGTCAGTTATGATTATTAATGTTACTAATTAGTCACGTGACCTTGAGCAAATCATCTTACTTCCTGGGCCTACGATTCCTAATGAAACAGAGAAGCTGAAAAGAGGCTCACTAAGGTCTATTCCAGCTCACTAAGGTCTATTTCTTCAGTTCCTGAGGGTGGTTTCTTTTGTTTCTGTTTTTGTTTTTAGGCAATCGGGGTTAAGTGACTTGCCCATGGTCACACAGCTAGTAAGTGTCAAGTGTTTGGTCTGAGGCTGGATTTGAACTCAGGTCCTCCTGAATTCAGGGCCGGTGCTCTATCCACTGCGCCACCTAGCTGCCCCCTGAGGGTGGTTTGTATAAATTAGGAGGTGGGTAGGGTAGGGAAGAACAGAGGAGTCAGTTATTAGACATCCCCTCTCTTCAATGTGAGAAAGGCATTCACCCTGTCCTAGGGTACATAGATATATTATCATATACTGACATCTGAGACCTCTTCTCTTATCTTCTTCCTAGCCCATCCCCAAATTACCTCCTTACCTACAACTTCATATATGATATACTTCAGCAAAGACTGATCATCCTTCTCCTCAAATCTGCTCCTCTTTCTGACGTAATTATTTCCATCTCGTGGCCCCACCATTCACCTGGTCACCTATGCTCATAACCTCAAAGGTTAGTTACCAAGTCCTTTAACTCCTACCTTTACAACATTTCTCAAATCCAACCCATCTATTCTTAAGGATGCCACAAATTCTCATTCTCACCCACTTGGAATATTTCAGTACCCTCCTTATTGGCTTTAATTGCTTCTTCTCTCTTTTCTCTTCAATCCATCCTGGGTACAACTACAGGATTCTGACCATCACTGTTTAGCATTATTAAGAGCCTACCAGGCGCTATGCTAGGTGTTGGAAATACAAGGATAAAAAGCAAAATAGCAAAGCAAATAAACTCCTCAAGGAGTTTATAAAGGCACACAGAAGAATAAACACATAGACAGAGTAAAGTAAATACTTAGGTGGAGGAGGGTACTAGCAACAGGGGAGTGAGGGTAGAGTGTAAGGAAAATGGCTTTGAGCCAGAATTCTCCAAGAGGCAAAGGTGAGGAGGGAATATATTCCAGGCATGGGATGGGGTTGGGGGGAGGAAGAATGTAATAATATATACAAAAATGGAAGATAGACAGCATGTGCTTTCATGCCTTTACTGATTGTTGTTCCCTATGCCTAGAATTCGTGTTATAGGGGAAGAGAAGGGAATAAACATTTATATACTGCCCACTAGGTACCTGGCAGACACTGTGCTAAATGCTTTACAAATATTATCTCACTTGATCCCATGATACAGACAAAAGAAATGTTTGTTTTATTGCACTGTTTTTACTCCACTTATGTTATGTGGGCAGTTGGCTATTACAGTGCGTAGAACACAGGACATAGAGTCAAGACAGATCCAAGTTCAAATTCAGCGTTAGATACTTACTGGCTGTGTGACCTCATCCAAGTCACTTAGCCTCTGTCTGCCTCAGTTTCCCAATTTGCAAAATATCACCTCCTAAATCTGTTATAAGGCTAAAATGAGATATTTGTAAAGCATTTTATAAACAGTGATACTATATAAATGCTACTTATTATTATTATTAATGTCAGTAATACCTTTAGCATCCTACTCTGAAGCTTCATGGTGGTTCTGGGCTCTTGAAGACCATGAATTACAGCCTTGGTAACAGATGGTGTAAGTTTGTTATCCAAGAACCAGCCTAAATGGGAAGAGGCTTATCACCATAGTGTTGACCATCGGGAAATGTTTTTTGGTTTTTTTTTTGCCATAACTTCTTATGAAGTTTTATTAAAGGGGTGTGTTGTGGGGAGGGTTGCCTTCTGCATCAACTGAAGGGCCACACTTATGAAATCAGATCTTCTAAAACAATGAATTATATCAGTAACACTAAGTTCACCAGGGAAAATGACACTAGCTATGCAGCAACAGGCAAATCAGTGTAGGATGAAGTCCATACAGTTTACAACTTCTGCACAGTCCAAAACTGTTTGGGGATATCCTTCCCAAACATCCCCCAGACAGGCAATGTGACAAATACCCTTGTTCTTCCTTGCTAGTTTATGGGCATCAAGCAGTGGCTGAATCACCTCCTCTCTCCAAGGAGCCAAAAGGCTTCTTCTCATTTGGAAGCTTCCAAGCTAGGGTGGGACAGGGCAGGGTGCTCACAACTGCTGCCATGTGGACTAAAAGATCTCTAAGGTCCTTTTCAGCTGTAATACACTTCTTCAAACCCCACTTCCAACTTGGTAGGCTTGAATTACAGTTTCCATCAGTTCTAAGATATGAGCTCAGAGGCACCAACATTATACACTTAAAGGAACTGTGATTTTGTCCAGGTGGGAAATACTCCCTTTCTCAATGTAGAACACAACCCCTTTGTATCTTAGTAGTTGATCTTTATGAGTTGCTGTGTTGTAAAAATAGTTACTGGGCCAACCCAGTAATAAACTCCTAATTTAGTGCTTTGATGAAAGGCTAAGAGTTCTTTGCTGGACGTGTACTTGAAGCCTTTCTGGTTTTGTAGGGTTTCCTACATCTTAAACTCCATCTGTACAGCCTTCAAAAACTCATCACTGTCACAGTAAGGCACTAGAATTGGGCTTTGGTGGAGGCTGGAGACTCACAAGACTGGTGAATTTCCCTGTTAGATGGACCAAAGAACTATTTAAACAAACTACAGTAAAAACAGCCAGTGGGCAATTATGTGGCTAAGTGGATAGAGCTCCAGTCCTGGAGTCAGGAAGACCTGAGTTTAAATACAACCTCAGACATTTAAACACTGTGTTTACAGTGTGACCCTGGGCAAGTCACTTAACCCTGTTTGCCTTCAGTTTTCTCATCTGTAAAATGAGTTGGAGAAGAAAATGGCAAACCACCCTATTACCTTTGGCAAGAAAACCCCAAATGGGGTCATGAAGAGTCGGACATGACTGAACAACAACAAAGAATAACCAGTATTTAATTAGGGTTTTAATTGACAAAGTCCTTTATGTTTACTTGAGCCTCACAACAGCCCTGAGAACAAGGTAATACAACCATCATCATCACCATTTTACAGATAAGGAAAGGAAGGCGCAAGAGAATCTTAAGGAGCTTGGTCAGCAAGTGACAGAGCCTGAATTCACACCCAGGTCCAATTTCCCTAAATCCCAGAGTCCCTGAAAAACTAAGGCAGCAGTGACGGGAAGGGGAATGACAGCAACAGAGTTCTTTAAAGTTTACCAAACGCTTCCCCCACAACAGCCAGGTCCGTAGGTGGGATACATACCATGCCCATTTTACAGATGGGTAAACAAGCTCAGAGAGGTTATGTGATTTGCCTGTGGCCACACAGCCAGCTTCAGTCTCCATACCCACCTTCACCCCCACACCCCGCTTTTTTACCTCTACAAACTCCCTGCCCCTATCTCAGATCCCATCCGAGACGGCCCCAGGAGCGCAAGGCGCATCCTTGGCACGCCTCCAGCGGAGGGGAGGACGGATGCCCAGGCTACCTTCGCATTTGCTGGGTAGGTGCTCCTCCTCCTCCTCTTCTTTTTTCTTTTGCTTCCCAGAACAGCTCCTCAATGCAAGCAGGAAGAAGCAAAACAGCAGCAGCTGCCGCCGCCGCCACCACTGTCCCATATTAAGCTACCGAGCCCCGACCTCTGACAGCGACGACAAAGGAACGATTTTTGAAAAGCCAGGTTGAAAGGAAATGGCCCTTTAAATCCAGCCTGGCAAGGCGCGAGTACGCGCAATACGAAGCTGGGGGGAGGGGGGGAGGAACCGCGCAGACTCAGACAACGAACACGCTTGGACTCCTCGCTTAGGCCCTCTTGCTGCGCAGGCGCAGCCGCCTTTTACTACCGCCCAGGTCCTAGATTTGGCGAAACAGGATGAAAAGAAGTGGGGAAACAGCTAAGGCAGGCAGCGGAGGTTATTCCTTTTGTCCAAGGGAATATGGAAGAAACCCTTTTGTGGAAGCTATTGGCGGAGGATTTTTCCGGGCTGAGGCGGCGGGCTGAGGGGGCTTTCACTTTGCTCTGCCAGGACCTGTGAGGAAGTCTAAGCTTCTGCCTGGAGCCACCGGGGAGGCAGAGGTTTGAGATGGTAGCTTGCGTGTTGGGAGCTGGTGAAGAAGCCGAGTGAGCACGCGGTGGGGGAGCCAGACGTCGGGAGGCATGTCTTCAGGGGCTCGATAGGCGAGCGTCAAGTGGGTATAGGGGAGGAAAGTGTCCCCAGAGCTTATTGGAGGCTCCCCGCGGGGGATTCTGGTGACTACCGGGACGTTCTGCGCATGCGCGGGAAGGGGGAGCCGGGATATTTGTTTAATTTTCCGGAGGAGGAGTTGGGAGGGAGAGCGGTCCTTTTGGAGAATTGGGGAATTGGAGTGGGAATTCCTTGTGGCCTGCACGAGGAGTGTGGGAACTCATTTATTGGGGTCGCTTAGAAGAGTGAAAAGGCCTCGACTTTGGCCTGGCGTTGCGGATAGAGAGCTGGCGGAAAGCAGGAAGACCTGTATTCAAATTCTGCCTGTGAGGAATGCTGGCTGTGTGACACTGGACAAGTCGTTTAACCTCTCAGTGCCCCAGGTAACTTTATAAGACTATAGCTATCACAGAAGGCCCCTGCATTGGTAGAGGGAGTTTCATTTGAGAGTTCCGTATAGAGGGAACTCACAAGTGAAGTCCCTGTAATAACCAGAGTTCTGAGGTAAGCGTGTGGCTCATTCAGATAGGATTTCTGAATGAGCTTCTTTTCCACTAATACCACACCTTTTGTTTTTCACCTTTGTAACGAAGTGAAGGAGGTGAATTTTCTCATTTCTAATTTGGGATCAGATTTGGTTGTTAATATCATAGAGCATTCCAAAAAAGAAAGTGACTTTTTTTTTTTTAAATTACAGATTTGGAGTTGGGCTATTTTGTACTGTGGAAAGAGCATGCCACTGGGTGTGCTCATTTGCCCTCCCCAAAGGATGTGAAACTATTAGCCAGGGAATAGCTTGCTTTTATACCTTTTCCCATCTCATTTGCATAGACCACCAAGAGATTTAAAGTACTTTAAAAATGGGGAACCCTGAATCGTATAGATGTTTGTTGATTATTGGACAAAAATGGTTATTGTTTGGCCTGCAGAGATGAACATTTGAGAAATATATGGGATTTTCATCGAAAATTGATGTTAAGTCTGGCTAAAAGGACTCGGCCTTTTTCTAGGAAGAATTGAAAGAAGATGCTAAACCTTAGGCTTTTAGTTTGTTGAAATGATCCTGCTTCCTGTTCTCCAGTCTGGGAGGTGATAGGTCTCAGAGCAGAGGCCCCCAAAGAGCATACCTGGGAAAGCTTCTGAGAGTCCTAGGGTAAGGATCTGGACTTTTTATGAAAAAGTCCAGATCCTTATCTTTGTTCTGAATTTCAGCTGTGTTCAGTTAAATTAGGTGGTAGAAACAATAGCTGCCCATTGGGGAGCTTTCGGTTCCCAGTGAGGAGCAAACTCAAGGTGGGAGTGGAGCCACCTTTCCAGGTCAGCTGTCAAACCCAGAAAGAAGTGGTAAAAGGACCCCAGTGCCCAGCTGTGCTGAAGTATGAATTGTGTGTGTACTCTCCGTTTGTGCCCACTTTTCCCACTGTGAGGTGTCTTGGTTCAAATCCAGCCTCAGACACTGGCTGTGTCACTTCTGTTTGTCTATTTCCTCTGCTATAAAGTAGGGATAGGAGAATCAAATGAGATCATACTTGTAAATCATAATGCCTGACACGTAGTAGGAACTTAATAAATCCTTCCTTCCTTCCTTCCCACTTTTCCACCCTCCCATTCTTCCTGTGTATGTAGGAAGTGTTTTGTAGCTACTTGTTTTTATGATGTCAGTTTTAAATGTCTTTGCTTTCACCTAATGGTAAGCTCACTGGTGAGAGCTAGTGGGCTAGGATTTAGGGCTTGTGAACTTGGAGTACCAGCCTACAGAATAGAGTACCTTTTGGACCCAAGATAGCAAGTCATCCCTCCAAAGAACCAAACCTTCAAGTGCAAGTTGGGGATAGGGTAGTTCCTGAAGGAGGGAACTATTCAGTGAGGCTTTGTTTAGAGTATATTTGGATGCCCTATGTGTTCTGGGATTGTCTTTCTTGGATGCCCTAATATTGCAGGAGAAAAATTAGCATATTCTTTTGTTTTAGATTGTAATTGAACAATCAGTTTTCCATTACGTTTACTTTCAAGGAAACTGGTTCGATTTGTAGATGAGAATTTAGCCACACAGAAGTTTAGTGTTAATATGTGTTGTCTCACTATAAGAATGTGAAAGCAGAAACATATAATATGGAGGTTGCATATGATATTGATTTGCCTAGAGTAGTGGTGTCAAACTCAAATAGAAACAGAGTCCACTAAACTGTATATAAGGATCCCTGTGGGCCAAATATTGGAGTAGAGCACAATGTGGAAGTGCATTCATGTTAATTTTTAAAATTAGACTTGAACAGAGCAGATCTGGACTGTTTGCCTTATTGAGGCATGAGTCTAAACAACTTGTCCACAGATCCTTTATTAGACTTTAGGTAGGTAGGAATAAGGTTTGCCTGACAGCCTAGGAACCCTGAGTAATCCACCTTAAATACGTAATACCTTCTTAGAAACCTGGGGTTCTTTTGGGATGGTTGGATTTTTTTCCCTAAGGTGAGGCAGTTGGGGATAAGTGACTTGCCTAGGGTCACACAGCTAGTGTCAAATGCCTGAGGTCAGATTTGAATTCAGGTCCTCCTGACTCCAGGGCTGGTGCTCTATCCACTGCACCACCTAGCTGCCCCTCAGTTTCTTCTTTAAGAAATTCACTTGCCTGTTCAAGTGAAGTAGGGTCAGTTTAGACCTGCATTTGGAATGCTATATATGTTGCAGGGACCCACTGGAAATTTTTAGGAGTTGGGGACTCTTGAGAGTTGCTGACTCCCTGGGGGACCAAGCTTGGGAGTGAGAGTTTAGAAGACAGGGTGTCATAAGAAATTGGAGATGTGCTGGGGAAAATCAGTTTCTCTGGGAAAACAGAACAACCTCTTTGTTAATTCAATTCTATAAGCATTTATTCTATGTTGCATTTATTTCTTATTCTATATATTGCATATATTTCTTTTTTTTTTAATTTTTTTAAATGAAAAATATTCTTTTTTAATTTTTAACATGTATTTTTAAAACTTTGGGTTACACATTTTCTCCCTTCCTCCTTCCCCACCCACCCTCATTGAAAAGGCAAGCATCTTGATACAGGTTATAGATGTGTAGTCATGCAAAACACTTCCATAGTAGTCATGTTGTGAAAAACTAAGTTTATTTCCCTTCATCCTATCCAGCCCCCCATTTATTCTGTTCTCTCTTTTGACCCTGTCCCTCATCAGAAGTGTTTGCTTTTGATTATCTCCTGCCCCAATCTGCCCTCCCCTCTATTAACCCCCTACTCTCTTGTCCCCTTCCCCCCTTATTTTCCTGTAGGGTAAGATAGATTTCCATACCCCTTTGTGTATGTTATTCCCTCCTTAAGCCAAATCCTATGAGAATAAGATTCACTCATTCCCTCTCACCTTCCCCCATTTCCCTTCCACTGTAAAAGCCTTTTCTTGTCTGTTTCATGTAAGATAATTTACCCCATTCTACTTCTCCCTTTCTCCTTCTCCCAGTATAATCTTCTCTCACCCCTTAATTTTATTTTCCAGATATCACCCCTTCATCTTCAACTCACCCTGTGCCCTCTATCTATCTATACATACATATAATTTTTTTCCCTCCTACTACCCTAATACTGACAAAGGACTCATGAGTTACAAATATCATCTTTCCCTGCAGGAATGTAAACAGTTCAACCTTAATAAGTCTCTTATGATTTCTCTTTCCGGTTTACCTCTTCCATGTTTCACTTGAGTCTTGTATTTGAAAGTCGAATTTTATATTCGGCTCTGGTCTTTACCTCGGGAATGCTTGAAAGTCCCCTATTTCATTGAATGACCATTTTTTACCCTGAAGGATTATACTCAGTTTTGCTGGGTAGGTGATTCTTGGTTGTAATCCTGTCTTCTTTGCCTTCCGGAATATCATACTCCATGCCCTCCAGTCCCTTAATGTAGAAGTTGCTAAATCTTGTATTATCCTGATTGTGTTTCCACAATACTTGAATTGTTTCTTTCTGGCTGCCTGCAATATTTTCTCCTTGACCTGGGAATTCTGGAATCTGGCCATAATATTTATAGGAGTTTTCCTTTGGGGATCTCTTTCAGGAGGTGATCGGTGGATTCTTTCAATTTCTATTTTGCCCTCTCCTAATCTCATTTTAAATTTATCTATCTCTTTTGTAGAGCACTGCCCCTAGAGAGGGGATTGGGAGTGGTGCCATATTTCATTATGGCAGAAGAAAAGAAACTAAAGTTAAGCAACACTGTGTTGCCCTCAGAGTCAATGAAAGTTGTGGCAGAATCCATGGGCATTGCTCAAATGCCTGAAGAGACCTGCCAGCTATTAACAGATGAAGTTAGCTATCGTATTAAGGAGATTGCACAGGTAAGCCCTTGGTTTCTTAGAAGCTGGTGTGATTTTTGTTTATTTTTTCCTTCCTAACCCACTGAACTCTCAAATCTTCATGATTTGGAACCTCCAAATTCTACATTCCCAAATATTGCATTGAATTGACTGTGTTCTTTTCTGTGACCCTGGTTTTCAACCTCTTCCCTATAGGATGCCCTGAAATTTATGCATATGGGGAAGCGGCAGAAGCTCACAACAAGTGATATAGACTATGCCCTGAAGTTGAAGAATGTTGAAGTATGTCGGGGAACTGGGCCTGGGGAGATGGAGGTAGTGGTAGTGGTAGAGAAACCAGGCTGCCTGGGAAAAGAAGTGACTTGGGGCAAAAAGCTCCACTACTTTAGTTTTACTGTTTTCCTCCTTCCCTGTCTCATCCTAAGTCTCCTTTTTTTGATCTACTTCTCTCCCTCAGCCTCTGTATGGGTTTCATGCCCAGGAATTCATCCCATTCCGGTTTGCCTCTGGTGGGGGCCGGGAACTTTATTTCTATGAGGAGAAAGAGGTTGACTTGAGTGACATCATTAACACTCCCCTACCCCGTGTCCCACTTGATGTCTGCCTCAAAGGTAGGAAAGGGATAGAAGATTTTTAGAAGCATTATAAGGAGACTTGTAAAGGAAAGAATTTTGGAGAGGTGGGGAGGCCTGATCAAAATCAAAGGTTGGGAGACCCTGGGGAAAACTAGAGGTTGTGGCAGGAGTGAACACCATTATCAGGTCATACTCCAATGTTTTCTCATGCTATAGTAGCAACCCTGGGTTCTCAAAGGCTACTTGTATGGAGATTGAGCTCAGCCAAGTCCTGCCAAGATGGATAGGCATGAATGGTCTCCAAAGATCAATCTAGCCAAGGTTGGAAAAGCTCCTCAGTGGGTTAGATACAAGATAATCAAAATTTCAGCCACAGCAAAGACCATATTACTAAGTTACTGTGGGGCTATATTAATGGAACAAGTGCCTACACTTAAAAAATTATTGCAAATCCTTTAAGTCTTGCTTAAGTGATAGCTGATTAAATGATTAAGACCATTTGACTTTCACTTCTCTCCTAGCTCACTGGCTGAGTATTGAGGGTTTTCAGCCCGCTATCCCAGAGAACCCACCCCCAGGTAGGCCTTCTTTTATTCATTCCTTGCCCCCATTAGTTCCCTAATCCCTAGAGCCTGCCTCAAGTTACACTATCTCCTTTTTCCCCCATCCTTCTCCATTTATTTCTGGTATTCCCTGACTTAATTTCACTTCTCTTTGTTGCTCATTCCTTTTGTATCCCTAGCCCCCAAAGAGCAGCAAAAGGCTGAAGCAACAGAGCCCTTGAAATCTGCAAAGCCAGGACAGGAAGAGGATGGACCACTGAAAGGCAAAGGTCAAGGAGCTGTATCAGCAGATGGTAAAGGTCAGCAAGGCAGGATGAGGGGCTAAAACTCAGGTTTCATTCTTGTTAGTTGGGAGGACAGGGTTGGTAAAGGGTTATGGGAGTATGGAAACTTCGGGGTGGAGAAAAGGATCAAGGTTCACAGACCCTTCAGTAGACTTGAGGGAAGAAGAAAGATGGGGCAGGATTTAGGAACTAGGTCTTCCTTGGTGCAAACTAGGTTTCACATAGGAATGAGACCAATCCTGTTGCTATCTTGCCATCTTCCCACTCCCCACCAGGGAAAGAAAAGAAAGCTCCACCCCTGCTGGAGGGTGCCCCACTGAGACTGAAGCCCCGGAGTATCCATGAGTTGTCTGTGGAGCAGCAACTGTACTACAAGGAGATAACTGAGGCCTGTGTAGGGTCATGTGAGGCCAAGAGAGCGGTAAGACATCGTGCCTTAAGAGCTGCATTCCTTAAAGTCCCAGAGGTTTCTTACCCCTTTCCAGGGTTATTTTCCCATTTCTCCATCTTATCCTGCCTCACCTTCTCTGCTTCTTCCAACTCTTCCATTTCTTCTTTCCCCAAGCTATTCTCTTTTCCCATACAGGAAGCTCTCCAGAGCATTGCTACAGACCCTGGACTTTATCAGATGCTGCCAAGGTTTAGCACTTTCATCTCTGAGGGGGTAAGAGAAATGTCACAAGAGGAAGGTTGAGGGCAAAGGGTAGAAGCTAGAAGAAAGGCCTCGGTCTCTTTTAATGTCCTATAAAATTCTGCCTCTTTTCCTCTCCCGTCTGCTCCCCTAGGTACGTGTGAATGTTGTTCAGAATAATTTGGCCCTACTTATCTACCTGATGCGAATGGTGAAGGCTCTGATGGATAATCCAACACTGTACCTGGAGAAATATGTAAGTAGGTTCTTAATCTCATCATTGCTTTTTATCCCCCCACTCTTGCTTCTCAATAATTCTTGCCATTGCCACTGAGAGCTCAGTGATCCCAATACACAGAGGTTGGCTCTTCCACCCAGGTACACGAGTTGATTCCTGCTGTGATGACTTGTATTGTGAGCCGACAGCTGTGTCTTCGACCGGATGTAGATAATCACTGGGCACTCAGGGATTTTGCAGCTCGCCTAGTAGCTCAGATCTGCAAACATTTCAGTACAACTACCAACAACATCCAGTCCCGGATCACAAAGACCTTCACTAAGGTGTGTGTATGTGTGGGGGAGCATTTCAGTTCACTTCTACAGCCAAAACATCTCCTTAGCACTTAAGATTTTCCTTAGAATCAAGGGTGAGGGATTATAGGCATGGCTAATAGGGACTAGATTTGGGGTTAGGAGGAGTTTTATTTAATAGCCTTAACCAGGACCCTGTTTTCCTCTTCCATTACTTGCCTTCCTTGCTCCTATTTTAATATTCCTTCCTTTGCAGAGCTGGGTAGATGAGAAGACTCCCTGGACTACCCGCTATGGCTCTATCGCTGGCCTGGCAGAACTTGGGCACGATGTAAGCTACTTGGGGAGAAAAGGGAAAAGGAAGAGTGGTATCTGAGGAAGGGGAAAATTGGGGGGGGGGTGAAGGGGTGAGTGGTTCTCAAGGTATGGGAGCAGCTTAATAGTGACCTGGTGCTGTTTCTTATCTCTCTAGGTCATTAAAACACTGATTCTACCAAGGCTCCAGCAGGAAGGTGAGCGGATTCGAAGTGTCCTAGATGGCCCTGTGTTGAGCAACATTGATCGGATTGGAGCTGATCATGTGCAAAGCCTCCTTTTGGTCAGTGGATGAGCCTTCTTTCCTGACCAAGTCTTTGAAAAATACACACACACACACACAGTCCTTTCTTATGGTTCACTTTGTAAAGCACTTTTGATCCTATCTGTAACATACTTAATTAGAGCTAAACCTAAGTCACCTTGATTCAGCTATTTCTCTTAGAACACACTGCCTATTATGCCCAAAACTGTGGGGTGGTCAAAATGATTTGGTCCACTGTTCTGAAAGGGCAAAATTTCCTCCTCAAGCAAAACAAACATAGGTACTATACATGGCCTGGCCTGTACTAAAAATAAAAAAAAGCCTTTCCAATTGATATAAAATCTGCCAGAACTTAGATTCCATTGGTATAACATTAGCAAAACCAGGGCCACTTCCATGCTATGTTGACTTTTACAAGACTTTAGTAGAGACACCAAGGAATGTCTTTAACAAATTATTAATTTGTGCACTAACATATTAAGTAAATGCTCAAATACAGGTTGCTAGAAAACAGAAGTGTAAATGTAAGTATAAAGACTAACTCAAATAGGTCTACAAATGGTAAACCAGGAATAGCCTTTCCAGACAACTGACTTAAAATAGGAACTTTCGGAACGTGACCTATTTGTAAATTGGGGACTGTCCGTAGAGGTATTTTCACAAGCAAGATTGTTCACCTTTTTTGTGTCATGGACCCTTGGCTGGCAGTCTGGTGAAGCCTGTGGACCCCTTCTCAAAATAGTATTTTAAAATCTATTAAAATACATAAGATTATAAAGGATGCCAATTATATTGAAACGTAATTATCAAAATATTTTTAAGAACAAGTTCACAGACCCCAGTTAAGAATTCCTGAGCTAGAGGAGCCTAGGAATCACAGCTTGAGAACTCCTATTCCCCTGTAGCATGATTAGCCTTTCACACTTTATACATTTATAGGTTTCCCACCTGTTCCTTGCTTTTCAACCAGGTATGATCACATAGCCTACTTATCCTCCACAGAAACATTGTGCCCCAGTGCTGGCAAAGCTACGGCCGCCACCAGATAATCAGGATGCTTTTCGGACAGACTTTGGTTCCCTAGGACCTCTTCTGTGCTCTCATGTGGTCAAGGCCCGGGCACAGGCTGCCCTACAAGCCCAGCAGGTTAACAGGACCACACTGACCATCACACAGGTCAGTAACTACAGGACATAGTTGGAAGGAAAAAAGCTCTGAGAAGGGCCTGTCCCTCTCACCACCTTTCCTCTCTTGGCACTTTAGGTAACAGGTGCTGCTTTTTCTTTCCCTGCAGCCCCGGCCTACACTGACACTCTCCCAGGCCCCCCAGTCAGGCCCTCGAACCACTGGGCTGCTGAAGGTTCCTGGCTCCATTGCATTACCTGTTCAGACACTGGTGTCTGCAAGGGCTGCGGCGCCCCCCCAGCCTTCCCCACCTCCAACCAAGTTCATAGTCATGTCATCTTCCTCTGGTGCCTCATCTTCACAACAGGTATTTGGGGAGAGGGCTACTGGGACTGGGTAGGGATATACTACCTGGCCCTGAGCAAAATCATTGGCATACTAGAAAACAGTTGAGACTGTTTGTTTCCTACACTGTTCTTCAAGGTTCCTGCCTTGTGCAGATTGGGCTGCTCCAATATAAGATTATTCCACCTGGCAGCCTTTTGGGCTTCTGAAATAGCTTTAAACTGGGGTTGTTGTGGCAGGGTATTGGATCTATGTGGTTTTCCTATTCTCTCACTGGCTTTCTAAGGTTTGTGGGTGTTTTTTTTTAGAAAAAGCATCTCCATAGGAAGGAGGTGAAAGGTGAAGGCTCTGATGGATTGGTGTGTAGGCCACATCTGATTCAGGCTGGTTTAGTAGCACAGATTCTTTCAAGTTACTATCTTCTATAAGAACAAAAAAAGGACTAAATGGATGGAGTGAAATGGGAAAAATGGGAATTATCAGGTCTTAGAAGATGCAGTGTTAACTTAGTTCCATCTCTTCTTCTCTAGGTCCTGTCTCTTAGCACGGCAGCCCCTGGCTCTGGCTCTACCACTACCTCTCCTGTCACCACCACAGTCCCCAGTGTCCAGCCTATTGTGAAGTTAGTCTCCACTGCAGCAGCAGCCCCTCCTAGCCAAGCCCCCTCAGGGGCAGGCAGTGTCCAGAAATACATTGTTGTATCTCTTCCACCATCTGGGGAAGGCAAGGGAGGGCCAGCTTCCCACGCTTCTCCAGCTCCTCCTCCATCGTCTTCTTCCCCTTCTCCCCTTGGGGGTGGCTCCCTTTCTGGAGGAAAACAGGATATTGGGGATAGCCCCCCTCCAGCTCCTGGTACTCCTAAGGCCAATGGTTCACATCCCTCTAGTTCCAGCTCTCCTCAGCCTACCCCCTGAAGGCTTCATACAAAGGCTTCTACAAAATGGTATTCTCACATTCAAATACAAATTCTCATTAATGTTATTACATTTTGATTCGGGGTAAGGAGTAGTCACCTCTCCCCATCAGCTGTCTTCAGATATGTCCCACTGTACAGACCCCTCCCCAAAATAAAACAGTTCAGTTTGTAACCACAGATCTACCTGAGTTCTTTTAAAGTCAAGAAAGAGGACTAGAGCCAGATTCTCATTACCCTGCCAGGACCTATGTGTTCAGCTCTGTCTCTGCTGGAAGTTTCCAACCCTTCGATGGTGACAATGGTGGTAGAACACTCCATCATTCTTCCTTTCCAGAGGCAGGTTGACATAGCGCTCCCACTTTGGGTCTCAGATCCGGATGACATAAGTATCACTGTGGCTTAGGTGTCTCACCCATGTATGTGGGGAAATGTTGCCAGGAGTCCCAGGGGCTGTGAGCCGAAGAAACCGAACCTGGAGCCCTGAGCAAGTGTACCGAGGCAGCTCGAATGAGAGGCTTGCAGGACCTAAGCCCAGAGGAGGGGCTGGGCTTGGGGGGTCAGGAAGTCCAGGGACATCCATCTGGGAAGAAGAAAGCATGGGTAGAGGTGAGGTTTATGGGAGGGGACAGAGGTTACACACTGAAGGGATCAAAAGAGCTGGGAATTGGCTTATGGAAGTCAGGAGAACAATGTTTGGTGGTCAATACCTGGAAGAGGCCACAGAGTTGGGAACCACCCTGTACCCGAGGAAGGTCCCATTGAAGCACTCCCTCACCCAACTCTGCTTTCTGTTCTGGGCTGCTCAAGTCCTGAGATAAACTAGAAGTTAAAGAGATATGAAAGGGTAGATAAGACCTTGCTACCTCTAAGGGCATTTACTTTTTACCATTAGCAAATAACCATTCCCCACTATCCAATTTCATCTTCTACCCCCTAGTCTAAGTTCCCAGAGGAGTCTGATTGGGTATCAGTCTTTCCTGTTCCCCACAACTGACCTGGCCACTCCTCGGGGAAGAGGGAGGTGGAGCTTGACATGGAGAGCTTGGCTGGAATAGTCATAAATGAACAAAGCCCTGTTAGTTCCATTCCTCATTTCCCCATCCCTCCTTGCCTATGTCCCACTGGATTGGATTAGCCCAGGTTGCCCCCACCCTATGGACTGAAACGGAATTTAACTGAAAGAAAGCAACTGGAAGGATATGAGGGGAAAGGACAATTTTGAGGTTGCAGCCTGTCCACTACCTCAAAGCTAGCACTATTTTGCTATTTATAGTACTCACCTTTTGGGGGGTAGGTCACATCTGAGCTTCAGATAAACCTGTAGCCTTGGGTAAGGAATAAAGACAGAAGTGTCATCCTTTCCCCTTATCTCTTTGTATTCAGGGTGAGCTTTGGATCTTGAATGGGGAGAAAGCTATGTAGTTCTGAAACAGCATCAGTATCTTACCTGCCTGAACCATGGTCCCACTGCACAGAGGGAAAGAGCCGGAAGGGGAGTGGGGAAGGAAGATCATCGGAGAGTTGATACCGCATTATGGTCAACTGTAAACACGGAAACACATGTCAGCCTGGGCCCTTCTCATCTCCCCTCAAATCTCCCCACACTTCCTTATTGTGGAGCACTGGTCCACCTCAATCTGACCTCGCCTTGAGATGGCTGCAGCCTAAGGATTCGATGGGATTCAAACTCATCCAGTCGAACAGAACCATGAAATGAAACTTCGTCCACTCGTACCCCTGGCCCATACCCTGAAAGAAAAGAGGACGCCCCCCCCCCCCAATCTTTGATAATAAACACCATGCTTAACCAATACCTTACACTGAAAGAAGAGTCCTCTACTATGCCTGTGCCTTCCATACTTGGGGGTGGGGATGGGATGGCGGTGGGGGGGGTCTATCTTCAATTAAGTCAAAATCCCTACTCTGAACAAATGCTAATGGAGAAAGTTGAACACCTCCCTGTTATATCTGTATTACTGTTCCAAGTGTATATGGGGTGGGGAAGATCCTTAGTGCTTCACCTCTCAATTCTGATTTGCCCACGCAGAATTCCTCGGTCAAGCCAATTCTCATTTCTGTCAAAGAAAGGCATGTTAGTAATGACTACATCATAAAACCCAGACTTATCCCCCGTAAATCTCAAGTATCTGGTTCCTCCAACATGCTTTACTCCACATCCCCTTTTAAGTCCCAGAAAACCTAGCCTCCATACTTCTCACCAGAGCAGCTTGGAAGAAAGCTCTTGAGTCTGATTTCACCTTGGACATCCACCTTCAGCAGGGAGCCCTAAGAGTTTAAGGGGAAGGGAGAGGAAAAATTAAAATATCCATAATTGTCTTCATGTCCTTGGCTACACAGTTATTTTCTCTCGAGGGTCTTAAGCAGGAATTTTATACTACTAATAATGGAATAATGGAAACACAGAACACAAAAATGAAGGGGAAGATTATTCCCCTCTCCATCAATATCACTGGGTAGCTTAACTACTGGCCAGTCAGTTAAGTGATTTCTTTTCCATCTGTTGATTCAGCACCACAAGAAGGTCCCCGAAGAGATGTCAGCCTGAAGAGATAAAAGTGCAGTGGTGTTCTGGAAACTTTGGAGCAACAGTGGATATTACCAAACAGGACACTCAGGCACAACTGAGCTCCTAGCTGGGCAAACAGGCATGGCTGGCCACAGGAACTGGCCATAAGAACTACAAAGAACAAAGATTAAGGTTCTTGCTTCCAGAATTTAGGGGGGCAAATGAAATTTTGCAGCGACTTGTACATACATAATGTACCCCATACCCAAAAAGTGCCCCTTTTTGCTATAACAGGTATGTGCAAATGCAAATTTGGCCTCCAAGAAGAGAGGGTAAAGTTAGATGAAGAAAAGCCTTTCTAATTCCTAGATTATTAAGGAAAATGAGAAGTTTTGAAAAAAATGGAAGGGCTTCAGGGTTTTAGGAGGGAATCCTGATCTGGATCCCATGGTTGATGTAGAAGGTGATACTGTCGAGGAATGGAAAGGCTAGTGAACATGGAGTTAACAGTTATGGAGCTTTCCCCAGGGATAATAAGTCCCTGCCTCCACAGCATCTCTTGGATGCTTTTCTTCTTTTCTCTACTCACACCACAACTGCCCTGATTCAAATCATCACCTCTCACCTAGACTATTGCACTAGTCTTAACATTCTCCCTACCTTAAATTCCCCCCCTCCAGTACAGTCTTCCCATACACAGCTCACAAAGTGAAATTCCTAAAATACAGTTCTGACTAAGTCACTCCTCCACAATCTCCAGTGATTCCCTATTGCCTCTGGAATTACAAACAACCTTTCTGTTTGGCCTTTAAGGCCTGTTTACTGTCTGGTTCCAGACTAACTTTTGAGACTTAATAGTCGTTTTTCTCCTTTATACACTTTGTGGTACATACACAGCATCAATCTCCCAACTCTGTGCTAGATGCACTCTTCACCCCTCTACTTCCTTAGAAGTGCTAGCTTTCTTCAAATCTCATTTCAAGAACTACTTCCTGCATGAGGCTTTTCTAGATCTCTTCAGCTGCTAGTGACCCCTCTTAGAAGTTGTCTTGTATTTGCTGGGTGTGTGTGTGTGTGTGTGTAACACTAAGACACACTACATACATATATATATATATACACAGTCTCCTGCAATAAAATGTAACTTCTTTAAGTCACTTCCTTTTTGTCTTTGTATCCTTAAAGCCTAGCACAGAGTAGGCATTTAATAAATGCTTATTGTGTTGAAGTAGTGTGAGCGTGGATTCACAGGCTGCACTAGCCAGTGAGCATCTGAAGAAGAGACAAATAGGGTGACTCTTGAAAGGTCTGTACAAAAGCAGCTAATGACAGAGGGCTGTTACAGCTTAAAGCTGCACCGAAACTTTCTGGACATAAGAAATATGTCTACCTGACATTAAAAATTGAGGTTTACCCTTTTCTTAGAGCACTTAATTGGGAAATGATTGAGCCTTTCAAGACTTACCAAACCTTATCACTACTCACTCCTGGTGATTCAAATGAGGAATAAATGACACCACCACCAGAAGGAATCTAGAAAGCACATTTAGAATTAATGAGGTTCTGGGTAAGAAACTGAAGATTTTAGGGGGTACAAGTGTTTTTTTTTTTATCACTACTGAAAACTAAAGGCAAGAACTTCAGAAGAGAGGGAAATCTGGGAAGTGGCTAAACAGGTTAAGAAGATGGCTTTGAATTTCTGAACTATGGCTTGAAATAAAAGGGTATCCTAATGAGGGACAGCATGTACCTAACAAGGGCTACTAAATATATATTTATACACTCTTGCACATCTGAGAAGGCTTTAAGGTAGAAAACATAGAAAGTAATAGCAATGACACTGGAAAAATAACAGTAGATATATCCAGTCATGGGAAACACAATCCAAGTATAGTAGACATGCTGGTAAGTTTCTCCACTTTCATTCACTGAAGACTCCCAAAGCTTCTTCTGCATATAGGGGTTGTGTGGTCCATAAAAGGAGGGACAGACACACTGGGCTATTCTGAGACCCATGTGCATTGGGAAGTTAGCACCACGTGGTTTGTAAAAAGGGCGAGAAAAGACAGAAATGAAACCTTGATGACAGCAATGCAGCAAGAAGTACAGGTGGGAAGAGATGGAGCAGCAGGGAACCATTTGTAACATGGGCCTGTGCCTTTGCTGGCACTGAGCAAGGTGGATGGTATAGGTTCAAGGGAGACTCTCTAGTGATCCAAAGTTTTTTCTCCATGGGGGAGAGAAGTTGATGTAGACGGGAAAGTTTCCTCTGCTCCCTACAGGGATAAGATCACAAATAAATAAACAAAATAATCCATTGCTGTGAGGTTGGTACTATCAACTTTTCTCCCATTTTAAAAAGGAAACAAGTTCTAAGATTTTAAATTACTTGCTCCAGGTCACATAGCTAATATCAGGTCTCTCTCTCTCTCTCTCTCTCTCTTGAATCTAAGTCTAAGAGTTTTTATAGACCATGGGAGGATGGAAAATATTGCAAAACTGGAAAAAGACAAATGTCCTTGAAGAAGAAAAGGAGAGGGAGGAGGAGGAGGTTTCTTCTAACTATTAAAGCCAAGTGAGCTTTGTTGGACTTTGGCAAAACTCTTAGAACACAGCATTAAAGGGATAGTTTGTGGATGTATAGAAGAAGGAAAGCTTTGATCACAAATAATCAACATAGCTTAACAAAGAACAGGTCACATAAGGCCAACCTCTATTTCCTTATTTGATAATATTACTTCAGAAGAATGCTGTCAACATAGTACATCTAGATTTCAGTAAAGCATCTGACAAGTCTCTCATGCTATCTTTATGGATGAGATGTAAAGTCATGGACTAGATAATAGTTGGTAGATTTATAAATGGTTGAAAGGCTTACTAGTCTTTCAAAGAATAGTCATGATGATGTCTTGGAGGGACAAAATGCTCCAGGGATTTGTCCTTGGCTCTATGTTGTTGAAAACTTTTATAACTTGGATAAAGGAATAGATGCTTATCAATGCTCATCAAATCCATTCAATTAATATGTTGGATGACAAAGTCAAGATCAAAGAAGATGCTGACAAGCTGGTGTGAGCCCCACTGAACTATGACTTGATTAGATCACAGCTGAAGTACTTAGTGATACTGACAAGCTGGAGATTATCCAGAGGGCAACAGGATCGTGAGGGAGGTGGAAACCATGACATACAAGGATCAGCTAAGAGAAATGAGGATGCTTAATCTGAAAATGAAAAGATTTTAGGGGGAACATGATCACTTTTTCTAGTATCTGAAGGGCTGTCATGTAGAAAGAGAATTAGGCTTTTTCTGCTTGACCCCAGAGGGCAAAAGATGAAATTTGTAGAAACGCACATATCATTCAATGTAAAGAAAAATTTTCTAACACTTCACACTATTCCCCTGCATGTTTCTACAGTTATAGGCTCAGAGGATCTAGAGCTGGATGGGTCCACAGAGGCTAGCTAATTCAACCTCCTCCTTTTACAGAGAAGGAAACTGAGGCTCGGGGAGGTGAAGTGACTGACTTTGGTGAAGTTCACACAGCTAGTTAAGCATCAACAGAGTCTAAACCCAGGTCCTCAAATCCAGAGTCAGTGTACTTTCCCCTGTTCCATGTTTGCCTCCAATTAAAATAGGCTCCATTCACTATACCCCAGACTCACTGCATTCCACTTCCCACCTCCAAGCACTTGTGAAGACTGCCCCTCAGGCCTGAAATAGGTTTCTTACTCACTATTCTCTTAAAATCCTTATCTTTCTTCAAGGTTCAATTCAAGTGCTACCTCCTATAGGAAGTCTTTCCTGATCCCCCTACTTAGTGGTCTGAGCTCCCTGAGGACAGAAATTATTTTTAATTTTGTTTTTACATCTCCAGCATCTAGCAGTATCTCACACATAGTAAGCACTTAATGCTTATTGAATGAGTGAATGAATGAATGGAGTAACAGAACTATCCCAAAATGAGATAGGCTCCTTAGAAAGGAGGTGGTTCCAGATGCTGGAGATATTCAAGTGAAGGCTAGATAATCAAGTGTTATGGATAACACAGAAAGGATTCTTGTACAGGTATGGGTTGAACCTGATGGACTCTGAGATTTCTTCCACCTTGAAAATTCTGAACTTTTGCAATGTTTCTTGGTGTCTTCCTCATCCCTTCATAATCAACTTGAGGGAAAGTATACAGGATGAACCTTTTATCTAGGGCCCATGTGTCGCCACTGGGGTAATGTCCCAGGGTAGTTACAGCCCTGGCTTCCCTATACCTTCCTGATGTGCTCCCATTCCAGGGCTGGAATGGAACAGGTTGTCTTCATTTCATATCTCTCCAGTGCCTCATCGAGAGTTCGGTTTTTAATTTTTGGTCCAGTCCTATGATTTATTTAGTGTAGGGAACTTCTAGTGAAGATACTCCCTCCTCCAGTAGTTGGCACTTGTAAGTGCTTAACAAAACCTTGTTGATTGATTCCAATGCTATTTACCAACTATCCTTTAAACTACAGTTTTAGAGAGTTGTCTGAGGCACCAAGAGGTTAAATGACTTGTCCAGGGTAACACAGACAGTTTGAATTAGAAGGCAGATCTTCCTGGGCTCTAAGACCAGTTATCTATCCACTACACCATACTGTCTCTGAATCTGTACCTAACAGGTACCAAATTATTTTAGTTGAATTGGGTTTAAGGACTCAAACTTACATTGGATCCAATAAGCACTGAGAGTCTTTCTATTACATCCAGGAAAACGTCATTCTTATGACTCTGGAAAAGAAAAGGAATCTGGAATAAACAGATGCCTGGTTCTCAGGGACTGGAAGTAGGAAAGACTGGGAGAATAGATATCTGGGTCTCATGAAACAGGGGATTATTATAAGAATCTGGGAGGCTGGATGGCTGGAATAGAGAAGCCATTGGGAAGTTGGATATATGGGCTCAAATGCATGGATGTTTGATAACACAGATAGCCTTCCTCACCTGGTCAGAGCGGCCAGTTAGGACTGGACGACTGGCTGCGCTGCTTGGGGCCACTTTGCTCTGCTGTGTTTCAGCCCCAAACTGTAAAAAATCCACAAGTAGTTAGTCCTCTAGCTAATCCTACCTCAACTCATCTCCCCCAACCTACTTATCCCTTTCCTTCACTAACCAGACCAACACTGCTGAGCTCAAAGAGGTTGAAGGGCTTGCTGACCACAGCCTCAGTTTGAATGAAGTTCCTCAGCATCTCTGTAGATGTAGTCTGGATGTAGCCATAGTCCTGTAACAGAAGGGGTATGAAATTTTTGTATGCCTGAGTTAGAGGTGTGTGGGGATGGAGGGGAAAAGGACCTTGATCTTCTAATAAAAAAGGGGCATATCCCTGGAACTGGAGATGAGGGGAGAAATCTCTGGGCCCTCAGCCTCTGTTCCTTACCAGCACTTCATCCAAGAGTTCATAAACAAGGGCCACATTAAGAGAGAGAGTCTTCTCACTGATGGAGCCACAGTAATCACTCAGTAGGGTGGCCAGCCTGGGGAAGAGAGGAAGAAATGAGTCTTCTGAACTCCAATTCCCCATCCCCTTTCTCTGTCACCTTCCTCACCTTGACAACAGCTCCAGGAGGATGAAGGGGGAAACACTCCCTGAGGTGGTGACCACAAGGTAGAGACTGAAGTGTCGGATGTGGACAAAGTGGTAGCCTTTGTGATGCTGGGGTGGGGGGGTGATAGTATGGGGTTGGAGAGTGGAGTGGAGGAATGAACACGAATAAAGAGTTAAAAAGTACAAAGGTCAAAATCATGGGAATTCGAGTCTTGGGAGTATTTCTAGGGAACCTAATCCCATCTGCCGGAAACCCCAGTGTGACCGGTCGCGGAAGGCACCCCAGGTCCCGCCCCGAGCCCTGACGGGTTGTTACCATGACCACCGGAGGCTGGTCCCCTGGCAGCTCCGTAACCTTCCTGTAGAAGATCTCGGCTACATCACTGCCTCCACAGTCTCCACGGACTGAGGGAACGGGGGTTAAGGGGAGCCAAGGCTAAGCCGCCAACCAGTGTCTCTCCCCCCTCTGACCCAGCTGCCCACAGCCCGTCTCTACCATGCTCTTGCCGCCCACCGCCCTCCGGCCCTCCCCGGCCTCCTTCCCCCTATCCCCCGGCCCAAGGGTGGGAGGATACAGTCCTTGTAGATGAGAGGGTCCCCCTTGGAGGATAGAATGAAGAGCTGGGAGATCATGGCCCCTCCAGGGGAAAAGAAGCACAGGCTTGGCTGGCGTGGAGCAGACGCTGCCTGGACAGGACCCCGGCTTCAATCAGGACCTTTTTCCTTATTAGAGTCCAGCCTCTCTAGGCATAACCTCCCGACTTGGCCCCTGATTGGCTGAAGTCTGGCGGACAAGCGGAGGAAGAAGAGGGAGAGGGTGACGCTTACAGTTCCCCCTTGGGGCGGGGTCTGAGGCTGAGCCGCACCCTCGGGGGCGGGAACTTCGGCGGCGGCGGCAAACACTCCTTTCCCTATTGGCTCTAACGAGGAGCGTCGGTCACGTGGGTAGGGACGTTTCGCGCCAATTTCGGTTGCTCCCCTGAGTTTGCTGCGCGCCGGTTCTTCTCCCTCTTTCCCCTTGCAAGATCCCACTAGCCACCTTCCGCCAAAGGTCCGCTAGGTCAGGGCACCGCTACCCCCTCCCCGTCCGGCCGGCAGCTATGGCTCCTAAGGACTACGCGGCCGAAAAAGGTGAGGGGTCAAAGGGGGCGCAGCAAGAGCTCACGGCGGGAATCTAGGACGCTAGAGGCTAAGAAGAGTGGGCTAAGGGCTGGGTTAAGAGGCGGGGAAAAGGATTCAGGCGAGTGGGATCAACTGAACGGGATGAGAAGGAAGAATTTAGGGACTGGGGGGGAAGCACGGAATACTGAGGGGCCGGAAGGGGAGATTATCGGGGGACTCGGGAGGGGCAAGGCAAACTCAATGTACAAGGGAGGTGGCCGGACTTTGGAGATGGGAGCGGGAGGAGAGGAAGTGATAGCGAGGCCTGGGACACTGGAGAAAGGGTATGTAGGGTAGGGCAGGAGGGGAAAATTTCCCTGTCCCATCTGCGGAGGGCTTAGTGAGAGGCACTATTCCCAGAGCAGCCGCCCATTCCGCCATCCGACCTCGTAGTCACCGAGTCCTTCCTTGAGATCAGAACCTGGGACACGCCGAGCCCCTAGTGTTAGTTATGGACCTGGGCGTCTAGACGGAAGTGACGTTTGCAGGCGGAAGTGCGGCGCTTCTGTTCGAAAGCAGTACTATGTAAATAATCTCCTTCCGCGGGGTGAGCTCTGATGAGGTCCTGATAAGTTGAGGGAGGGCATTAGGTTGGAGCAGCATCCTAAAGAACTCATGGAAAGGAAGTTGTTGAGGACACAGGGTAGCGTCCAGTCTGTCTGGGATCTTGGGCACTCCTCTGGGCTGAGTGATCTGGGGTCCAGAGGGTCAGTAGAGGGGGGTGTGGTTGTGGTTGGGGGTGTGGTTGTGGTTGGCGCCATGTGCTTCTTTGTTTACAAAGAATGGAACCTGTAGGGACTTAGTGAAAAATGTAAGGCTTGAGTAATGGGCAAACCTTTTAACTTTGAAAAAGTCTTTTGAGGATCGGAGGAAGAGGAATAAAAGTTTTGTTAGGAGTGGGAAGTTGAATGCTGGGAGACATGCGGGAGTTTTGGGAATTTAGAAACTTGTTTGTAGGGAAGAAATAGAGTAAGGAAAATAGGATTGAGGCAAAAAGTGAAGAAAAGTCCAGTCTGGATAGATGAGTTTCTGTGGTAGGTAACCTTGGCATAAATGATAGTGACCCAACATGAAATATATTTGGGCCACTCTACACTTAACAGAAGAAAAGGGATGCTACCTGGTAATCTTCTTTCATTCCTTTCAGGATTAGATCTGTGATAACTTCTTCCAACCAGTTTGTTTTGATACAGAGTAGATGAATACTAGTATCAAAAGGTTCCATAGGGAGGACTAAGAAGGAAAAAGTAATTTTCTGTCTTTTTACTAACAGAGAAAGCTAAGAGGTTTCTACAGGAATTTTACCAGGATGATGAGTTTGGCAAGAAACAATTCAAGTATGGGGACCAACTGGTGAGTTCAGGGATGGGTGATTAAAGGGAAAACCAGGACAGGTACACAGATCAGGGATGAGATTTGAGAGTTCATTCTCTATGCTTTTCTGGGAGTAACTGGACTACAAAAGCTTGACTTACTAGGGGGGCCATGGGTCATGGTAGTTCTCCAGAGTTTGGACTCTGTTGGGATGATGAACTGATTATGCAAGGTAGGGAGCCACTAGAGTAAATCACATGAGAGCAGAGTGGGAAGACAGGTGAAAATGAAGATTACTTTCAAAAACTACACTTAAGGTCAGAAAAGGGCAGTATGGGTAGACAATTCACATAAAAAAGATGGAGTTATAGGAGGTTTTAGCGATCTGAAAGCTCAACATGAGTCATTAGTACAACATGGCATCAGCCAGTCTATTGGCAACTGTGTAATTGAAAACTGAAATGTAAGTGTTGTTTAGAAAGGAAGCTTATAAGGTTAATTGCCGGTACATTGCAGGTGGTATCATTTTGTTGGGAAGAGTAGCATTTTTTTTTAAAGTGATAATGAAAACTGGAAAGTTGAATACAATCATTAAGAGAAGCATAATATCCAGAACAAATTGATAATCTTACTGTTCATGTCCTACTCAACACATCTAAAATATTCTGTTCAGTTTAGGAAGGTCAAACTTAAGACTAGAGAAAGGTGATGAGGATGATGCAGAGATCATGTTACAGACATTTATTAGAAGAATTTGAGATGGTTAGCCTATGGAAAAATGCTTTAGGGGGGACATGGCATCAGGGCATAGTAAATAGGGTACTACATAGGGGCAGCTAGGTGGCGAAGTGTATAGAGCACCAGCCCTGGAGTCAGGAGGACCTGAGTTCAAGTCCGGCCTCAGACACTTGATACTAGCTGTATGACCCTGGGCAAGTCCAGCTTGCCTCCCCCAATTGCCTCTCCCTGGGGCCTCCTCCCCCCCCCCCCCCCCCGTGTCCCTCCCCCCAAAAAAGACTAGGGCACTACACATGAAGTCAAGAAAACCTGGGTTCATATCCTGCCACTGATATTAGATACTAGATAATGTGACCATGGGCGAGTCACCTAACTCTCTGAACCTCAGTTTTTCTCCTGTAAAATACAGAGATTAGACTAAATGGCCATTAAGGTTCCTTTCAGTTCTAAATCTTTGATCCTAAGATAACTGGCTTCAGATATCTGAAGATACTTGAAGAACCATCATGTCAAAAAAGGGCTAAATTTGTTTTGTTTGGCTTTAGAGGGCAGAATTAGGAGCAGTGGGTATGAGTTTCCAAGAGGTAAAATTTAAGCTTGGTGTAAGGAAAGATTTCCTAAAAATGAGGTTAGCCAAAAGTGGAACAGGCTGAAGGTAGACCTCACCAGAGATCTTCTAAGTTGAAGAGTAGATGACCATTTCTTTGAGATGTTATTAAGGGGATTCCTATGTAAGTAGTTTGACTATTGGTTTGGCCTTTAATTCTATAATTGACTAGTTTTACTTGACTAATTCTTATCTTTTAGGCTCTCTAAATTGAATAAGGGTTTATGGAAGGTGACTGACCAATAACTGTGGTGTCTGTTTCCTGCACCTGCAGGTACGTCTGGCTCACAGGGAGCAAGTAGCTCTGTATGTGGACCTGGATGATGTTGCGGAAGAGGACCCTGAGCTAGTGGATTCCATTTCTGAGAACACGAAGCGGTATAGCCAGCTCTTTACTGAGGCTGTGCAGGAGCTGCTTCCACAGTACAAAGAGAAGGAGGCAAGGAAGGCTGTGGGCAGAAGAGACATTGCATTTACTGCGAGCTTCTCTGTAGACACTGATGCCTTCTAAGCAGTCACATAAGAGTTTAGTATTTTGACTTCATCTCTTCCTTTTTCAGGTAGTGAACAAGGATGTCTTGGATGTGTATATTGAACACCGGCTAATGATGGAGCAACGAAGCCAGGACCCTGGAGCCACCCGTAGCCCTCAGAATCAGTATCCCTCTGAGCTCATGTGCAGATTGTGAGTAGTCCCTGTGGGAAGGGAATGGGAGAGTCCTGCCTCCAAGGTCCTGACGCTGACCCTCCTACCTCTTCCTCCCCCTCAGCGAACTATACTTTCGGGGCCCAAGCAGCAGCAAACCACGGGTGATTCGAGAAGTACGGGCTGATTCAATAGGAAAGTTGGTTACTGTACGTGGGATTGTGACTCGTGTCTCTGAGGTCAAACCTAGGATGGTAGTGGCTACATACACCTGTGACCAGTGTGGAGCTGAGACCTATCAGCCGGTATGTGTTGGGGGAGAAGAGCATAAAGAGATTGTAAAATAAACAATACCTTGTTTTTTGTTTTTTGGTTTTTTTTTTTGGCCATTTCAGATTTGGTCATTACAACTTGTAAAGCATGTCCATTTGCTCGTCCATCTGTAATTCCCTGTCTGCCGTGCCCTCTTTAGAGTTCAAGTGGTTTTTAGTTCTGTCGTATGTCAGGAAGCAGTCTGTCATCCCCTCAGTCATATTAGCTCTGTTCACCTTTTGTTTGTTTTATTCATCTGTCATCTTTTTGGTGTCTGTTTCCCATTATCCCCTAAAGGGCCCAGGATAGTTAATTTCTCTCCTAGTAGATTTATGAAGTATGCTAAGGTGGTTTAAAGATACGCTTTCTCTTTTTCCTTCTAACCTTGTCTCTGCTTCTCCTTACCCTATACCAGATTCGGTCTCCTGTTTTCATGCCACTAATTATGTGCCCAAGCCAGGAATGTCAGACCAACCGCTCAGGAGGACGGCTCTACTTACAGACTCGTGGCTCCAAATTCATTAAGTTCCAAGAGTTAAAAATGCAAGAACATGTAAGTTTTAGTGATATGTGAATAATAACAGGCCAAGGCAAGACAGGACTGAATAGGATAGGGCATCTTCCCTGATCCCACATTCACTTATAGAGGGGAAAGAATAAAAGGAATTTTTTTTCTTGAGGACCACCAGAAGGAAGGGATATGGCTGCACTATGAGAGAAGTCAGAGCCTTCCCCCTTCTGAAGGGAGAACTGTTTCTGGTTGGGTTTGTTCGAGTTAGGAGGTAAAGGGATGTGATAAGTGGGGAAAGGGGAGAAGAGCATCTTGGATATTCCCTTGGCTTGAATGTCTTTTCCCTTCTTTCTTCAGAGTGACCAGGTGCCTGTGGGAAATATCCCACGAAGTATCACAGTGTTGGTAGAAGGAGAGAACACACGGCTGGCCCAGCCAGGTGACCACGTCAGTATCACTGGTATATTCCTGCCAATGCTGCGTACTGGATTCCGACAGGTGGTGCAGGTCAGATGATGAAAAGAGCAAAATCAGTCCATCTTCTCTACTTCCCCCCAAAATACAAAGGCAGTGTAGTTCTACTGTACTTATTTTCTTCCTGTCTCAGGGTCTGCTGTCAGAAACTTATTTGGAAGCCCATCGCATTGTGAAGATGAATAAGAGCGAAGATGATGAAGCTGGTATTGGGGAACTGAGCAAAGAGGAGCTGAGACAGATTGCAGGTGAGGAGAACTAGTGAGGAAATGAAGTGGGAAGTGAGAATGGGAGAATCAGAAAATCTGCAGCTCTTCACTGTTATCTTAAGACCTCACTTTCCTCCTTTAGAAGAAGATTTCTATGAAAAACTGGCAGCCTCAATTGCTCCTGAGATATATGGTCATGAAGATGTAAAGAAGGCTCTGCTTCTCCTGTTGGTTGGTGGGGTGGATCAGTCCCCTCGGGGCATGAAGATCAGAGGTCAGTCTATGAAATGAGGAAAAGGGCAGAAGTCAAGGGTGGACTGAAGGGTCACGGGTGGATGCTGTCAAACTTGATTAATGTGTCTGTTTTGTTTACATAAACTTTGTTCTGAGAGGGTTCTATTGAATGATGTGATATTGGGAAATAACCATGTTAAACAATAAAACAAAAACTACTCAGGGGGGTTAGGGAGGCCTAAGGGCAAATTGGAAGATAGAATTGGCAGCCTTTTGGGTTATGATGATCTAGAAAATGAGGGTTAATGTTAAGGGCACAGGGAGAATTCAGAAGGTGTAGGTCACTGAAAACACAGGGATAGTAGATCATAGGGGGACCTTTTACCTATGACAAAGATAGCTCATTGGATGTTTTCCAGTTAGGGGGATGGCTATTTTTGTTATCTTCTCTACCCCTCTTTTTCCCCAAAATAGGAAACATTAATATCTGCTTGATGGGGGATCCTGGTGTGGCCAAGTCTCAGCTTCTGTCTTACATTGATCGTCTGGCTCCCCGAAGTGAGTATCTTTAAACTCAGTTGCTAAAGATAGAAAGAATAATTAGACCTGAATGTTGCATCTACTGCTTTCTAGGGAATCAGCAATATAGATTGAGAAATCATAACTAGAGTAGATTTTGAGTAGATGAAAGGGGTAATTGGGGGGAAATAATGGTAGTGGATTTGATGTGCTTGACTCTTTAGTTTCTTCAAAATAGTGGTGGCAGATGGGGGATAGAATTGTTCCAGGTGTAGGGAAGGGAGAATATAGAGATTTGACTGGGATAGTCAAGTTAATCAATAGGCATTTATCAAAGGTCTACTATATGTCAGCCATTTTAGTAGATGCTGAGGTTACAAAGAGAAAAATTAAGCTGTCTTTGCCTAAAGGACAGTTCTTTGGAAAGAATGTGTGTACCTACTAAATAAATAGAAGATAATTGGGGTGGGGGAAGTACTAGCTGTTGGAATTATCAGGAAAGGCCCATGTAGGAGGGGCAAGAGCTGAAACTAGGGATCTTTTTTTTTTTTTTTTTAAGCACAAGGAATTAGTTATTAATTAAGTGACTTGCCCAGGGTCACACATCTAGTAAGTGTTTGAGGCCAATTTGAACTCAGGTCCTCCTCACTCCAGCGCTGGTCCTCTACTGTCCTACCTAGCTGGGGGGGTGGAGGTAAACGGAGTACATTCCAGATGTGGGTAGTCACCTGTAAGAAGACTTGGAAACCGGGCATGGAATGTCATATGTGGAAGCCAGTTTGCTAGCCTGAAGAGTTGTTACTTATGTCATTTCTCTCCTTTCAGCCTCTCTCTCACCAATGTCTCTCTTTCAATCTTTTTGCCTAACTTTCCACCATATATGTTTTTATCTTTCCCCATTTGTTTCTGGGTTTTGTTTTGTTTTCTTTTTCCTTTCTTTTGTAATTTATTTGTATTTGTCTCTCTGCCCCTGACATCCAGGCCAGTACACAACAGGTCGAGGGTCATCAGGTGTGGGACTAACTGCAGCAGTGCTTCGGGATGCAGTGAGCGGGGAGCTGACTTTGGAGGGAGGTGCCCTGGTACTGGCTGACCAGGGTGTGTGCTGTATTGATGAGTTTGACAAGATGGCAGAGGCTGACCGCACAGCAATCCATGAAGTGATGGAGCAGCAAACTATTTCTATAGCAAAAGCAGGCATCCTTACCACACTTAATGCTCGATGCTCCATCCTGGCTGCTGCTAACCCTGCTTATGGACGATATAACCCTCGTCGCAGCTTGGAACAGAACGTACAGCTTCCTGCTGCTCTCCTGTCCCGATTTGACCTGCTCTGGCTCATCCAAGATCGTCCTGATCGTGACGGTGACCTGCGGTGAGACTACCAGAGACTCCATTCCTCCTCACCTCTTTGGAGACACTTGACTCATCAGCCTCTTTTATATATACTTTAGCCTTCAAGAAGCTCCTAGCTACCTTATCCTCTTGCTTCCAGCAGTGAACCCTTATCCTCAGAGAAACACACTAGGTTACCCTTCCAGCCCTGCCCAGAGAGACAAGGTTGAAACATTCCAGGGACATTTTTCCTTTGGGAGAATCATTCCTGATTTCATTTTTGTGGGAAATTGTTTTGAGGATGAGTATGAATCCAGGGATGTTACTGACATCTTCTCTTCTCTTCAAGGTTGGCCCAGCATATCACCTATGTGCACCAACATAGTCGTCAACCTCCCACACAGTTTGAGCCACTGGACATGAAACTTATGAGGTAAGAAGGCTTTTCCACTAACATGTGTCAGGACATTCTAGTACAGCTTAAATTTCCCAGTTTCTTCATGTGTGCGTATGAGCAGCTTAGGTGGCTCAGTGGACAGACTAATGGGCCTGGAATCAGGAAGACTCATGTTCCTGAGTTCAAATCTGGCTTCATCTGTAAAATGAGCTGGAGAAGGAAATGGCAAACCATTCTAGTATCTTTACCAAGAAAACCCCAAATAGGGTCATGAAGGGTCAGACACGACTGAAATAACTGTACAACCACAACAAATGTATATGTATATCCTTAGAAAGGCTTAGAAGAGAAACCATATGATGTAATGGAGAGAACGTTAAAATCAGGAAGACGGGTTCAGTCCACCACTGAAATAGCTATATGATCATGAGCTAGTCTACTTAACCTGAGTCTCAGTTTCCACCAACTAGCAAATGAGGATAATGAATGAATGCATAAATACTTTATACATATATTAAGTTGTTGTAAACTTTAAAGCCCTATGTAAATGTCTACTGTTACTGTTGTAGGCCTCTTTCTTTGCTCTAGTATCTTAGAAGTTTGGAAAACAGTGGGTTTGTCTTATTCCTATGTCTGAATCTCTATCCCTGCTTCAGGTCCCTTGATCCCTTAGAGTGAGAAGATATTGGGAAAAGTTAAATTGGAAAAATAGTATTCTGTAAAAATTTTGAATGTGGTTCCCTCTCTGGCTCTTAACTTCACTAACTTTCCTCTACTGTAGGTGGGTGGGTGTGTGGGTGGGTGTGTATTACACTGTATCATTTACATTATGTATTTCACACGTCTCTCTGGGACTAGACTTAACCTGGGTCAGTAAGGACCTGGTTCTCTTTTGTACACCAAACAGGCCTCTTACATAAAGTTGATTCAATAGAATTTTTACAAATTGAATCACTTATCTAAAATAAGTCTCCATATATTACCCTACTTTGTGTAAGTTTTAGGGTTTTCAAAAATTGAGGTACAACTAGTGTGCTAAACACATAGTAGGTTCTCAGTAAATGTAACATAAATGGATGCCAGATTATAATCGTCATCCTTTCCCACCATTCTACTAACCTTTCACAGGCGTTACATTGCTATGTGCAGAGATAAACAGCCTGCGGTGCCCGAGTCTTTGGCTGACTATATCACAGCTGCCTATGTGGAGATGAGGCGTGAAGCTTGGGCCAGTAAGGATGCCACCTACACCTCTGCTCGGACTTTACTAGCTATTCTTCGGCTTTCTACTGCTTTGGTACATAGCCTATTACCTCTTATTTGAATCCTTAATTCCTGTGGGGCTATTCCTTTTCTGTTCTCTACCCTACCACAGGCTCTGCCAGGGCTACTGTCCTGTGGGTATTTACTGTCCTGGTGGGGACCTGATGCTCTTCTGGCCAGTCTGAGTTATCCTCACAATGTGTATAATACCCAACTGTTCTTTTCTGTCTTCCCATTGTTCTCTAGGGCAGGGGTTCTTAAATAAAGTACATAGGATTTTAAAAAAAAATTATGTTGAAATATATAATTTAAAAGAGTTTTTTTAAGTTCATGGGCTTCAATTTAAGAACCCCTGCCCTAGGGTCACTGTACCCCAGATCCTAGGCCTCATCAGTCTTGGGGGGCTCCAAAGTGCTATTCGTGCAGGTAGTGTGATAACCTGACCTACTGCTGAGCTAGCACTTCCCGAGCCCCTGAGACACTATACCCCTCGAATTCCTAGGATCCAAACTTAAAATCCATTTTTTCTTTCCTCTCCCTTACTGCTCTAGGCTAAGGCTGGCTCCTTAGTAACTCAGGCCTTTGTTGATGATTGATCTAGTTTATGACTCTTGACTAAAGCTCCCCATCTGTTGGGATGGATGTTGGGGTAGGTCTCTTCTCCCTTACAGGACACCTGGACTGGCCAGTGTTGAGAGGCGGAGACTTGGGCAATTGCTGAACACTGCCCTGGGCATTGCACTTGTCTCGGTCTGACAGTGCTGGCAAAACACTGCAAATCCTGGGGGGAGGGGAGAGGGGTTGAATGGGGGGTATCCCTAGCTCTTTTTCACATACACACAATATTTGGGTAATAGCTTCTCTCTCCTATGAGGTAGGTAGTGAGTTGCTCAACAAAAATTTCTCTTCCCTCCCCCCACCCTTCCCTAGGCTCGTCTGCGCATGGTGGACACTGTAGAAAAGGAAGACGTGAATGAGGCCATAAGACTAATGGAGATGTCTAAGGACTCATTGCTAGGGGACAAGGGGCAAGCAACAAGGTGAATTAACTGGGGGAGAAGGGAACCTTCGTTGTTATTTAGTAGGTATTCAAACTATAGTCCTTTGACACTTGTCTCCCCATTTCCTTAGAACCCAGCGACCAGCAGATGTGATCTTTGCCACAGTGCGGGAGCTGGTCCCTCTGGGCCCAGGTAGCCAAAGCATCCGTTTTTCAGAGGCTGAACAGCGCTGTGTGTCTAGAGGCTTCACACCTGCCCAGTTCCAGGCTGCACTGGATGAGTATGAGGAACTCAATGTATGGCAGGTTAATGCTGCACGAACACGGATCACATTTGTTTGACCTTAGGGAACACTTGAGCAGAGCTCCTAACCTCTTCATTTTCTAATGCTTAATGCCTGAGTGCAGGGAAGATGGAAGTTTAAAACTGCTACAGTGTGTGTTTGTTACATATTTTCATTGCTAATAAAATGTTTATAGAACTCTGACTGCAAAAAAACTAGAATTTTCTTTGGGTGTGTGGAGTGGGAACCACCCAACCAGTTATGGTTAGTTCCCCGGGCTTTTCGCTCAAGTCTCCGAAGAAAACCATCTTTCTTCACATCTTCTAGTGGTATCCCTGGCCTCAGAACTTACATACAGGGACTCTAAACCCTAACTCCTTTTAACAGAGAGGACAGAATCACGGGAGGGGGAACTATTCCCCATTTATTAACAATTTGGGTGGAGGGAAGCTATGCAGGCTTGAGGGCTTCTCTAAAGGGGATATAAGCCACTTTCCTGCCTTTGGGGCAATTGTTTTCCTCAGTGAAGCAGATCTCTCTGCCCTTTGCCCTCACTTATTGTGAGGGAAGGGTTGCCCCCTTCTAGAAGAAAAGTCCTCGCATTCGTCTGCCGATGCCCTGGCGATCATACAGGACGTTGAACTTATTTACAAACTGGTTCATTGTGTTGCATGTTTTGGTGATGGTGCCAAGGTAGGCCATGAGCCCAACATCATTACATTGCTGGAAGGGAGGGGAGAGACAAAGCCTGGGTTACCTTCCAACCACCACTGTTCCCAAAGCTTGCAAAAACCTGTAGCTCAAGGGTCAGATGACAAACCTATAGTTATCCCCCAGGTAAAGGCTGAATGACATTCCCTTGCATATATTACTAATGCATCCATTTCCCAGCCCCACAGGTTAGACTCACATCATAAAAGTCTGTCTTGAACTTATCTGTGCTGAGCACAGGGAGGCAATGACACAGAGCATAGGCTTCACGCAGGATTTCATGATTAAAAGGAACCTCCCCTGAGGAGATAAGAGAATGAAAAGTATGAGACATTTATCTACAATTTCCAGCCCTTTCCCTGATAGGCTTTTTTGGCAAAGTGCTATGTTTCCCAAGGTTCCATTCTGGTTTAGTGAAATCCTTAAGAAACAGGTAAGGGACACATTTGTCCTACCTGCTTCAGAAGCCTTGACATATTCTAAGATAAGCTTGACCCGACTATGCAGCATCTTGATGGCACTATGCTGGGCTATTAGGTGCTCTGCCACTGTATTGTAAGGAAAGCATCAGAAATGCTAAGTTCCCACCTCTCAGGCTCCAGACAGTGGAAAGAACTCTCATCATGTTTCTCCACTTACCAGTAGAGTTCTCTCCACTACCTGTAGCTGTCATTCGAGCCACATGATCCACACCAATCCGCTCAGCTTCCTCTGTGGCTAGTGTGTAGGTCAGTTCAGCAAATAGCATTGTTGCCTGGAGAAAAAGTTATCAAAGAGGTGGGAATGCTGAAGGAGAACATCACAAGCAGATACTAAGGCCAAGGAATAGGCAGAGAGAAGGGGATGAGCCATAGCAAAAAGGCCTTGGGCAAGTAATTACCTCTCCATTGATGATGTCGATGACTGACTCAAAAACACTGACTGGCAGCTGTTGTGAGAGACAATGGGTCAGATAAAGGAGGAAACAGGACTGACATTGAGGAACAGATGTACTCAACTGACAGGCCCAACCTGAGGTCTGGAACACTCACATCAGTGTGCTTGGTCATGGGATTTAGCTTCAGGAATAGAGGGCTCTCGATGATCTCACACACCTGGGGAGGGAAGGGAAGTAACTACACCAATAGAGTCACAGAATATTAAAGAGTTAGAAGGAATCTGAGATCACCTATTCTAATCCCCTCAATTTAACCAATGAGAAAACAGGCCCAGAGTTGGGACCCAAAAGCCAAGATCTAGTCAACAACAAGAAGTGCTTTTCGAAACCTTTTATGTACATTTGCTCGACAGTGGCTATATATAAACCAGGCTTCCAGATTTCTATTCCAGTGCTATTTCTATTGCATTACCCTGTTTCCTAGAAATCCTTCCATATCCCCCCCTCCCTCACCCCCATCCACAGAATCATATAACATTAAAGCTGGTAGCCACCTTAGAGATGATTTAGTCTAATACTCTCATTTTACAAATAAGCCTAGGGCCTTACAAATGAACTGTGGTCTTTCAACTCATTATCCAGGGCTCTATCTACCATGCTGACTCTGCCCCACATTCTTCCCTGCCCAACTCACATGTAGCTGTCTTAGGGCTCTTACCTGCTTGTGGACGTGGATGTCAGAGGGATCTGGTGGACCCCCTGTGGTATACCAACCTAGAAACTCCAATTCCTTGAATACCTGCTTAACTGGGAAAGGCAAAGGGAAAGGGTAGAATAAAGAATTTCTCACTCTACCCATCCTTATCTGGGACTTCCTGGCATATTCTCTTTCCCATCATGCCATCCCAACCACTCCTGGATTCCTATATAAAACTGATCATTTTTACACCCACCTCCCCCTCCCCACTCCCCATCTAATCCTTCCCAACCCTGGCAGCCCCTTCCCTCTCACACTGCTCCTCTTTGGTGTAGTAATATTCTTTGTCAATGATGATCTTCTCCTCCACTGTGTGGGACAGCAGCTCAAATGAATTCATCACCTCAATATTTCGTCCCTCCTGTTTCCCAATCAACGCTCCAATCACTAGGAAAGGAAGGAAGACCAGATAAGAGAAAGACTCTGGATCCATCATCAATCACTTTAAGAGGACCTGGGGTTCATAGAGCTCTCAGATTCGTGGCTGGAAGGGACCTTTAGAGGTCGACTAGATCCAAACCCTAATTTTACAGATGAGGAAAGTGAAGCTCATAGAGTTGAAATGAAGGTCGGGACTTACAGATTACAACAGACCAGGAAGTAGAAGCCCTGAGTTCTAGCCCGGCCTCTGCGGGATGCCCGAGGCATTGACTGCGAACAGAAAGGGAGGGAAGGTGTCCAGGCTAGGCATTTAGGGATGGGGGTGGGAGGTGGGGCAGGGAGCAGCTCCTGGGGTGGTGAGAGAGCCCCCCCCCCGGGAGGAAGGCGGCCCCGCGGCGGGGGGCACGCACGCACCCTGCACGGGCCGTCCCTCCTGAGAGCGCATGCGGATCCAGTGGTCGGAGATGTTGAGGATGACGAGGGGATGCAGGGCCACGGACACGCTGCCGGTCACGCCGGAGGCCATCACGCTGGGGAGCACTGGGGGCAGACACACACAGACACACACAGACACACACAGACACACACAGACACACACACACACACTGAGTGAGGGAGAGGCCCGAGTCTGCCCCACTCTTTACTCCAGCCCCCCCCCCGCCACTTAATGGGGCGCAATGGTTTTATTTTCTCTATATATCGAGGGAGCGGCTCCCCAAGGAGCGGAGCATCTCCTCGAGGCAGCCGTGGGTGAGGGATGTACAAAGGCGGACCCCGTTACCTGCGGCGTCCACCTCCATCCCGCTGCTCCCACTAGCCCCGTTCGCCGCCGTTGACGCCATCTTGCCCGCATCTGCCGGCCTCTGCGGCCTCCCGTCCTTCACGGCCTCCGTAGGGGACCGGCGACGCACGACACATGCGCAGTGGCGCTGGGTCCGGGGCGCGCCGCCGTCGCTTTTTCTCCGTTCTCTCTCGGTTACCACCCACTTATTCCGCGCTGTCCTAGTTCCAGACCCCGGGCAGAAGGAGCGGTCCAAGGACCCGGAGGCCGCTCTCCCGACCCAGTTTTTCTGGGAGAAGCCGAAGTGTGGCCTGGGGGTTTAGTCGCCTCGTATTCGGGGCTTTGGGGTAACGGTAACTGCCCCCGCCCCGCCCCCCACCTCCTGGAGGAAGGCGGGGTTGTGGAGGGGCCGTGCCCAAGGGGGCAGCTGCTGACCCAGGAGAAAAGAGATCGTCCCTCTGGGCTGCAGCCGGGGGCCCTTCAGTTCTAGGTGCTAGACCTAGAACACTTAGCGGTGATAGAGAGCCCTTTCCTCTCCCCCCACATCCCGGGACCTGCCTGTCACCATAGAGGCTGGAGGTGGGGATGCTATTACTACTGCTGCTACTGTGCTAGAAGAGTAACAGAGGAAATGAGCGTCAGGAAAGAGAAAAGAAAATAATCACTTCTTGCAGATGTGATGATTTACTTGGAAAACCCGGCCTAAAGAATAAATTAAAAAATTAATTGAAACTGAACCAGCAATACTGCTGATAAAAACGCATGAAATTATTCTCTATAGGCTGCTAGGTGGCGCAGTGGATACAGCGCTGGACGTGGAGTCAGGGACACTTCGGCTTCTCCCAGAAAAACTGCCGAGAAGTTTGGAAAGGAACAGGTTTTGGAGGGAATGATGAGTTTACTTTTGGACATGTTGAGTTTAAGATGTCTACAGGACTTTAAATTAAAAATGTCCAATAGACAATTGGAGGTGTAAGACTGAAGATCAGCAGAGGTTAGTGCTAAATAATTAATTTGTGAATCATCAGTATAGAGAGCTGAGGAGATCACCAGATGAAATTATATTGGGGGGAGAAGAGAAGATGAATGAAAGAACATCATAATGAAAGAACACCACCAGCAGAGAATCAGCAAAGAAGCAAAACTATTTTCTCTTGGAACTGGTCTGTATGGACAAAGGAATGATACATGCACATAAGAATGGAATGTAGAGTTGATGTGTGAGAGGCTGAATTCTAAAGACCAAGCATTGGGAAATAGAGGTGGGACCAGGGATTGATGTTGACCAGGAAAGAGCATTTATGAAGCACCTATTATATACAATTCATAAGTATTAACTCATTTTAGGGGCAGCTAGTGGTGCAGTGGATAGGGTACTGGACCTAGAATCAGGAAGACTCACAAATCTGGCCTCAGATACTTAGTAGCTTCCCCGGGAAACTCACTTAACCCTGTTTGGCTCAGTTCCTGATCTGTAAAATGACCTGGAGAAGGAAATGGCAAACTACTCCAGTATCTTTGCCAAGAAAACCTCGAATAGGGTCACGATGAGTCTGAAACAACAAGAACGACAAGTAAGAATTATTTTTTCAGGGCAGCTAGGTGGTGCAGTGGATAGAGCACCAGCCCTGGAGTTAGAAGGACGTGAATTCAAATTTGGCTTCAGATACACAACACTCACTAGCTGTGTGACTCAGGGCAAGTCACTTAATCCCAATTGCCTCACCAAAAAAAAAAAAAAAATTATTGTTCCCATTTTGTAGCTGAGAAAATGGAGGCAGTTAAGTGATGGGCCTAGGATCACACAGATAGTAAGGTTATGAGGTTAGATTTGAATTCAGGTCTTCCTAACTCCAAGTCTAGCACTCTATCTATTGTGCTAGCTAGCTACAGTAAATATGACTTGATCATCAATTACTTATGGGTCCCTTATATCCAGCTAGATTCATATAGCATCCCACAAAAATATGTTGGTGAAAATATAGAATGTGGAATGCACTGCTGTGATTGACAGTTGGATCTCAAGTAACCACTATATTCCAGTCATTCTGGAATCTCATTCTGAGATATATTTGAAGAAAATATCCTTACAACCCATGAAGTTGGTGGACTGAGTAAATAATCCATATTTGAGATACATTGGAGAAGTTCAGGTTTCCTGAGGAGTTGGTGTCAGATGGCTCTAGTACAGCTGCCAATTATTCTGGAATTTCATCACTGATTGGAATAAATTTTAGTCTATTCAAGGTTCTAGCAGGATACTGCAAGCAGTAAATTGGGGCCCAATAACTGCACACTTTGACGATCAATTTAGCCTGTACAGAAGTCTATGGGAAGAGAGAAACAAATGATGGCAATTAACATCTTGAGGGCAGTAGCTCTTCAAAATTTAGATGTTTGACTATGATGACTCTTAGGGCAGAAAATTAGTGAGTGGAAAGATATGTTCTCTTTGTATGAATGTGTAACAGTCCTCTAGCAAGGCTTGGAGTGGCTCTAAAGACCCTCATCTTTCTTTCCAGCCTTGGAAGAGAGGAAACTAACTTGAAATCAGGACTAAGGAATGGACTTTCCCTCCTGTCTCACAGCAGGAGTTTTGGGAAGGATCTCAGGAGGAATCAAGAAGAGGAAGGTGGTAGGGTCTACATGTAGCAGCAGTGTGACCACAACACCTGGTGGAAGTGACATATGTAGTGCTCTTACTCACACCAGTCCCAACTATCAGTTATTTTTCTTGGCATTCTAGCCACTAGAGAGCCTGCAATTAAAAAAGAAAACCACAAAAACCTCACAGTCTTATGCCTCTCACTTGTCTATTTAACTTTCACTTCTCATGCTATTACTTGGAAGCATTATGAGGATAAAATGTGATAATATTTGTAAAGTGTTTTGCAAACCTTTTAAGCTCTATGTAAATGGACATGTGAGTTGGACATAAAGAGTGACATAAGCCAATTAAAGAGCAAGGAAGAAATTTCAGATCTTTGAATAGGGGAAGAATAGGTAGGTATCATGTTTCATCTTTAATCCTCTGAAATCTTGGTTTATAATCACATTGAGCAGATTTCCAAAGTATTTCAAAGCTTTTTTAAAAATGTATTTTTTTAAATGATGGCATTGTGTAAACTGTTCTAGTTCTGCTCATTTCACTTTCACTCTGAATCAGTTCACAGAGATCTTTCCAGTTTCCTCTGAAACTATCCATTTCATTACTTTTTATGGTGCAAATCATGGCACAACATTCCTGATGTCATGGGCCTCTTTGAAGATGAAGGACAAGCAACAATGGTGCAATAATACTCCATTAAAGACAGCTGGGTGGTGAAACATGAGGCATGGAGTCAGGAACTAGTGGTCTTTACTTCAGCCCTCTTACTTCAGATAGGTATGATGGGCACCCATTTCTAATTATGTCCTTTTATTCTGTTAAAGACTGCATCTGACTGACCTAAGATTAGTTCTCATAAAAACCTGTGGTTGACTCTGTCCTTGTGTTCCATTTTTTTTCATGGAATGAAGGTACAGTATGGCTCCAGGGGCCATGGAAGAGAGAATTATCTTTGCTAGCACAGAACTACTCCTTCAAGGGCAGAATTACTATGATCCTGGGACCTTTTAAAATCCATTTTATCAGACATGAGCCTAACAGTGACTTAGGGCTTCAAGTGGAACATAGAATGTGCCCAAAGAGCAACTCACAGGATTCATCTCACTGACTTCTGATAATTCAGAGAATTAAGTAGGAAAATTCCTTTATCCATTATGGAAGACCTCAGAAGCCATCTGAAAGAATATCATCACAGAGTCTAGCAGCCTATATATGTCAGTGGTGGTACAAAAGCAGAAGGTTAGACTCGGAATAAATAGAAGCACTAATTAATCATGTCCAAAGAAACTTGGAGGTCTAAGGGCTTTTCTAGGATTCAATGACAACTTTCACATGTTTGTTGAGAACTACGGTGCTATTGCTAAATCACTGAATGATCTCACTTATTTAGAGGATTGAAGAGAACCAAAAGCAGAAAGCCAAAAAAAGTCACTTGCTCTAACTAATATGAAGTCATTGGAGATCTACAGACAAACAAATGTAAAGAAGCTTTCAGAGACTTGGTCAGCTGCCTCAAACATGCGTCAGTGTGGGCCTGTGAAGATCCAAGCAAACCTTTTGTCCATGTCCAGATCTAGCTAGACTGGAGAGTCTGAGAAAAGCCCTGTACCAAAAGTGATGACCACCAGAAACTGATTTTATTTGCCAGCAGAAGACTTAGTGCATGTGAGTCTTGATACTCCATACTCTAAGAGGTAGAGTTCTTGGTTTTAAAGTGGATTGTCATTGAAAAGTTCAAAAACTACATTTCATACACTCTAAACCTTGTTTCTCCTTTGGAATTTCTAGCGTTTGAATTGCTGGTGATAAAAGGGAGTATCTTTATTCTCTGCCTTGAGATCTTTTAGCCTTTTTATAATAATAGCCAACATTTATATAGCACCTGGCATGTGCCAAGCACCGTGCTAAGGGCTTTACAAATAGTATCTCATTTGATCTTCACATCAACCCTGGGAGGTAGGTGCTATTACTATCCCCATTTCATGAATGAGGAAATTAAGGCAAACAGGTTAATTGACTTGCCCAGCTAGTAATTGTGTGAAGCCTTATTTGAACTCAGGTCTTCCTGATTTGAAGACTTATGGTCTATCCACTGCACCAATTGGCCTTCCTAATAAGAAGGTCAGATATGTTATATGGCACGTACCTTTTTCAGAAGTAGGAATGGATATTATCACCAAATAAAAACTTTTCAGATGTGTTTCACCTAATCTACTTCTTTCATTGAAGGATAGGAGGTAGGAATCTTCCAAATGAAGGTTTTGCCTTTGTATCAAATATAGCAAAGCTTTCTTAAATTTCAAGGTTTAATATTTAAATAGATCTATTAGATATTAATATGAATCAAGTATTATTTTTTTTCCAATTAACAAATATTTATTTTATGTCCTTCCCTAATATGGCCTCTGCTCCCTCCCCAACTGAACATCAACAAAAAAGAAAAATAAAATCCTCAGAACAAACGTAGTCAGGTGAAGCAAATTTCTTCATTGGCCATGTCCAAAAATGTATGTTTCATTCTGATTTTGCAATCCATTATGTTTCTGTCATCAAGTGGGTAATATGCTTCAAATTTGGTCCTGCAGAATCATGGTTTGTCATTGTTTAGAATTCTAAAGATTTTCAAGGTTGTTTTTCTTTACAATGTCTTTGTTACAATATATATTGTTCTCCTGGTTTGGCTTACTTCACTCTGTATCATTTCATAAAGGACTTTCCAATTTTCTGTGAAAGTGTCGATTTTGTCATTTTTTATGGCATAATAGTATTCCATTACATTTATATACCACATTTTGTTTAGCCATCCTCCAATAGGATACCCCTTTGGTTTCCAGTTCTTTACCACAACAAAAAAGAGCCACGATAAGTATTTTTGTACATATGGGTCCTTTTCTTCTTTGTTTGATCTCTTTGGGTTATATGTGAAGTAGTGATATAGCTGGGTCAAAAGATATACATACACACACACACACACACACACACAAAATAATTTAGCTATAGTTGGCTAAAAATTTATGGCTCCAACAGTGCACTTGTGTGCCTGTATTTCCATAGCCCTTCCAACAATTGTCATTTTATTGTTTTGTCTTTTCCAATATCATGGATATAAAGTGAAGCCTTTCTTCATATGATTGTTGATAGCTTAGATTCCTTCCTTTGAAAACTGCCTATTCATATCTTTTGACTATCTATTGGGGAATGGCTGTTATTATTACAAATTTGAATCAGTTCCTTATATAGTTTGGATGTGAGACCATTATAAAATAAACTTGATGCAAATACTTTTTTCGCAATTACCTGATTCCATTCTAATTTTAGCTTTGTTGGTCTTGTTTGTTAAAAAAAAAAACAAAACCTCTTTGATTTTGTATAATTGAAGTTGTACATTTTATCTTCTGTGGTGTTTATCACTTATTTTGTCAGAAACTCTTCACTTATCTACAAATTAGAAAGGAAATTTCTTCCTTGCTCCTTTACTTTGCATATGATGTCACCAATTGTATCTAAATCATGTTTCCATTTGGAGAGAGCTTTTTTAATTTTTCCATTAGTTTTTGTCAAATAGTTGATCCTTAACCCCAAAATTGGGGTCTTTGGGTTTGTCAAACACTATTCTACTGTGTTTGTTGGCATCTCTATGTCGTGTATCTGATCAAACTCAATTTCTCAATATCAAATTATTTTGATGATTATTACTTGGTAATACAGTTTGGAACCTGATACTGATAGGTTCACCCTCTTTCCCACTTTTTTCCGTTATTTCTCTTGAGATTGTTATTCTGCTAGATGAACTTCATTACTTTTTTGTAGTTAAAGTAATACTTTAGTAATTTGATTTTTATGGCACTGGGTAAGCAAATTAATTTAGTCAGTATTGTCATTTTTATTATATTGGCATAACCTACCTAACAGCAATTAATATTTCTCCAATTATTTAAGTCTGTCTTTATTTCTGTGAAGTGTTTTGTAGTAGCTGAGACAAATGATTATTTCTCTCTCATATTAATAGCCAGTTATTAAAATTGGGGAGATTCAAGAGTTTTTCCCCCTGTCCTATTTCCTTGTATAATTTCTCAAAGACAGGGCTGATAGAAGATAGGATTAACATTCTCCTAATAATAATATTGCTACTCCACTCAACCAGATCAGGATTCTAATCTAAGGTAAAACTCCATTCTTCTACGGCTTGGGTGGGAGGTAAATTCTTTGAATAGACTGCGTAAGGCTGGGAGTAACTTAAAAGTAGATAACATAATCAAAGTTCATAAGAATAGATTCAGCCCTCATTGTAATACTCATTCTCTCATTAATTGTTAACCCACCAGAGTTGAATGCCACCCTCAAAAACACCCCTCTTTCACGGGGTGATAATGGATATTCTTGCTTTACTTCTGGTCTTATTGGAAAGACCTCTAACTTTTCCCATTATATATAATGTTTGTTCTTGGTTTTGGGAAGATAATATTTACTATATTGGGGAAAAGTCCATTTATTCCTATGCATTCTAGGGTTTGAGTTTTTGTAACAGAAATTGTATTGTATTTTGTCAGAAGACTTCAGTATCTAATGATATAATCATGTGTTTTTTAATTACTGTTGTTAATATGGTTTATAATTGTGTAATCTTCCTTATACTGAAACAAACCCTCATTCCTGGTATAAATCCAACATTTTCAGAGTGTATAATCTTTCCAATATGTTATTGTAATGAAAAGTTTTCTGTCAATGTTCGTTAAGGTTTTCAGTTCTGTAATTTTCTTTCTCTGCTTTGTCTCCCTTTGGTTTAATATCAAAGACCATATTTGTATCATTAGAAAGAAAATAGAAAGATCTTTTCTTTTCCTATTTTTTTCAAATTAATTGAAATTGATTGTTCATTGAATATTTGCTAGAATTCACTTGTAAATCCATTTGACCCTGAAATATTTTTCTTTGGAAGTTCATTCATGGTTTGTTCAATTTTTTTTCATTTTGCTGATATTGGGTTATTTAAATAATCTTTTTTATCTGGTATTTTATTTTTTGTAACTATTAATCAATTTCTTCTAAGTTATTAGTTTTATTAGTATATGATTAGGCAAAATAGTTTCTTATAATTTCCTTTATTTACTTTTCAATTGTTATAAATTCTCCTTAAAAATTTTTTTTAATCAACATTCTGATTTTCTGCTCTTTTAAAAATTCAGATGAGCTGTTTCTTTTATTAGTTTCTTTAAAAAAAAAAAAGAAACCAGCTCCTATTTTTATTTATCATTTGAATAGAATTTTTTTTGTTTTCAATTTTTATTAATCTCTGATTTTTCAGAATTTCTGCTTTGATGTTTAATTGGAGGGGTTTTTTTTGTTGTTGTTCTAGTTTTGCTTTGTTTTTAGTTGTGTGCCCAATCATTTCCTGAAAGAGATCCCAAAATGAAAACTTCCAGGAATATTATAACCAAATTCCAAGCTTCCAATCAAGGAGAAAATATTGCAAGAAGCCAGAAAGAAACAATTCAAATATTGTGGAGCCATAGTCAAGATAGCACAAAATTTAGGAGCCTCTACATTAAAAGATCAGAGGGCTTAGAATATGATGTTGCAGAAGGCAAAGGAGCTAGGTTTACAACCAAGAATAACTTATGCAGCAAAACTGAGTGTAATTCTTCAGGGAGAAAATGCATATTTAACAATAAAGCATTTCAAGCATTCCTGATGAAGCAACCAAAACTGAATAGAAAATTTGACTTTCAAATACAAGACTCAAGAGGAGCATAAAAAAGTAAATATGAAAGAAATCATAAGGGCTTCAAAAAATCTGAATTGCTTACATTCCTACATGGGAAGATGATACTTGTAACTCCTAAGGACTTTATCATTATTAGGGCAATTTGAAGGAGTATACATAGACAGAGGACATGGGTCTGAGTTGACTATGATGAGATAATTTTAAAAAATAAAATAAAACAAAGGGATGAGATAGAGGGTTCTCCTGGGAGAAGAGAGAAGGGAGAAGCAAAATGGGGAAAATTATCTCACATAAAAGAGGTACAAAAGGAAGAGCTTTTACAATGATGGGGAAGATGGGGAGTGGTGGGCAATGCTTGAATCTTACTCTCATCAAAATTGTCTCAAAGAGGGAATAACATTACATCCTCAGGTGGGTATAGAAACCCATCTTACCCTATAGGGAAATAGGAGAGGAAGGGGATGAGAGAACGAAGGGGGCTGAATGAAGAGACGGTAGATTAAGGGAGGCAGTGGTCAGAAGCAAAATAGACTTTTGAGGAGGCACAAGTTAAAAAGAGAGAAAAGGATAAATGGGACATTTTGGTAAGTGATACCAAAACAGTTGTTTATTGGTGACATAATATCAACAGAAAGTTCTACTCTTTTCCTGGGGACATGTATCTAAAATGTGATAGAAACTTCCTGAGATATACCTAACTTGATGATGCCTACCCACTTCAAGTGATTCACATGCAGGCAAAATATGCCACCAGAAAGTACCTAGAAAAAATTTTTAAGGATTTTGAAGTCATAGACAAAAAAACATCTAAAGACTATAGGAGCAGAGGTGGTATTTTCATCAGGACTATGGACAGAGAATAGGGGATTTAAAAAAAAAAAAGATGCAGATCTGGGAAATAGAATCAAGATGACAGAGTAAGAAGAAGCATTATACCCTAGTTCACCCTCCAAACCTCCATAAAGATCAAGAAAACACACCAGACTCAATTCTGAGGGGAAATCCAAGAAAAAGTAAAAAATGAATCATTTTTCCAGCCCATGGAAGATTAGGGAGACAAAAATGTCTGTGCACACTGGGGACAGGGTCTGGCCAGCAGCAGCAGCATGTAGGGGACTGAAAGAGGGCTGACACTGGGCATCAGGTCAGGAAGATATCCCAGGGGATCCCTGGACTAGCACAGGGTACAGGAACAAGTACTACCTAGCATTTCTATCTTTCACTACCTAGTTCTAGGCCATAAATCCAGGGTAGAAAGGAGTAGTCCCATAGGAGTCAAGGTGGTAACAGGAGTACAGCCTGGCTCTCCACTAAACGTCCTCCACAAAGATCTATAAAGTGCACCAGACCAAATTCCAATCATGAAAGCCAAGGAAAAGTCATAGTGAATCATTTCTCCAGCCCAGCACAGCTTAGGGAGAAAGATAAGAGAGGTTTATGGACACTGGGGATGGGGTCTGACCAAGGGTGCAAGTGCTGCAGAACATTTCATCATGTAGGACTGAAAGAGGGCCAAAACAGGGGACCAGGGCAGAAAGAGATGCCAAGAGATCCCTAACTAGTGCTGAGTATAGGAAAGGATACCATCTAGCAACTCTGTCATTTACTACCCAGTTCTGGGAAACAGATACAAGATGGAGAGCAGTAGTCTGGGAGCAGGGCCCTAGCTGCACACCAAGCAAGGACCAAGTTCCTGAAGCAAACAAGATTGCTATGATCCCAGAAGCAGAGTGGAGACTCAGTTTTAGCCTCCAGTCTAGTGTAGAGGCTTACAGTGGAATAACCAAGGCAGAAGTCCCAAAGGGGGAACATGCAATTCAGTCACTCTTAACCTAGAGAGCCTCCCAACAGATAAATAGTAGCTGAGTCCAGGAGGAGCCTACTGAAACTCCCAACCAATGACAATCTAACAGACCCAGACCTGGGTTAGGAACTTCTAGAACCCAGACCAGCAAGGACAGTGAGCAGCCTTTGCCCAGAATCATATCACTTTGGGAGCACTGAAGCTCTAGCCTGAGCTGTGAAAGCGGCAGAAGGATGTCAAAGGACAGAAGCTCAGGTCAGACACACCCCTCAGAAGTACAAAGAGCCCAGCACTAACATAAAGTCCAAAGCCAAGAAGCAGGCAAGAAGAATGAGGAAACAAACAAACAAAAAAACCCATCATAGAGAGCTGTTGAATGACAGGGACACAAACTCAGAAGACGAGAATGACTTGAAAACATCTACAAGCAAGACCTTAAAGAAAAATGCAGCTGGAACACAAATCCAACCAGAATTCCTGGAAAAGTTAAAGACAGAGTTTAAAAAAAAAAAGCTAAAAAATGATTTAAAAAACCAAACAAGAGCAATGGAACAAAGATATAAGAGATATAAGAGCTTGAAATGAAAGGTACAAAATCTTACCAAGAAAATAACTCTCTCAAAATTAGAATTGACCAAATAGAAATTAAAAACCCCACAAGACAGTAAGAGATATTAAAACAAAGTCAAAAGACTGAAAAAAATGAAGAAAATGTAAATTATCTCACAGCAAAAACAACTGACCTGGAAGACAGATTGTGAAGAGCTAGCTAAAAAGATGGTGTCGGAGAATAGGATTTGGATATCTTATAATATAGGAATGGTTGGTTCTCGACCAGGAACACAGTACATATAAGAAATATCAGAGAAAAAAATATTTGCCTGGGATTTTGTAAATCTAAGCTAGAGTCTTAGAATCTCAGCTTTAGATGGGAAGTGGAAGGTGCCCATACAGATCTGCAAACCTGATACCATAAAGTAAGGTAAATACAACATTGGAAGAGTAATGCTAGAAGAGAGTGTTGAGGTCAGATTTCAGAGTGTGGTTCAGGTGTGAAAGAATTCATTTAGATGACTTTCTCTTAACTAAGGGGACCTTTATTGATGCAAAAACAGCTATTTACAGAGGGATGGGGGCTTGGTTTTATAAAGACAGCATAAGAAAGACAGGCAAAATTTTATGACCCAGGTTGAGGGAGACAAGGAATTTTATGGTCCAGGGTAAGGGGAAGTTTTCTGGTATTTCAAGATAAGGGGAAGACACTTTAGGATACCCTTAAGCTCAGGAGGGGCCTCACAAAGTACTGGAAAAGCAAACCTTAATATTCTTTTTAACCTTTAAGGTACCATTTGTATCCACATCAAGAGGATGAGTAAAACCTAGGAGAGAGTCATCAATAAATGCAGTAGCATAAGATATCTATGTACAGATGCACCAAATATGGATAATATGAAGAAAAAAAATTTCTTCTAATGAAGCAAATTAACTCAGGAACAAATAAGACTTTCAGGAAAGGGACCAGAGGCCTGACTTTAGACTGGACTATCCTCAAGGATTCAAGGCTCACAACGAGTTTTTTATGCATTCTGAAGTGCACAAAAACTACCCATTAACTACTTGTAAAGGAAAAAAAGATGCAGAACACAATCAGTTACTTGAATTATTTACAGTCTTACTAAGAAGCAAGCTTACATGAGCTATTAAAACAAAGAAGTGTTATAAGCTTAACATTACATTTCAAATTCCTGAGGTCACTTGTTGCCTCCTCAAGGTAAACCTTTCTGCTTAATTAAGAATTTGAGCTTTTTGTATCTTTATCATTTCCTCTCTTTTCGGATTTTTATCTTTATAGCTTAATTAAGTGTAAGTAACCAGACTGAATTTTCTCTCCCATCATGGGTTTTCAACATTTGTTGCATCCTAATTTTAGCTTTAGGCTGTGAGAGGGGAAAAGATTTTTGGACAAAATGCAAGACCATAAAAGACATAATCTAATAAACATCTATAGAACCACTAAATCAGTGAATGAGGAGGTGGTGGTCCTAAGGATGTATCTGCCCTAATTGTATAGATTGAGAAACAGAGAGGTGATGGTCATAAATTCAGAACAGTAGAAATATAAGTAATTGGGTCTTTTACTCCTATATTCTTATCACAAGGGGTTAAGGGATGTCTGATGATTGTACCACTAAGATATATCATTTGACTGTTGTCGTTCATTCTTGAAGAGGGCCAAAATAACATCACTATGTTGACAAAGGCTTTACCACAAGTCAGGCACAAATAGTCCACATAAACAATTGGAGAGGAGATGTCTCTAAATTTGCACATCTCACCTTTCTTTTGAAACTGCTGCAATTCTGCTTTGCTCATAGAGCATAGCACTTTCTTTCATGTGGGCATGCCATGCCACATGGTCCTTTGCTAGTGTCTCTCATGTCTCTCAATTGATTCCAAAGTTCTTCAGAGATACCTTGAGAGTGTCTTTGTATTGCTTCTCCTGACCTCCATGTAAGCACTTGCATCTTGTGAGTTTTACATAAAATAGTATTTTAGGGAAACATACTTTTTTTGTTTGAACAACATGACTAGTCCATCAGAGTTGCACTGTCTGTGGTAGAGTTTGAATGCTTGGCAGTATCAACCATTACAGAGCTTGTTCTAAGTAAGACAAACAAAATTAGGCTGCATGTGCATGTTTATTTCTATCAAAGCTGCCAAATTATACATATAGAGATATGTATGGGAGTTCATTGTGAAAATGAGCCCAAGGATGGATAGATAAAGGGGACCTTATATTCTCAGAGCAATTCCCTCTCACTCCTCCCTCCCCTCCTTGCTCAAGATGCCTGTGTCAGTCAAAATTATAATGTTCATATGTGTTAACCATAATATGATAAAGGTTTCTTAATAGGATAGATTGTAAATACAATAAGATAAGAGAAGCGTCAAAGTGTCCATTGAAATTATTGTTCCAAGATATCTATGTTTCTTCTATCATTAACATGACATAATATAACGTAACTAACATAACAAAGCGTGTGTCAATAAAATACCAAGATAATAGAGATGGCATTATTGAAGATAGTGATCGGTTCAAGGCACCTTGTCCTTGGCAGTCATAAACAGAAGAATGCTTCTGGTCAGCTTCATCCATCCTTATAATTGCTGACACAGGAAAGGGCATTTTGGCTTTACTCAGAGAGTAAAAGAAAACATGTCTGTTATGCCAGAGCGTGCAAAGCATTATGGTAGGTTAAGCTCGGAGTGGGCCAAAATGTCTTTCTTCTGATTGGTCAGTCCAGATTTTAGACCTTTCTCAGGTCTTGGAGGGCTGAAAATGATCTCAAAGGATCTTCAGTAATTTAGCTTGAGAAAGGACCTCAATGTCTGGCACCTTATCTTGCCAGGTGATCTTCAAAATTTTCCTAAGATAGTTCAAATGGAAGCAATTTGGTTTCATGGCATGGTGCTGGTATGCTGTCCAGGTTTCACAGCCATACAACAAAAGGTCAGCACAATAGCTCTGTTTGGTAAACAATCCAATACCTCTTCTCTCCCACACTTTCTTTTGGAGTCTCCTAAACACTTAGCTACCTCTGGCAATGCATGTGTCAACCTTGTCATCTATGTGTATGTCTCTGGAAAGTGTACTGCCCATGTAAGTGAATTTATCCACAGTATTCAAAATTTCCTCATTTGCTGTAACCAATGGTTCCACATATGGATGGCATGATGTTGGCTGGTGGAGAACCTGTGTTTTCTGGGTGTTAATTATTAGGCCAACATTAGCACAAGCAGCAGAGAATTGATCCATACTTTGTTGCATCTCAGCCTCAGAGGCTGCATTGAGTTCACAATCATCTGTGAACAAAAAAAATCATGCACCAACTCTCTCTTCACTTTTGTCTTGGCCTTTTCAAGTTAAATAATTTACCATTTATGTGGAAGATGACCTTGATGCCGTTTTCATCCTCATTGAAGGCATCTGACAACATGGCTGAAAACATCATGCTAAAAAGCATAGGAGCAAGCACACAGCCCTGCTTCACTCCACTGGTGACTGTGTGAGAACATCATCCATTATCCAGAACCTGGGCAAACATACCATCATGAAATTGACATAGAATACTGATGAACACCTCCAGGCAATCAAATTTTGACATAATTTTCCATAGGTTCTCACAAATGACAGTATGAGATCAATGAACATTGTGTACAGACCTCTGTTCTACTTCTGACATTTCTCCTGGAGTTGCCGGGCAGCAAACACCATATTGACTATTCCTCAGCTCTTTTTGAAACCACTGGCTCTTAAGTAGATGACCACCTTCCAGGTGAAGGATCAGCATATTAAGGAGGTCTTGCCAGCAATGACTAAGAGAGAGAACCCCCTCCCTCCCATGATTGTCACATGACAATCTATTTCCTTTACCTTTATAGAGATGGATAATAGAGGCATGCTTGAACTCCTGAACCTCCTCTTGCCATATAACCCAAAAATTTCAGTCAGCTTTTGTATGAGCAGTGGATACTCTTGTAAATCTCAGCTGGAATAGAATCAGCACCAGGCACTTTGCCACACAAGAGGATCCTGATAGTATTCAAAACTTCTTCATTTGGAATTTGGCTAAGGAGGGATTGACTTCCACCTGAGGTATATGGTAAATAGGTTCAGTCTTGATTGATGGTGGTCTGTTGTGAACACTGGAAACTTTCAGCCCACCTCTCCAGGATTATGTCCTTATCTCTAATCCATGTGCTCCATCAGCACTGAGTAGTATCATAAAAGCCCTTTGGATTGTTACTATCAGTGTAAAACTGAATTTCATCTGCCTTCTCACTGAGCCAAGAATCCTGTATCTCTCTAAGCTTTGCTTGCACTTTTTTTTTTTTTTAGGCAATTGGGGTTAAGTGACTTGCCCAGGGTCACACAGCTAGTAAGTGTCAAGTGTTTGGTCTGAGGCTGGATTTGAACTCAGGTCCTCCTGACTTCAGGGCCAGTGCTCTATCCACTGGGCCACCTAGCTGCCCCTTGCACTTTTGATGGAGTCAAATGCCACCTTCTTAGAGACTAATGAACTATTCTACTGGTAAACCCTGCAGAGTTCTCATTTTTCTTTTCTTTCTTTTTTTTTTGGAGGGTCATAAATCAGCATTTATTATTTAAGTTCAAGAACAGGTTATGAAAGAGGTGGAGAGCACATTCAGAACAAAGAGTCAAAGATGGAGCCCTAGGGGAGGGGGAAGAGGGAGGAGACCGGAAGACCAGAGTTTCTCATCTGTGTCCGTTCTAGATGAGATTGATCCTGATTTCTGAGCCTTGGTCCAGGGTACACAATGAAGCACACGATAAGATGAAGTTCCAGGAGATACAGTTTTAGGAAAACATCAAGGGGTGGCCAAAGTTACACATCCAACCAAAGGTGGGGGCTGGGATTCTCCTTGGATCTGCAGCATTGCTTCCTTTTATGGAATTGAAGCATCGAAGTTTGATAAATTCCAACCCAGGCATTTCAGCTCTTATAAAACATTCTTGTAGTTAAAGTCTTTGTGCTAAAGAATTCTTTCATCACCTCTCTAATTTCTTATAGTTTGCTTCTAGTTTCTTTGGATATGTATCCAACTTGTAGTGTACCTGCTCAAAAGCTGCTACCTGCTCCTCAATTAAAGTGATCTGATCGAAATGAGGCTAAAGTGCTGCATATTTCTGGTTTAAGTCTTTTAGGTTTCTACTTATGTTTACTTCATTATCTTTCATTTCTAGATACTTCAAGCTAGTTCATTCATATTTTAAAGAAGCTTATAGTCTTCACTGTCAAGTATGTGGCAATTTTGGAGAGCATGTCCTGGTGCAACCCTGTGATATCAGCCTGGGTAGGCTCTGTGACCTCGCTGTCTCCACCATTTAGGCTGAGGAAGGGAGGAAGGAGAAAGGATACAGGAAGGGAGGAGAGGGGAGAAGAGGGGAGGCAAGGGAAGGAGAGAACAGGGGGAAAGGAAAGGGCAGAAGGCCTCTTGTTTCAATTTCAACTTTAACATTTTTTTTGGTTGACTTCGCTTTTCTGACTCTGCTTCCCACCAAAACCATATGGCCTCTGTTGAGGATGGGAATCCTAGTCTAAATTCTCACAAAGATATTTGACAATTTTCTCTTTTTGGGGGGGGGGGATCTCTTTCAGGAGGTGATTGGTTGATTCTTTCAATTTCTATTTTACCCTCTAGTTCTAGAATATCAGGGCAGTTTTCCTTGATAATTTCTTGAAAGATGATGCCTAGGCTCTTTTTTCAATCATGGCTTTCAGGTAGTCCAATAATTTTTAAATTATCTCTCTTTGATCTATTTTCTAGGTCAGTTGTTTTTCCAGTGAGATATTTCATGTTGTCTTCTATTTTTTCATTCTTTTGGTTTTGTTTTATTGTTTCTTGATATCTCATAAAGTCATTACCTTCCATCTGCTCCATTCTAATTTTTAGGGAATTATTTTCTTCATGAGCTTTTGTACCTTTTCCATTTGGACAATTCTGCTTTTTAAGTTATTCTTCTCTTCATTGGCTTTTTGGACCTCTTTTACCATTTGGCCTAGTCTGTTTTTAAGGTCCTATTTTCTTCAGTTGTGTGTGTGTGTGTGTGTGTGTGTGTGTGTGTGTGTGTGTGTGTTTCCTTTACCAAGACTCGTTTTTCATGATTTTCTGGAATCATTCTCATTTCTCTTCCCAATTTTTCCTCTGCCTCTCTTGATTTTCAGAATCTTTTTGGGCTCTTCCACGGCCTGAGACCAAGTCATATTTTTCTTCCAGGCTTTGGATGGAGGAGGATAACTTTGTCACCTTCTTCTGAGTGTGTGTTTTGATCTTCCTTGTCATCATAGTAACTTTCTATGGTCAGAATTTTTTTCTGTTGTTTGCTCATTTCCTCAGCCTATTATTTGACTTTTAACTCTTTGTTAAAGTAGGGCTCTGCTTCCAGGGTGGAGGTACACTATCCCAACTTGAGGAGTTTTGTGCAGCTGTGTTCAGAGATATTTCTTGGGACTTGTAAGTTTTCAGTTCTTCCAGGTTGGTATGATCTGAGGAGAAATGTTTACTACTCTCCTAGCCTGTGCTATGGTCTGTGAGTGACCACAAGCACTCTTTTCTGCCCTGGAACTGTGATAAGAGTCCCTGCTCCACTGTGGCCACAAGCTCTAGTGTGCTAGTGTTCCTCCTCACCCCAAGACTGCCACCCAGGAGTGTGACTCAGATCTGTGTATGGACAAAGCAACAGATCCTGCCTCAGTGCTAGCAAAGAGACCCTTGTAATCTCCTTCTGACCAGTTGTTTGACCCCTTGACTGTATGTGAGCTGAGAACTCTGGAAGCAGCAGCTGCTGCTACTGATTTAATGGCTCCCAACTCCTGCTCCTGGTTTACTGGGGCTGGGGCTATGCTGGCACAGCCTGCTCTAGGCTCTGCTCCACTCTCACCCTGGTGCAACAGACCTTTCCTGTCGATCTTCTAAGTTGTCGTGGGCTGGAAAATTATTTCACTCTGTCTTTCTGTGGGTTCTGCCATTCTAGAATTTGTTCAAAGGCTTAAAGGTATTTGGAGGGGTTTGGAGGAGAGCTCAGGTGAGCTCCTGCCTTTACTCTGCCATCTTGGCTCCTCCTCCCTTGACAATTTTCTGATCAAAGGATCTTTCTAAAGGAAATTGCAGTTTTTTACTATCATGAGTAAAAAAAAAGTCCCACTTTTTCAGAAATTATGTATAACTTGAACCTAATTAGTATATATAAAATACAATAGCATCACCTTCGCAAAAGGTAAGCAAGGAGTATTAGAGGCAACTCCTCTCATTATTAAAACTACATAAATTTTCCCACAATCAGATTAAAATAGAGACTAAAACTGTAGTACTACCAGAGTTGTTCCTGACAAAATCCGCCACACTGACACCAAACTGTGAAGACTGACACTAAAATGCCAAAGTGGTGAGGCAATAAGGAGACTCTTCACAAATGTGAAGGATGCTGGTCTCAAAGACTCACTTCTGATACCAATACAGCAACTTCATTAGGGATACATAAATGGGACTGACCACAGCCAAAGGAAAGAACCAACATTAGAGAATTATAGCACTAAAGAGTATACTTAGCAGTGTAATAAGAGGCTGGTTCATGGGCAGAGAGCCTGGAGAGAGGTGCTGAGGAGCCTGTTCCTAGGAGAATTGTGATGACATGGAATGCAAGTGACTTGAAAAGAACTTGAACACAAGTGGACATTCTATAACCAGTTCCTGTTTCATAATCCCAGTTAGGAGGAGCCCTTTTTGATTAACTGCATTGCTGGAACTAAGGTTTCTTAAACATGCAAAGCTAGCCTCAACTTAGGCCTTTTTGGCCATCTGTTCTTTGCCTCAGCATTCTTGGGTGACCTTTGTGACTCCTTCACTCATGGCATCTACTGTTCCCTTCTGGAGAATGAGCCAGAGCATTCTGGCAATAAGTGGGGGCTAGTCCAGGATGTAGTGAGTATGCTCTGGGCTCACTCTCCTGGAACTAGGCAGGCTACTTTTACGTTTCAGGGTATCCTGAGGGGTTTTGGGTGGGCAGTTCTCTACTGCCATTGGTTTGACCCCATTGTTAGGCACCAATGACTAGCTCCCTAGTTCCATTTAACCACTTGATATCAATCATCTTTTATTAAAAAAAGATAATTTAGTTTGAAAATATAACAATAACAAAGTATGAATATTTCCCCCTAAAACCTTGGGGATACCCTCATAGCTCCTAACTGACATTGGTACCATCAAGTTTATGTCCCGATAGTCTGACTACTGAATGGTTCCTCATCACAGGCCTAGGTCCAGAAATTCACTCCTTGTTCTCTGGGACATTGATGCTGAGGTGGCTACAAAATCCAGATTCTGGAACTCTCTCCTCACCTTTTGAAATTTATGAGGTTGGAGGCTACAATCTTTTTCACCTAAAACAGGAAAAAACAAAACAAAACAAAACAAACAAGTGCAGAGGCCTCAGAGGGGAAGAAAGCCCTAAGACCTCTCTCCTTAAAGCATGTTTCACCAATGAACACTGTGAATAAAGGAATTACCAAGATCCCCAAGAGCACTCAAGTGAAGAACAAACAGCCAGAAAGGCCTAGGCTGAGGCTGACTCAACCTTTTTTGAGATGTCTCAAGTTCTGGCTATAAAACCATTTAAAAAAGGCCTAACCATAGACTTAACCCCTCTCAGCAATACAAGGATCTAAGACATCTCCAAAAGCCTCATGATGGAAAATGCTATCCACATCCAAAGAAAGAACTATGGAGTTTGAATGCAGATCAAAGCATGCTATTTGCTATTTTTTTCTTCTCTTGCGTTTTGTTTCCTCTTTCTGGTGGTTCCTCCTATTAGTTCTAATTCTTACTCACAACATCACTAATGTGAAAATATGTTTAATAGGAATGTACATGTATAGCCTATATTAGATTGCATGCCATCTTGGGGAGGGAGGTAGGGAGGGAGGGGGAGAAAAATTTAAAACTCAAAAGCTTATGGAAGAGATTATTGATAAATTAAAATAAATTAATAAAAAAATTTTTAAAAAAAGGCCTAACCAGTGTGGTTAACAGACTAGAACCATGCTTAAGTCTCTCCAAGGCATTTTTATTCTATATCATCGTGACTCTCCTGGAAGCAGGATTTTCAATGTTTCTACACAGTGAGGCTTTGTCACAGGTGCTTTGCATATGTTCCTTACCCCCATTATACTAGTATTCCACCTCTTGGGTCCTTGTTATCCCACTTCTGACACTAAAACTGTTAAGTAAAAAAATAATTCTCCGAACAAAGTGAATTAGCTCAGGAACAAGCAAGATTTTGCAGGAGAGACCTGAGGCCAGAATTTAGACTGGCAGACTTTAATTATAGATCAAGATTTGCAGACAGATTTTTATATGTTCCAAATAACAAAAAGTTTATCAATTAGCACAGTTAACAGCTTACAGAGAAAAAAAAAACATGCAGAAACAAAGGAAAGGGATATAAAAAAAATTCAGTTGCAATTAGTTAACTCAAATTATTTATGGAGTTAAAACAAAAAAGTATTTTATCTTAAAACCACACTCCAAATTCCAGAAGCCATCTATTGCTTCCCCAAGGTAAATTTTGCTGCACAATTAAGAATTAAGAATGCAAAGTGACCTTAATGATTTGGTTGGCTATAATCACTAAGGCCTCCTTTGTGTGGCAAGAGTTAAGAATTAGTGTTGACAGAGGATAGGATTAGGGATTGCTGAGGAGGCCCACTCTGATCAGGTCTTATCTGAGGATATAACCATAACTGTTTTCTTAGTGCTAAATATTACTATTCATGTCCATATCATTATTGTTCCCTTTTTGTTAATTATTGCAAAATCATAATTGAAAGCTGTGTGTTTTTATTCTTTTTGTGACTAAGGAGATTCCTCATCTTTTATTTCTCCATTACTATAAATGTGAGTTGAAATTGCTTTAGACAGAGAATCTTTGGCTAGCAGGGTTAATTCTTTTGGCCAATTTCCTTTCATATAATTGCTTGTGAAATAATAAAGGTGTCTCTGACAGACCACAGCTAAATGCAGAGTGAAGCTGTTCTCTTCCACAAAGGAATTACTGTTATTTGATGAGTTGGGACCAGGGGTGTGCTGGAGGCAGCTCATACTGGCCCATTGTTAAATTTTCAATGTGAGAATTTATACCTCAGAAATTGGCAAAGTCTACAAATCAGGGCCTGAATTATTGTTTTGTTGATTGTCTAGATTCTGGACTTAATAAAGTGGTAGAGAAAATATCAATACAGCACATTAAATTGTTTTATTAATTTATTTTGATTTATTAACAATCACTTACATAAGCTTTTGAGTTTTAAATTTTTCTCCCCTTCCCTTCCTCCCCAAGATGGCTTGCAATAAGCAGATTAAATTAAAAATGTGTCTGGTCCCTCCATTCCCACCCTCCAAGCTAGTTGTTAAACATTTACCAGCACAATCCTGGGTGAGACTCATGAGTGGAATATAGTTCTATAAAGTTATATACCTTATTTAAAAGGAACATAATAGATAAAAGGGCAAAAGTGTACTATTATATATTAACTATATGTTGTATCTTCTTAGGTTCCTAGGAACCTAAGGCAGAAAGCATAGATGGGAAACATATATGATATTGTTTTTTTTTTTAATTTTTTTTTTTAGGCAATTGGGGTTAAGTGACTTAACCAGGACAGCTAGTAAGTGTCAAGTGTTTGGTCTGAGGCTGGATTTGAACTCAAGTCCTCCTGACTTCAGGGCTGGTGCTCTATCCACTGGGCCACCTAGCTGCCCCCTATAAATGATATTATTGAAGGATACTACAGATCACCTGGACAGCAAAAAGAAAATGCATAAGAAATTTGGCCAATAGATCACAAATCTGGCATACAAGTATATTGTAGTGACAGGGGTCTGAATGTCAAGCTTTGCATTCAAGCTCTGCTGCAGAGCTTTCTGCCAAAAGAAGGACTAATAAATTTGTGACTTGTCTCATTAACATCTTCATTATAAAGGATCTGATTTTGATCAATAAGAAACTGAACACAGTATCCCAAAAGGGGCCCAATCAGGACAGAGTAAAGCAGGATTCTTTCATTATGGATATTCATGTAAGGGTGGTAGAGTGGAGTAGAGTATCTACTGAGTAGATAATCGCCATCTCCACTTAAAGTGAGTGATTAAAATGCTATGGCCAGATACCTTAGCCAGGTGAGGATATATCTCCATTCATCAATCAAATACTTTAAACTAATTGTGAAAAGCTATTGAAAGCATTGGATGAACAAGAATGACATGGAAGTATGTTTGGCTGAGAAAACCTAGTTATGGAACAGAAAGACCGGTAGTCCAAAAGATACCTTTTCAGCCTGAGGAAGAACTTCCAAACCTTTCCAACCCTGAGATGGAATTGCTTGGAAGCTGCCTTAGCCTTGGCTTCTTCTCTCACCTTGTTCAGGACATTGTGAACTTCAGGCAGATTTGGGACTTTCTATCTTCCCATCAGCATCTAAACATATTTGATAACTTTATAATTTCAGTGCAAATTGTCACCATCTTCATGCTGGATAAATTAAAATGAACTTCACTTTTGGCCCATTAATAAAGACATAATACAGAGTTTCTTCCTTCTCTGCTCTGGCATCTTTTGATCTAGGGTTGATAGGACAAACAATAATGTCATAGGCAAAGCAGTTTCTATAGATGAAACTTTTCTCTGCAGAGAGGACATTATGTCTTGGTATTATGCTACAGGGTCATATATACTCCCAACAGATGGAGTGTAGGGTACGTTCAGGGAAGGCTAGTGCCTCTGGTATGAGGGCTGCTGAGCCCTTTGCAGAGCTACTTTCCACCTTTGGTGTCTACCTGTTCTACCCAACTCTCACCTGTGGCTCTAAGAAGCTGTAGCATGTGTAGGCCACACCCTTGTAAACCATTTTGGCAGACAGACCATGTTGACAGTAACTGAAGGGTCTCAAATCCATTGGTGAATTAGGTGGGTATCTACCCCAACCAGGAGAAGACTTCCCCTGGTGGAATGGGTGGATAAGAACAATCTACTCCAATGGCCATGAAGGCAGGTGCTGTGGAGTGTTTAGAGCTTGGTTAGACATCAAAGATGCCACAGCCACCCACTGTATCTAGAGCCATTACTAGTCATCTTCACTTTGTCCTGCCATTGGACTGTGATGACTCTGGAAGAGAGAGTAAGGCCAGCTACTTCTTGCAACTCTGCCTCACTTAAATCCAATCAAACACCAATTTACAATTTTTACCTATCTCAAAGTCATGTGGTGACAGGCAAGTGATGAAGCAGCAAGTACAGATACATTGGGAGTTGCGGTCACAACCTTGTACACAGGTGGCCAAGGCCATACGGTTGTCTTCTCACTGGAAGCAGCAGTGGGATTCAGCAGCTCCTGGGTGTTTGAGTGGCCTTTTGGTGACCCCACTGCTCACCTCCTGGTGTGAGGAAAGGGCTAGAAAAGGTTCCCTAAAAATTGTCTGCTTACCCAATCCTGGCCTGCTTACCATGGCAGGCAGGGATCCCACCCTGTAACTGAAACACACAAAAAGTACAAAAACTTTTGCAAAGATGGAATGTGAGTACACTTATAGATAACTTAAAATCCAGTAGACCTAAAAGATGAACAGCTCTTTTGAGAGAACTCAGCAAGTATTGCATCCAAATGGCAGCCCTGAATGAAACAAGGCTGACAAATGAAGGCCAGCTTAGTGAAGTCGAAGCTGGATACACATTTTTCTGGAGAGGACACAGTGAAAGGGAGTGCCATGAAGCTGGCATAGGTTTTGTGATCAAAACTAATCTGGTCAACAAGCTTGTATGCCTGCCAAAAGGAGTGAACAACAAACTCATGACAGTGAGATTGTCACTTGCAGGAAAGTGCCATGTCACCATCATCAGTGTGTATGCTCCCACTATGATGAGCCTTGATGAGGTCAAAGAAAATTTTTATGAAGACCTGGAGACCCTTTTCATCAGTGGACAAGAGGACAAGCTTAGAATTCTGGGTGACTTTAATGCTAGAGTAGTCATGGACTACCAGACATAGCAGGGAGTCTTTGGGAGGAATGGAGTGGGAAACAGCAACAGCAATGGTCACTTATTACCAAGGACTTGTGCATCTCATGACCTTCTCATCACCAACACTATCTTCCATTTACCTAAATGCAATAAAACTTAATGGATGCACCCTTGCAGCAAACATTAGCATTTAATAGACTGTGTCATTGTAAGGAGAAGAGACAAAGAGGATGTGAGAGTGACTAAGGGGATGTGTGGCACAGAGTGCTAGACTGATCATAGACTTATCCTCTTCAAGCTAAATACTCACATTCAACAAAAGCAGCAGCCTTAAGGCAAAATGACTACCAGAAGACTAAATGTCAACAGATTGGAGCTCTTCTCTGAGCAGGAACATTGAAGCTGGGAAAATTGAGGCATCATAAGACTGGCAACAGAGGAGCAGAAAAGGAGTAGGCAGCTTTCAGAGATTTGGTGTACAGCGCTGCATTCATTCATCTGGGTCAGAACACTTGTAAACATCAAGATTGGTTTGACAAAAATGATGAGGAAATTCAGAAGCTACTAAATGAAAAATGAGAGCTCCACAGGGTTTATCAGCAGGATAGTTCACCCATCTCTAAGAAGGCTGCATTTAACTCTATCAAAAGTAAAGTACAAGTGAAACTTAGAGAGATACAGGATTCTTGGCTCAGTGAGAAGGCAGATGAAATTCAGTTTTATGCTGATAATAGTGATCCAAAAGGCTTTTATAATGTCCTGAAGGCTATTTATGGGCCAAAGACCTATGGTGTATCCCAACTACTCAGTGCTGATGGAGCCACATCGATTAGTGATAAGGACATGATCCTGGAGTGATGGGCTGAACATTTCCATAGTGTTCTCAATAGACCGTCATCAATCAATGCTGAAGCCATTGACTGTAATTTACCTCAGGTTGAAGTTAATTCCTCTTTAGACAAGTTTCCAAATGAAGAAGAAATTTTGAATGCCATTAGGCTCCTTTCCTATGGCAAAGCACCTGGTGCTGATTCTATTCCAGCTGAGATTTACAAGGTGGGGGGTCTGCTCATACAAAAGCTGACTGAAATTTTCTGGGTTATAGGGCAAAAGGAAGTTATCCCCCAGGAGTTGAAGGACACCTCCACTGTCCATCTCTATAAAGGTAAAGGAAATAGATTGTCCTTTGACAATTGGCTCTCTCTTAGTTATTGCTGGCAAGATTCTTGTCAGAGTACTCTTAATAGGCTGATCCTTCACCTGGAAGATGGTCATCTACCTGAGAGTCAGTGTGGCTTCAGAAAGGGCTGAGGAGCAGTCAATGTGGTGTTTGCTGCCTGACAACTCCAAGAGAAATGCCAGGAGCAGAACAGAAGTCTATACACACTGTTCATTGATCTCATACTGTCATTTGTGAGGGTTTATGGAAAATTATGTCAAAATTTTATTGCTTGGAGGTATTCATCAATATTGTATGTCAGTTTCATAGTGGCATGCTTGCCTGGGTTCTGGATAATGGATGATGCTTCCCCAGTCACCAATAGAGTTAAACAAGGCTGTGTGCTTGCTCCCAGGCTTTTTAGCATGATGTTTTCAGCCATGTTGTCAAATGCCGTCAATGAGAAAGATGACAGCATCGAGGTCAGCTACTGAACTGATAGTAAATTACTCAACTTGAAAAGGCTACATACCAAGACCAAACTGATGGGAGTGTTGGCGCATGATATTTTGTTTGCAGAGATTGTGCACTCATTGCAGCCTTTGAAACTCAGATGCAACAAAGTATGGATTGTTTCTCTGCTGCTTGTGCTAATTTTGGCATAACAATTAACACTATGAAAACATAGCTCTTCCACCAGCCAGCACCACACCATCTATATGCAGAACCACTGGTTACAGCAAATGGAGAAGTTTTGAATACTGTGGATAAGTTCACTTACCTTGGCGGTATACTTTCCAAGAATATACATTGATAATGAGGTTGATACATGTAATGCCAGAGCTAGCTCAGAGTTTGGGAAGCTCCGAAGGAAAGCATGAGAGAGATGAGGTCTCTGACTGTCTACCAAACTGTCTACCAAAGAGACTGTTTACCAAACTGAAGGTCTACAGAGCAGTTGTGCTGACCTCATTGTTGTATGCCTGTGAAACCTGGACAATATGCCAGCACCATGCCAGGAAAATGAATTGCTTCCATTTGAATTGTCTTAGGAAGAATCTGAAAATGACCTGGCAGGATCAGGTATAGGACACTGAGGTCCTTTCTTGAACTAAACTGCCAAGCATTCAAACTCTACTGCAGAAAGTGCAACTCCGATGGGCTGGCCATGTTGTTCAAATGACAAAGGTATGTTTGTCTAAAAGACTATTTTATGGAGAACTCACACAAGGCAAATACTCACGTGGTGGTCAGAAAAAGCAATGCATGGTCACTCTCAAGGTCTCTCTTAAGAACTTTGGAAATGGGGGGGGGGAGCCAAGATGGCAGAGGGAAAGCAGTGACTTGCTTGAGCTCTCCCCTAAGCCCCTCCAAATACCTATAAAAATGGCTCTAAACAAATTCTAAAGCAGCAGAACCCACAGAAAGACAGAGTAAAACAAATTTCCAGCCCAAGGCAACCTGGATGGTTGATCAGAAAGGTATATTGTGCCAGGCTGGGAGAGAAGCACAGTTCGTTGTGGGTGCGTAGGCCGCTGTGAACCTGGAGCAGGCCTCAGAGGACTTAATCACAGGCAGCTGTGGTGGTTTCCAGACTTCTCAACCCATGAATGCCAAAGACAACTTAGAAGGTCAGTGGGAAAAGTCTGTGTCTTCGGTGGGAGAGAAGCTAGGTCTCAGCCCCAGTTCCCAAGCGAGGCCCGGGTGGCAGCTGCCTCCTGAGCTTCTGGCCCACAGACTGAGGGGGAATCAGGTGGCTGATCAGAGGGGGATTCCAAGGATCTCTTTCCCCGTGCTTGGATCTGGGTCACAGTTCTGAGGGGTAGTCGTGGGGCGAGGAGGAGCGCTGGCATGGTGGAGCTTGTAGTGGCAGTGGAGAGGAAATCCTCCTCACAGTTCCAAGACAGAAAAGAGTGCTTGTGGTCACTCATAGACCAGAGCACAGGCCAGGAAAGGAGTAAACACCTCGCCCCTTGTCATACCACCTTGGAAGAACTGAAAATTTACAGGTCTCTAGAAGTGTCTCTGAAAACAGCTGTACAAACCCTGGAAGCTTGGGACAATACATTCTCCACATTGGAAACAGACCTCTACCTTAATAAAGAGTTTATAACTCAAGTAATTGGCTGGGATCATGAACAAACCTTGCAAGAAACGTCAGACCATAGAGTCTTTTTTTGGTAGCAAAGAAGATCAAAACATATAACCAGAAGACAACAAAGCCAAAGCTCCTACATCCAAAGCCTCCAAGAAAAATATGAATCAGTCCCAGGCCTTGGAAGAGCTCAAAAAGGATTTTGAGAAGCAAGTAAGAGAAGTAGAGGAAAAACTGGGAAGAGAAATGAGAGTGATGCAATAAAATCATGAAAAACAAGTCAACAGCTTGCTAAAGGAGACCCAAAAAAATACTGAAGAAAATAACACCTTAAAAAATAGCCTAACCCATAAATGGCAAAAGAGGTCCAAAAAGCCAATGAGGAGAAGAATGCCCTAAAGAGCAAAATTAGCCAAATGGAAAAGGAAGTCCAAAAGATTACTGAAGAAAATACTTACTTCCTTAAAAATGAGAATAGAGCAATTGGAAGCTAGTGACTTTATGAGAAATCAAGACACTGCAAAACAAATCCAAAAGAATGAAAAATTAGAAAACAATGTGAAATATCTCACTGGAAAGACAACTGACCTGGAAAACAGATCCAGGAGAGATAATTTAAAAATTATTGGATTATCTGAAAGCCATGATCAAAAAAATAATCTAGACATCATCTTTCAAGAAATTATCAAGGAAAACTGCCCTGATATTTTAGAACCAGAGGGCAAAATATAAATTGAAAGAATCTACCCATCTCCTCCTGAACGAGAACTTTGGAATTGGTTGCGTGACATGGGAGACACTGGCACAGGACCACCCAGCAGGGCGTACCCTCATCAGAGAAGGTGCTATGCTCTATGAACAAAGCAGAATTGAAGTAGCTCAAAAGAAATTCAAGATGTGCAAATTTAGAGAATCCACTCCTAATGTTCACATGGATTATTTGTGCCCAACCTGTGGTAAAGCATTCTAAGCTTGTATTGGTCTGGTCAGCCACAGTTGGACACACTGTAACTTGACTCTAGCATAGTGATGTCATTTTGGTCCTCTTCAAGAACATAGGACAACAACCAACTCCCAACAGGTGTGTGGCTGTTGCATGCCTGAGCTCTTCTAAGCACAGAGTGTACTCTTGGAAACAGATTACTCTTCCACATGCCTCTAGGTAGGAGAGTTTGCATAACTTCATTCCTTCTGTGCCTGCTGCCTCTGATTATAGGTATAGATCTGCACTTCAAATGTTCTCCACCAGATATGCAGCAAGGGTACAATTGCCTGGAACTTGTCACTTGAAGGAACATTATCATTTCCAGGAAAATCACATACACTTAAACAATTCCTATAACCCTCTCAATAAGGTGACAGAGAAGTCAGCAAGGTAAAACATAGCAACATGCAGCTGTATAGGAGGCACGTGATTCGATTATCTTTTGTTCTGTCAGAATGCTAACCTGTCTATGAACCTACACCACACCACTGACCAGTTTGGCTGCCAGCCACCAAGCAAGTGTCTGATGCTTTCAAAAGCACAACAGATTTCAATCTTCTAGCCCCTCATTTTAACTTTATGTGAATCTTTGTGTTTCAAATGTGTTTCTTGTAAGCAACATATTAAGATTCTTTTTCTAATCTATTCTTTGACCTTTCTCCATTTTATGAGTAAATTCATGGCTATGATTGTTAACATTTTTTTCTATCCTGTCCTCTTTTTTCTTCTCTTTTATCTTACACTCACAGAGAAGGTGACAAAGAAATGGGAGTTTAGGGGCAGCTAGGTGGCACAGTGGATAGAGTACCAGCCCTGAAGTCAGGAGGACCTGAGTTCAAATTTGGCCTCAGACCAAATACTTGACACTTACTAGCTGTGTGACCCTGGGCAAGTCACTTAACCCCAACTGCCTAAGCAAAACAAAAAAAAAGAAATGGGAGTTTGCCTGAAATTTGTGATCTATAAATGGAATTGTCTGTTTCAGCTTTGTTGTAGACCTTTTCTTCCCCTTGCTCCATTCCTGACCCCCAAGTTTTTACTCTTAATTTTTTTAATCCTTCCTCCTTTCTTCCCCAATATAGTCTCCTGTCTTTTCCACTTCTGTATTCTCTTCAGACCATCAAAACAGAACAAAGCTACTCCCAGGCCTTCCCCCTGTCATACAGGGCATGCCAAAAGTCTTAGTGCAACTTTAAACTATTATTTACCTTTCTCTTTGATCCTTAAAAACATTAGAGTTCTAAGGCATTTGTTTCACACCTCCCATGAGCATGTAAACAATTCAACCCCACATGTTCCTTTTAAATTGATTAAATGTGTCTATCTCTGTTTTTCTTGACTCATACTTTTCCATTTAAAAATACTGAGTTTTCCTCTCCACTTCAGCTGAGAAAAGCTTATAGAGATGGGGAAAGTTAAGATGTGGAAGTTCAATAGAGGGCACCTATATTACTAACTTCATATGAAACCCAAGTTCTTCTGAGATGGGCCATCTTTTTCTTCTCCTTCCCCCTAAAGAATGTTCTGACTCATTTTTAGCTTCTCAAGAAACTTAGGGGTGAGGAACGGAGGTCAGAGAGACTAGCACAGAGCCCTGGCCATACTAATGCGACAAAAAGCAGGTTATCAAGGCTGGGAATGTGTTATGTGATTTCTTTTGTTAGGGTTAGATTTAGTTCTGCAAAAGCTGATATAGAGGGGCACAAGGCAGGGCAACAGTTGGTTATATTTTGAGGGTACAATTATATTCCTCAGCCAAGATCCAACACACCTGAGACTTTAGCTTAGCACTCCCGCTATATCCTTTTCCAGCTAATTACCAGTTCCACAGCTTTACTTGGCTGTACAAGAAGTAGTTAAATCAAGTCAACTAACATTTATTAAGTGCCTTCTATGTGCCAGGGCCAGGAGTGGGGAACCTGTGGTCTCGGGGCCACATGTGGCCCTCTAGGTCCTCAAGTGCTGCCCTTTGACTGAATCCAAACTTCACAGAATAAATCCCCTTAATAAAAAGATTTGTTCTGTAAAACTTGGAGTTAGTCAAAACGCTGGTGTACCTTAGCACCCAGGCCCGTCCTAAGCACTGAATTACACAGGAAGGCAAAAAACAATCCCTACTCTCAAGAATCCCATAGTCTAATGAGGGAAACAACTCGCAAACAACTATATACAACAAGCTACATACAGGATAAATTGAGTGTAGTCTAAGAGAGAAGGCATTAAGACTTTACTAAGAAGACTGGGAAAGGCTTCTTGCAGAAAGTAGGATTTTAGCTGGAACTTGAAGGCAAGTCAAGCAAACCAGGAGGCAGAGATAAGAAGGGAGCATGGGGGTTGGGGATAGGGTGAAAAAACACAGTTGAGAAATGAAGTGATTGGAGATCAATGTCCCTGGATTATAGAGTAAGTGGGAAGTTGTAAAGTGGGAGAAGACTGAAAAGGAATGTGAGAAGTATCAGGTAATGAAATCCTTTGAATGCCAGAGGATTTTATCTTTGATCCTTAAGGTAATAGGGAGCCACTGAAGCTTACTGAATAGGTAGATGACATGATCAGATCTACCCTTTAGCAAGATTAATTTGATTGGTGTAGGTGTAGGATAGACTTAATTTGAGAGAGTCAAAGGAGAGAGACCAATCAAAAGAATATAGCAATGTACCAAGGTGGTGGCAGGATCAGAGGAGAGAAGGGGATGTTTTAAGAGGTAAAATAAACAGGACTTGGTTACAGATTGGATATGAGGGGTTGGTGAGAGTAAGGAGTTAAGGATGAGATTTAGATTGTGAGCCTAGGTCACTGGATGGTTATGCTTTTAGAAAATTTGAAAGGGAAGAGGTTTTTTTTGGGTGGGGAAAGGTAACGAATTCAGTTTTGGACAGGCTGAGTTTAAGATGTGAGGGAATATACAGTTCGAAATGTTTAATAGGCAGCTGAAGATGCAAGTCTGTAGGTCGTTGCTAGATAAGTGGACTGAAGAATCATCAGCACAGAAATTGAGTCCATGACAGCGGATAAGATCACCAAATGAAATAGCACAGAGGAAGAAATGAAGGTCTAGGACAGAGTTGGGAGATAAAACGTCCTGTGCAAGGAACAGCAAGAAAGTCACTATCACTGGATCACAAACTAAGTGGAAGGGAGTAAGGTATAAGAAGACTAGAAAGCAGGAGGGGCCCGGTTATGAAGAGCTTTATAAGCCAAACAGAAGATTTTATATTTAATCCCGGAAGCAAGAGGAAGCCGCTGGAGTTTTTAAGTAGGGAGGGAGTGTGTCTGACACTATCAAATCTTCTCTTTAGGAAAATCACTTTAGTGGCTGAATGGAGGATGGATCGGTGGGGAAAAGTTCTGGGCGGGCGGACCCCGCAGCAGGTTATTGCAATAATCCAGGGCCTGTGGCAGCGTCAGAGAGCAGAAGGGGGGTACAAGACACGGTGCAAAGGTAAACTCGACCAGCCCCGGCTACAGCTTGGACAAGGGGAGGAGGGGATGATTCGGGATCATTGCAAGGCTGGGAGTATGAGGGACTGGGAGGATGGTGCTGCCCTTGACAGTGATGGGTAAGGTAGTTGGGGGAGGGTTTATGGAGGACGGATAAGAACGTCGATCAAGATGGGCCGCACAAAAAGACCAGCCCGGCCGGTCCGTCTGTGGCTGGGAAAGGCCGGGGCCGGTGAGGTAGGGATTAGAGGCCGGGCTGGGGAAGCTGCTTCTCGGCGTCCTGAGCCCGTCCCTCGGGTCAGCGGGCCGGCTCTGTCCGTCTCCGAGGAGGGCGGCGGCCCCAGCAGACGAGGCGCTCGGGTCTCGCCGCCGGGGCCGCCGCATCCCCTCAGCCCCACGACGCGCCGGAGCACGGAGGAGGACACTTCCGGGTTTCCTAGAGTGGTCGAGAAGCGACACCCGGAAGGGAATGCGGAGAGAGCTTCCGGCCATTGTTCTGTCCTTCTGGCGTGCGTGGCTGGAGTTCGAAAGGTCCTGCCTGTTTCCCGGTCCTCTTGCCTCTGGTCCCCGCCGCCCACGGCCGGGTTCTCAGCTCTTCTCCCTGGACTGCTCCGGGCTCCCGGTGAGTGCGGCGGGGACTGAGGGCAGGGGGGCTCCCAGGCCTGTGGGGGTGCGGGGCGGGGGGAAGGCTCTCCTTTTTTACGGCCCCACGGGGTCTCCCAAACCGGCGCCGGGGGTGCTCCTCCGTCCGTTCCCCATCCCTCTTGTTCCCCCTGTTTCCTTCCTCTCTCCCCCTTCCATGTTTTCCCCTCCACTCTCCTTTCCCTTCCCGTTCTCCTGTTTCTCCTCTCCCCACTTCCCTCCCGTTTCTCTCTCCTCTTCCCTCTCCCTCCCGTTTCAATCTCCCGTTCCCCTCCCCTTTTCCCCACTCTCCCTCCCTTCCCTTGTTTCTCTCCTCCTGCCTTCCCCTGTTTCTCTCCTCCCATCCCGTGTTTCCTCCTCTTTTTCTGTGTTCCCTTCCGCCCTCCCCCACCTTTGGTGCGTACTGCCTTCCTCCTCCCCCGGCCTGTGCAGCGAGGGGCTATGGGAGAAGGGTCAGGAGGCTTTGTGGGGTGAACCTTCACAGGACTTCTTCTATGTTTATCAGAAAAAAAACAAAAACAATCAGCTGGGGCATTTAGCAGCTCAAAGAGGGTTGCAACCTCTTGGCAACTTCCAGTACTGGTAGCAATAACAACAATCATTTTAAGATTTACAAAGCATTTTCTTCACAGAGACCTTGCGGGGGAGGTAAGTTAAACAAGTAATATTATTCCAATCTAGAATAATAATGGAGATTATTAATAATAATGGAGAAACTGAGGCTTGAGAGGTTCCTTGACTTGACCAAGGTCACAGCCAGCAAGTAAATGACAGAGCCAGGATTCTAGCACAGGACTCCTGACTTCTTTCCACTTTTACACAATAATGATAACTTAGGAAAATATTTCATTTTACCATAAACTACTTGAGACCACAGGATGTAACCATGATAATAACAATAATAATTCTAGAAGGGACCTTTGAGACTGTCTAGTCCAACCTCATTTTATAAATGAAGAAACTGGAGGGAGAGGTTATAAAGCAGTCAAAAACAGGTCTCTTTAAACTTTTGGATGAAAAACCTGAATGTAACTTTACATAGAAACACAGGAAGATGATTCCTGAGTTTGCCATTCACTTGTTTGGAATCTTAACCTTTCTTCAAAGCTTTTAAGTCAAGTACTACATCCTACATAAAGTTTGTTATTTCTTTAATCTTATAAAATGATTAAATAAAATGAAATAATATTTGAAAAGTACTTAGCACAGTTCCCCAAACATTGTAGTTGCTATATAAATGCTTATTCCCTTCCCTTTACCTTCCTCTCTTGTTTTAATTTAACTGTGTATAATGTTTTATTTCTTCCTTCCCCCAGGGAATGTAAGCTCCTTGAGGGCATGGGCTGTTGTTTGGGGATATTTGTTTTGAAATATCCACTTTACCTATTACAACCTTGCATAGAATAGGTAATTGATAAATGGTGAATTGAATTTCTTTGTAATGAAGATGGACACATACTCACCTGTAGCTGTCTTTGTACCATAATTTTCTCAGCACCACACAAAAATGAATCCCTAATTTCAAGACCACACAGAAAGACACTTATTGAACACCTTCAAAGCCTGACATAAGATACAGGTGTAACTGATATCTAATTACTCTTACTTGAAAATGTAGGCATTTTCCCAAAACAACAAAAATTAGTTCATGTGTATTAGATTACTATAAATGATTCACTGATTAAAAATGAAATTTACATGACCTTCTTTAATTTATAAATGAAATTTCCGTGACCTTTAATTCATTTTGTTCTCACACAGCATATGCACCAAATAGAATGAACGTGCCTTTGTGTACTGCTCTTTCTACCTGGCTATCATTCTCCCTGTTTTTGAGGAGTGGGATTGGTAGGTGCATTGGGGAGGTTCTTTGATCCCCCATGAGGATTTTTTGAGGTAGAGCAAGGTCCCCAGCTGTTGGAATGAAGTGCAGACTTTTGCTTTCATTGAAAAGTGTTGATTGGTACCAGTTCTGGGGACTCATTCTGAAGAATGTCTTTTAACTTCCACCTTTGTTTTCCTTGTAATGAGGAATGCATCAGAGCCTTAGTCTCTTAAGTTTCTGTCTCATTTCCTCATTTCCTTTCATCACAGACTCTCCTCATGAATGGATTTGGCATCTGTTGTGCTGAAGTAGCTTTAGAAATAGTAGAAATGAGTAGTGAGAAGTAGTAGTAGTAGCTGCAGGCTAAGAATGAGGGAAACAAGGATGAGAAGTTTTGTTCACTTTAGTTCTATTCTGGACATGACTGGAACTTAGAGTTCATTCACTTTATTATGATGGGAAGAGCTCCTTAGCATGTTGTTGTTACTAGTATTTGAGAAGCAGAATAACATTATGACTAGAGTGCTGAACTTAAGTCAAGAAAATAAAGACATGAAATCTGCCTGAGATTTTCTTTCTGTGTGGTCTTGGGCCTCTTAGAACCCTAGTTTCCTTATCCATAGGATGGCTTCAGTAATACTTATACAACTTACTTCAAGAGATTGTGAGATCTTTGTACTTTGCAGATCTTAGAGAACTTTGTAAACATGACCTGTTATTTCTAGCTACCTGTCTGAATTAGGATGTTTTAAGAATCTCTGTAAAAGTGGATACCAAACCATCTCCTGAGTATTTTCCCTCCTTTTGATGCTAGGTTAGGGCCAGTAGGCTGTAATGTTGAGGCAAAAAATTGTTTCTGCATTGAAAGGAAGGGGGCAGAAACCAGTTTTCATTGTTTCTGGTATTCTTCACTGGGATGGCTACCGAGTCTGCTTTGGGTCCCAGTCACAATTAAGTCTTAACTTCTCTGCTAGGTATTAAGGTTAAAAGAAGTCTCTTGTGGACATAAGGGCAAAAGGCATTCAAGCTGAATTGTGGCATAAAACATCAAGGGATAATTATCCCCCTCCTTCAGTGTTTGACTACTGTTCAGATCCGGAGCTGGAGCTTCCACCTGGAGACTGAAGCTTTATTCTGACAACGCTTCTGGTAGCAACTAGGAAAGAAAGTGATAGGGATAAAACTAGAACAATATAGAGTCACATCGTTTCTGATACGATAATTCTGAATAATCTCCCTCAATGCAGTGGTCCACAGCACAGTCGATTAGCATTAACTAGTACTGTGACCCACAGAAATTTACAGTGGAGGAAGAAGGAGGGTTAAAGGAAGACTGCTCCCCGAACAGCCAAAAGCTCTCAGAAAATTTTTTGCTTCAAAAGAAAAAGTAGATGCTGCTACCCACAGAATCTGAAAAGATCCTGTCATGTGCTTTGTGATTATGGATAGCTTATAAAAAGAGGTTTGAACCCAGAGTTGAACTTAAAGGAAGGTTCGCTAGCCCTCAGACCAGGGGTGATAGTTAATGGAGTGAAAAAACCAGGAACTCATCGAATTTAATTCCAAATCTAGAAGAGTTAGAATTCTTGTGTAACCTAGGAAAGTGATGTTGTTTTTAAAGTTATAACTTGAAATAACTTCATGGGAAAAAACCCAAAACCTGATGAATTTAAACAATTGACATCACTCTTTGTTCACATCTAATGTATATTAAATGTGTACTCTTTTTTTACTTAATTCCATATAAATATTTTCATTTTTTTACTTAATTCCACATAAACATTTTCATATATAGACAGAGGCACTTATTTTTAATAGCTAGTAGTACAGTATTTATCTGTGCATTGGGTTGTTTATGATTTTTTATTAATAAATCATATTTTAAGTGGGAGTGGTTTGAGACACACAGGTGGTCTTGGGACTTGGAAATGAAAAGGAATTCAATTAGTATTGATTACTTTGATTTATTTTTAGTTTGATTATAGGATTAAACTCCTTTCTTTAGGAAAAGCTAGCTCTAACAGTTAAGCCAGACTAAACAGAGTTGCTTAAGTCTCAGTTATCTATAGATTTAGTGAATAGATAAATTGAGAAGACTTTATCATTTAGAGGCAGATAATTTAGAATAAGACATAATAAAATAATCATAGGATTATTCTTTTTAAAGGCTGTTTCCCTTTTTAGCAGAAATTGGGGTTTATCAGAGGCTAAGTTCCCCTTTCTGGCATCTGGAGAAAGATTAGCCAGAGGTGAAGTTCCTTTTTCAAGTCTTAATGGATAAGCTCCTTTTTTTCTTGAGCTGGTGTGTAAGTTGAGCATCTTCTAAGGAAGATAGGGGGTGGGGTGACTGCTAACTACTGACCACAGGTTTCTCTTTCCCAGTACACTTTCTGGTCACAAAAGGCACCATCACCTGTAAGAAGAGGACTTCTGGGTAGGATTAAGAACACCTTGGGAAAGCTAACTAACTAGTCAGGTGACCTGCCTTGTCTAGTTGAATTATGTTCAAAACAAGATTCTGTCACTTTTTTATTCCTCTTTTCTGTTATAAAAATCAGTTCAGTAAATCATTCAGGGTCTCTGACCTTTGAGGAGTCAAGTGACCTGATTTGATAGGCAGATCATAGATGGCTTGGTAACTTTGACCTCGGTTTCCTTTATATTTCAGAAAATTAATTCTAACAGAAAACACTAGTCTAGTCACAGCTGCCCTTTTCCAGCATTGCATTAGAAGACTCACACAATCTCAGAATTAGAAGAAACTCAAGAGACAATTTAGCCTAATTCATACCTGAACAGGAATACCGGGTACTAAAAAGTAGTCATCCAGCCTTTTCTTGAAGACTTCCAGTCAGCCCTCTTGAAGGAACCTGTCCTGCTTTTGAATAGCTCTAATTGTTAGGAAGTTTTACCATACATCAGATCTAAAAAATTCGTCCTCAGCAATGTCTTCCCATTGCTTCTAGTTCTGACCTCTGGGCTTAAACAGAATGAGTCTAATCTCTCTTCCTTGTGACAGCCTTCAAATATTTGAAAACAGCTATAATATTTCCATCCCTCTTTAAGTTTTCTCCAGGCTAAACATTCACATTCACATGTGACATGATTTTTAAGCCCATCCCCATCTTTTCTGCCCTCCTATGGATGCACTACAGTTTATCAGTGTCTTAGATTGTGACATCCAAAACTGAACATGATACTCCACTAATAGACCTGGCTGACTTTGATTCCTTGCTCTGTAACTTGCTTATTGTGTGACCTTAGTCAATCACTTATCTCTCTGAGCCTCAGTTTTCTTTTTTGCAAAATGAGTAATACCTACCCTGTAAAATTGTGCTGAAATGAGATATGAATATAATTGTATTTGTAAGGTATTACATAAATATAAAGTATTCTGGAGGTATTTCCTGTGGTTGTCTTTCCTTAAACTTTTTTTCCCATTGTGTTTTCCCAGTGTCATTAGAGACACATTCCTTGTGTATTGTACTCTGATAGAAGAAAGGAGTTCCAGAGCATCCCATGGAAACACAAGCTGATTGTGTGTCTCAGGAACCTCAGCTCCTGCTTGAGAATGGTGAGGAGCATAGATTCCTATGAGAGACAGAAAACTTTCTCCACTGTGGTGAGATAGAGAACAGTGGTAATGCAGAATGAAGGGGTTCTTCAAGAATGGGCATTGAGAAGGTCTCAGCAGCAAGTATTATTTGGATCTAGAATTACTTAGGATTCTGTAGTAAGGACATTCTTCCTATGAGATCCTGGTCTTTTTTATCTGGATTGGTTAAATTATCAGGCTGGAATCACAGGAGAATCATTAGCACTGCTAAATCCTATTCCTTATGCAGTCTTGCTGACTCCATTTCAACAGAAGCCTGTGCTTTTAAAGAGCTGGAATTCTGAAATATGTTGCTTGGGATTATTCCTTAGTTTACTCACAGGAGTAGGAAATAGTTGGTTGCCACAAGTATATTATATTGACTCTTGCCTATTATATGGAGTTTTCATTTTGAGTTAGTATGGTATTACTTCACCCATAGTGGGTGGTGTTTATAGGGTTTTCTCACTCATCATTAGGAAGCACTGTACAAAGTCATAGCCCTTGTGTATAAGTTGTGTATAACTCATTGGCACAAATATGCACATAGAAATTATCAAATAAAAACAGTGAAATAGGAATTTGCATTGTATTTTATACTCTTTGGGGGAAGAAAGTTTTATATCCCCAGCCAGGGCTGGACTAGTTGAAACTGTTAGCTTTCCTTTTAAGACCGATGAGGAGTGGAAGAGAGACAGGTGAGTGGGAAGATCAGGAGTATTTGGCAGAGCTTGAGATAGGACAGAAATAGGGTAAGACAACTCTAAGGGAGCATTGAACTGGTTTCCCGAAGAGAGGATGGGCTGAGGAGAGAATAGAGGAGGAGAAGTGAGATGGTCCAGGTGGCCTGATGAAAAGTTAGTATCCAAGGACTTTCTCTTTGGACTTTGCACCTCATCTCTAATAGTGCAGGAAACAGTCGCAGTAAGGACCTAAGTCAAAGCAGAATTTCCTTACCTCTTGAGATGTAAGAAAAATGATTGCTTTACTCCCTCTGTTGAAGAAGCAGTATAAAAGGCTAACAGAAGGAAGATGAGCATCTCAGTCTTTGTCCTGTGTCGTTTGTTTGGCAATAGGACATGTAGTTTAAGAAGCACTAATGATAGTATTGAGTGGAAATGAATTTATGAGGACAGTTGAGGGATGGAATATGTGCAGAGTCACATTTGTACATTGATGGAGATGTATTTTAGAAATTAGAGTTAAGTTTTTTAAGGACGAATACTCAGAGCTGTAGCTGTACAAATACTACATGTACTTGATAAAAGCTAGTTGAGGATTTAAAATTAACTACAAGTCAGGTATGTGGGAAGAGAATCTTCCTGGGTTCCAGTGAATTTTTTTTATTTAGGTTGGGGGAGTGGCAGGGCAAAGATAGACTTATTTATTACTTTTTTTCCCCCCTCAGCTCCACCTTCTCCCAAAGTTTCTGCTTCTCATGATAAAGGTAACCTGGGAGACCAGATGCTGGCAGCTGCACTTCTAAAAGCCAAGTCTCAGGTGAGCTGTGGTTTCACTTGTCCCACTCTTACCTAAAGGTGACTTCACTTCTTATTGAAAATTTTCTACCAAGTAATATCCTATTTTGGGTCCTGATCCTCATTTCTGTTCCCAGGTATGCAGTCCTTTCTTGTTGGGTGAGGGAAATCTGTATTTGCTGTTTTCTGATTCATTTCTGGTTTTACTTCACTAATACTCACTTCATGTCATCACCCTATCTAGAACTCTTTACTCAACTTCACTTCCTAACCCTATCCCATGGTTTTAGAATTACACATGTTTTTACAGGAACTGGTGACGTTTGAGGATGTAGCTGTGTACTTCATTCGGAAGGAATGGAAACGTCTGGACCCTGCTCAGAGGGACCTCTACAGGGATGTGATGTTGGAGAATTACGGGAATGTGTTTTCACTGGGTATGAAACATTGAAGTCCTTTAAAAAAGAGAAGGGTTAACCCTTTCCATGTGAAAATACACTGACTGTGCCCTTCTGCTATGTACATGAGAACATTATTGGGCTCTAGCTAGTTTCTTACATTCCTCATATGTCAGGTTGCCTATGGTAGACCTAGGTCACCTTGTTCTGGCTCTAATATAATTGTCTCTAGTTAAACATTTCTTAATAAAGACAGGGAACATAAACTTACCCTTGTAGGAACAGATTATAAACTTGACCCTATCTCAGCTTGCTCTTGAGAGCATATTTCTTTTGGTTCACCCAGTATATTTTTTCTCCATCTGCTCTCTGTAGATAATGGGAATAAGATTGAGTCCTGGAGCAGCTCAGTGTGAGCAGCACAAACTTTTCTGTCAAATTTCTTTCCTTATGAGCAGGCTTTCCATTTCCAAATCCTGAGATAATCTCTCACCTGGATGGAGAAGAAGAGCCATGGGTCCTGGATTTGAAGGGAACTGAAAGCCAGGGACTCCAAAGTGCCTCTTGTATAGGTGAGTAAGGGACACACAGTCATCCACATCTTTAATATTTAAGTGATTTACAGACTTAAAATACTAATTATTTAGCTCATTCATAGTTGTCTCCTTTGCCTTGAACTTTCTGTAAAAAAAATCCCATGGTAATAAATAAATAAATAAATAAATAAATAAATAAGTAAATACAGAATGTGAGCACTGAGCTTCCTTTCCTGACAGGGTTAATGTGCCCATATAAGCATGGGTCCTAAGATACGCCAGAAATGGACATAACTATCTATTGCCACCCCTTTGTTTTGCATATATATATGAGGCAACTAACCTGCAAGCAAGCCGGGGACAGGGTTCTGCAGGAAGTAGGAGAGCCTCATCTTTTTTGATACAGTTTCCCCACTTATCAACCTTATCAACCTCTTTAGCTCCAGGACCCTGTGACAGCTTTTCCTTACTACTTATGAATTTCTTTTCCAATTACAACTTCCCATAATCATTTCTCCATTCTTTTAGATTCTTCTGCTAGCTTATTCCTACATCTTACTTGATAGGTTCTTCTTCATTATTTACTTTTTTCCAGTTTGCTTATTTGTCCCTTGGCTTCTCTGCCTAATAGTTTGACTACTATAGCCCACTGCCCATTCAGTTCCATCTTCTTACTTGGCTTTGTGTGCTAATATGAATACTTCTGGGCTTTGCTGACCTTTACCAACCTTATTTTCTCTTACCTGAATATCCATAATTCTCCATATTGCCCTATCTCCCTACCTATTCTGTAAAACCTTTTGGCAGCACATAAAAGCTCTATGCTCTTAGTCCTGGATATATTAATGATACCTGATTTTTTTCCCTTTCTTTTTTACTTTCTGTTCTTTTCACTGAAGAGAATGTTTTCTGTTTATTGTGTCAGATGGTGAGACCAGAACTAGGAATGATCAAGACATTTCTGAAGCTGCAGAATCACATGGGGTGATACTGGGAAGATTCCAAAAAGATGTTCCTTCAAGTCTCAAATTTGGAGAAGCCTGTGAATGGGAAGGCAATTTAGAGAGGCACCTGGGAAACTCCATGGAGGAAAGACTGAGGAGAAAGATGGGAGATCTTAGACAAGTAATAGTTGAGGATCAGAAAAGCCCCACAGGTGAGAGAGTCCAGCAGTACAAAGAATTTGGGAATAGTTTTAGTCTTAATTCAAACCTTGTCATACATCAAAGAGGTTCTGTGGGAGATAAACCCCATAAGTGTGATGAATGTGGCAAAAGCTTTAATCGAACTTCAGACCTCATTCAGCATCAAAGAATCCACACAGGGGAGAAGCCCTATGAATGTAATGAGTGTGGGAAAGCCTTCAGTCAGAGCTCACACCTTATTCAGCACCAGAGAATTCACACTGGAGAGAAACCTTATGAATGTAATGACTGTGGGAAAACCTTCAGTTGTAGCTCTGCTCTTATTCTACATAGGAGAATCCATACTGGAGAGAAGCCCTATGAATGTAGTGAATGTGGGAAAACTTTTAGTTGGAGTTCAACCCTTACTCATCATCAGAGAATACATACTGGGGAAAAGCCTTATGAATGTAATGAATGTGGGAAAGCATTCAGTCGGAGCTCAACCCTTATTCATCATCAAAGAATTCATACTGGAGAGAAGCCCTATGAATGTAATGAATGTGGAAAAGCCTTTAGTCAGAGTTCACATCTTTATCAGCATCAGAGAATCCACACAGGAGAGAAACCCTATGAATGTAGGGAATGTGGTGGAAGATTCACCTATAGCTCAGGTCTTATTCAGCATCAGAGAATTCATACAGGGGAGAATCCCTATGAATGTAGTGAGTGTGGGAAAGCCTTCAGGTATAGCTCAGCTCTTGTTCGTCATCAGAGAATCCACACTGGAGAGAAATCTTTGAATGTGATGACTATGGGCAAAGGTTCCATCAGAGTTGCTGCATTAAATATCAGAGAATCCATCCACATGAGAGAGTGAGAGTCTGCTGCTCCAGTAAATACATTTAATGCAAGAAAATGTTTGATTAGAGCATGTTCTTGGAGTTCTGACAGACTCTATCCTGAGGAATATTCTATGAACATGAAAAATGTGGAAAGTTTCCTCTTAATTGGAATTCTGCCACCATAAAATGAAGTGTATTGGGCAAGATACCCCAACTTCTGTCCCATCAAGGCCAATGAAGAGGGGCCAGCAATCTAGGTACCTTTCCCCAGGATTGGTTTCAGTTATGAAAGTAAAACTCCCCAAAGAATAGTTGATTGAATGTTAAGCATAGAAAGGGGCTCTGGTCCTGATATTTCTTGGAAAGGAGTTTACCATTCACCATTATATATGTATAAATATACACAAGAGAAACTTTTTTGGAAGAAAGAGCTTTCATGACCTCATTTTCGGCAAGTAGATTGTAGAGGTGAAGATATTGATATTGTTAGGAAGGGAAAATGTAGGCTGTGTCTCAAAAGCTAGGTTTTCTAATATTTACTAAAGGGATTTCCCAGCATACCACTAAAGGAAGTGTGGGAGAGGGTAATATGGGTCTTGAGGAATGTGGTTATCACCATTCAGAGAGGGAAAAGTTTGGGTCTCATTTTTCCTTTTCAGGAGTATGGTAGCAGTTCTTTTTCTTGAGCCAGGATGGGTTTCCAAGCTTCCTAGATTGTTTTCCAATCCTTATCTCCCCCCCCCAGTACAAATGAAATGCTGTTTCACTTTTTCAGTCTGTTGAAACATGTTTCAGTGTGATTGAATATGAATACGTATTTGTGAGGGTTCAAGGATTTCTTCCCTTTCTGCCCATACCCCAAATAAACGGGAAATATTAGCTACCTGTGGCTGTGGATTTGACCTTTAAAAAATACCCAGTTTGGCCATACTCATTGTCCCTCATTTTTCCATTCCTTTTCAGAGTCCCAGCACCTGTCATCTGTTTTTTGTGTGTGCACAGAGCATTGTGCATGCACTGGGGAAGATGATCAAGGTTAGCTGAGACAACCCTAGCCCTGGAACTTAGCCTTGTAGGAGAGAAAACCACATAACTATAATCTGTGAGGAAGCTGCCAAATTGCTGACATACTGCACTTGGATGTTTGCAAAGTGCTTAATGTGATCTCAGCTTCATAACCCTCTGACGTAAATTATTCTCATTTAACAGGAAGAAATAGGTTGAGAGAGATTTAAGTGTTTTGCCTGTGGTCACACAGCTAGGATCAAAGGGAGAATTTCAAGTTGGTTTGCTATGCCTTGTGCTTGCTCTAAGTGTAACAAAATGCTATATTGGGGCTAAGGGGGGAAACAACATAAGAGAATCTGGAGGATCTATAAGAGGAAATAAGAATCAGGGAAGTCATCAAGGAAAGGTGGCATTTGAGTTGGGCTTGAAGGTCTGCATAGAATTACAATAGGAAAAAAAGGCAGATAGTAGGCAAAGGAAACAGCATTAGTAAAGGCACAAGTGGGAGGCAGAGAAGGCTGGAAAAATAAGATATTGCCAGGTTATGGAGGGTCTTAAATGCCAGGCAAACAAGTCTAACCCTTATTTGGCATCAGAGAGCCACAAAAGATTTGATATGGCCACATCTATGCACAAGAAATTACTTTATCAGAATTATGAATGGTGGGTTAGGGTGGGAAATAGTCTAGGTGGGTGATAACTAGGTGGGTGATAGTGAGGGCCTGTGAAGATGGCCTTGAACATAGGGAATGGATTTGAGAGTTGTTTCAGAGATGGGATTAGTAAGATTTCATTAACTGATTAATTAGATATGAAAGATAAGGGAGAGAAGGAAAAAAAAATAAGGTTCTGAACATTAGAAGCTGCATGAATAGGGGTGCCACAGATAGAAATAATGAAGCTAAAAGAGGAACAGTAAAGTTGAGGGGGAAATAATATGCTTAGTTTTCTACATACTGAGTTTGAGGTACTAGTAAGTACCTTTGTGTGCCTTTAAGATGTGCATCTAAAACTCAGATCAGAATTAGAAATAGAGATTTGGGGGTAACCTGCATAGAGGTGAGAATAAGATTGCTAGGAAGGTATAGAGGGAAGAAAAAGGGGGCCTTGGACAGACACTTAGAATACCCACATGAAGGATCAGAAAGGATATAGGAGAGTTGGATAAGGACTGACCAAAGGCCATTGGTTTTGTGATAAGCAGGTCTTTGGTAACCATTGGGATTTCAGTTTCAGGCAAGTGTTGCTTTTGGAAAACAAATGTATTTTGAGTAAAATGGAATGTTAAGTGGATGAAAGTAGAGGATGTAGGAAGGCTTTTTTTTTTTCCAGTTTTATGATTAGAGAAGATTAATTATGGTGATAATAATAGGCAGCTGGGGATAAAAATAATGACAGGCAGGTGGGAAGGAGTCAATGGAGAAAGAGGAGCCAAGTGAAGATTGGGGATGACTAATGGATTAAGTCTTGGAAGAGGCAGAAGAAAGTGATAGTAATACATTTCCATTAAAGGTTTGCAAAGCTTTCCAGGTTGAGGATAATGCAGATTTTAATAAATAATTTATGGAAGAAATGGAAAAAAAGCAGGTTATAATGCTGAGAATATTGAAAACTGGAGAAGAGGGATCCTGACAGTTTGTGTCAAATGGCCTCAATCTTTAGTGGAGTATAGGGGAAAGTCACTTGATATAAGTGGGTTGGGAATGTGATAGGCAACCAGAGTGAAGGGAGGGAGGATTGGGAACAGTTGCTCTTAGGGAATGAGGCAATTTAAGGTAGAGTTGGATTGTCAAGAATTCAAGCATTAGCTATGAAGCCCAGCTAAAGTTCTAGATCTCAAATTTTGTGTGGTTTTTAAAAATTGTATTATCTAGAACTGGAAGGAAACTTTAGGAGTTTCCCAGTCCAAGCCCACCATTTAAAGATTGAATTGAAATCCTATTCTCTGACTCCAAATCCAGGTGTTTTCTACTAAACCACACTACATTGTGCACTTGTTTGTCACAATCTCCTCTGACATGTATGTGACACTGTTAATATTAATTTACACACATTTTTGTACATATTCAGCTGTCCCCCTGTTCTTAACTCAATCCTTGCTCAGCAGTACTCTTAATGGAACAGTGGTAGGACAGAGACTACAAACCTTAGGTAAAGTGTTGGCACTGGGTTTGGTTGAGGCCAAGAAGTTTAAAAGGAACTTCCAGCATCTTTGGGGTTTTGGCTTGGCTACCCAGTTCAGAAGTTTTTGGTTGTTGATGGAAGTAGTTAATGCAGTGATGGGGACCAAAGCCTAAGAAGACAGGTTGGTAATTCAGATAGATTTCTTTGAAGGGTTTCTGATCTGGGTGTTATCCTGAATGCTGACTTTATAACTTAATAGACTTTGCCTCTACAGTTAACTATAATTAGACATTTGGACACTTAAAAGTCATTCAGATGCATAATATGTGTACAGCACTTTGCTAGACTTTATAAGGGATACAGAGATGTAGAAGACATCCTTGTCTTCAAGGGAAGGAAAGAATAATTATGTATAATTAAAATAGTAAATTGAATGGTACAGAATAAAAATGCTAGAGACCAGAAAATGGAGCAGTTAATTCTGGTTGAATTATTTGGGGAAAGGTTTTGTGTTGGAACTGGGATTGAAGTGCGTCTGGAAAGTAGGGCAGGATTTACGTAGATAGGAATCTTCCAGATGGGGCAACAGCATGAGCAGGGACTTGGAATCTGCTGTAAGCTAGCAGAAGACATGGGGACCAAGCCATTGCATTGGAAGGTTGGACACGGCCACCTTGGAGGGTCTGATACAGAACTGCATGGCATCTTAGAAGAAATCTAGCCCCAACTCCTTATTTTAAAGAGGCAAATGTGTAAACCCCCATCTCTGATTGCTCTTTACTCTTGTTTCCCCTTCCCCATCCTCCGACTCTGATCTCAGCCTGACTGTTGAGTGATTCTTGAATAATAATGACAGTTTTCGCATAGTATGTAGACAAATAATTTGAATTGAATGCCCCATGACACGAGTGGCTCCAGTTTGATGGTTGACCACTTCCTTGAAACTTGACTCCATGACACTACACTGGTTTTATTCTTCTCTATCTGATTATATCTGAGATGTCCTTTTCCTCATCCTGCTCGACCAACTGGATATTCCCAATAATTGCTGTTTTTTTCTCCTTCAGCTTTTCTCTCATCTCCCTCAGATATTTTATCCAGATCCATTGCTTCAACAACCACCTTTATGCCTTTCATTTCCATTGATGAAATCATATCTGTTGCTGATACTCAACAACTTGACAGTGGGCCTTTGGTGGGTTGACCTTTTCTGGATCTTCAGTAGCTAAGTTGCTGAGGAAGTGGGGGTTTAGCATCTGCATAGACAGTTGCTCCATTGTGTCACCATGTGACCAGTACTGGAGAACACTGCTACTCTACAGGGTCCTCAGCCAAAAGATAGTCCTTGGGCAACTCCTCAGTACTCTGTTAAATCTTTCCGTAACCTTAAGAAGACCATAGTCTTAGACTTTTGCAGTCAGAATAACTCAGAAGTAGTGGAGGAAGGTATCTAGGTTGCTCTTCAGCTGCTGGTTGCTGAAATTGTGGCTCAGATCTGTTAACAGCTGGATCAAATCATCCCCAATACCATGATTTATTATTGTGGATGGGTCATAGCTACTTGGGCCAAGGATATTCTTCACCTCCACACAATTCTTTATAGTCCCAAATTAGGTGTTGCTTTATGTCCATGACTCTCAAAGAGACAACGTAAGTCTCAAACAAAGGCTTTAAAACTGTTAATCTCCCCAGATTTATTCCTCATATCCTTTACTCTTCCCTAGTTTAAAATTTCTGGGCCTTCTAGATCACACCACTGGCAGAATGAACTGTCTTGGTGTAGTGCAGAGCAGGGCATTGCCTGCCTAATGCTCTCAATGGCCATCTAAACCAGATTAAAAAGCAACTGGGTACTTTTAATAAATGCAACAAAATATAGATAATATGTGGCTTTTCAGTCAATATGCACTCTGCAGGGATCCTTGTTTATGGGTTTAGTAGCCCTTGTTTCTGTGAGTTTGACACCAGTGGGGTAGTGGATTGGGTGCTGGACTTAACAGTTAGATCAGGAAGACATGGGTTCAAATCCTGCCTCTGGATACCTTTCAGATCTTCCCTGAAATGTACCCAGGACTGAAGCATGAGGTTTGACCAGGGCTGAGTATGGCAGGATTATTACCTCTTCAGTCCTGGCTATTTTGGCTTCTGTATCAGAGCTGACTATATTGAGTTTGTGATTCACTAAAACTTTTTTTTTTTTTAATATGGACTACTCCATGCTTCCCTTAACCTGTTGATGAAGTTGATATGAATGCATATCAATTCTGGTTATTTCTCTTGACATGGAAGGCTTCACATTTGATAAGCAGTTCACCTGGTACAGCAGTTTCCCTCTCTTAAATACCTACCTTACAGTCTTCATAAGGAGACCACAGCAGTGTGTACTTTCCACCAAACACCAAAAATAAATGATAAAAATTTAAAAAGCAACCACAAATAGCTAACAAATAAAAGGGTTGTTTTGAATCTCAGAGGGAACATATTTGGGCTCAATAGGGAGTCAACCATTCTCCATCTACGTACTTTGATTCTGTGTTTGGATGAGCCCTTTCAGATGTAACATCATCTATGTCCTCGGGCTGTGGCCTGAAAAATGGATTCGGTTCAATATTGGCTTCTTTGAAGCCACTCCTTATTCCCCCACCCAGGATTTCCCATGGGAACCTCTGAATATACAGCTTGTGTGTTTAGGCTTCAGTGGATGTGGTTAAAAGGTCTTGAGTAAGCATTCGAGCTAACAATGTATATTTGATACAGGATTCTACAGATAATGCAAAATGTAGAAACTCATAGGAACTCATATGATCAATATTTTTTAAAATCCTCCATTGAATCTTTGCTTTCTCCTAACTTCCCTTTTGGAACTCCCTTTTGGTTGAGACCACCTCAGAAGAAATGCTCACTTGTCTGACATGAACCTTAAATTTCTTTTTGTAACTTAGAGTGATTGATTATAGTTCTATCCTCAGGGGTCAAGCAGGCCAAGCTTAATTCCTTCTTCTATGTAGTAACCCTTAAGATACTTAGAGATGGCTAGCTCATCCACCCCACCCTCCCTCCCACCGGTCAGACTAGTTTTTCAGACAAAAAATCCACAATGAATTTGAAGTCTTTCAACTTCCTGATTGCCGTCCTCTGGACACCTTTCAAATCTTCCCTGAAATGTACCCAGGACTGAAGGTTCAGGTTTGACCAGGGCTGAGTACAGCAGGACTATTGCCTCTTCAGTCCTGGCCATTTTGGCTTCTGTATCACAGCTGACTATATTGAGTTTGTGATCCACTAAAACTTTTATTTTTTCTTTTGAAATATGAACTACTCCTTCCTCCCCTTGTTGATGAGTTGATGATGATGATGATTTTTTTTTTTTTGGTGACACAATTGGGGTTACGTGACTTGCCCAGAGTCACACAGCTAGTGAGTGTTATATATATCCGAGGCCGAATTTGAACTCAGGTCTTCCTGACTCCAGGGTCAGTGCTCTATCCACTGCACCACTTTGAAGTTGATTTTTGAGCACAAGTATTTCCATTATTATATTTCATCCTATTAGATTCAACCCAGTGTTTAAGCCCATTAAGACATTTTTGGATCTTGGCTCTTGTCAAATAATGTATTGACTCTTCAGCCTTGTGTCATCTCTATTGTGGATAACATTTTAATACCAGAAGAAACATCATTAGAATACTCCAAGAACAAGCTAGCATCCAGTTCAGGTCAATTATTTATTAAGCTTCTAGGCACTGGAGATACAGAGATGAAAATGAAAAATTCGCTGCTGACAAGGAGCTTACATTAATTCCAAAAGGACTACAATTTGGGTCTGGCTATTTGTAGTATGCCATGCCTGACCCAGGCTGATCACTAGACCTCAGGTTTGAGATTGAAAGAAAAGATTGGTAGAACATCGAGCAGTTAACAAAAGGCTTATTTAGCCAAGACGAGGTAACTTTAGTGAGCATACAGCATTGATTTTGCTGAGTGTAATTCTCCTGTGTCAGTATTATCTGTGATGACCTGCTGGTCAGAAGTTTGAAGGGTTCAAGTGACTACTGGTGCTCTGGCTTTTGTACGAAGAGCACGAGAAATCTCAAGCCTTTAGTCTCCTGAGCCAATTAAGTCTTAAAGATGGCTTTAATACATTTTACTTTGATTTTAAAAAAATTTGTTTTAATATTAAAATTTCCTCCAGTATCCCTTCAACTCACCCTCACCCACCAGTCATCCCATATAACAAAAAAACCCCTATTTTAATATATTATTTTCCCCAGTTACATATTAAAACAATTTTTAAACTTTTAAAAAATGTTTTGAGTTCCTAATTCTATCCCTTCTTCCCTACCCCTTCCCAGAGATGGTAAGCAGATACAGGTTTTACATGTGAGTAAAACATTTCCATACCACGTAACAATATTTTAAAAGGAAAAACATCAGCAAAACTCAGTACATCAAAAGGATCTGAAAAGATGTGCAATAGTATCATTCGTGTGGCCCTCCCATGTTTGCAAAAGGATGGGGATGAGGGTATTTTCTTTTGTATCTTGTGACGTGCCTTTTTTTTTTAATTTTGTGATATTCACTTAGCTTTTTTTACATTGTTACATTCTTTACATTGTTGTCATAGTGTATATAGTTTTATTGGCTCTGCTTACTTTACCTGCATCAGTTTCTTTAGATCTTTTCATGCTTGATATTTATCATTTATTACAGCACAGTAATATTTTATTAGATTTATAAACTACAGTTTATTTGGCCACTCTCCAACTGATGGGCATCTACTTGGTTTCCAGTTCTTTACTATCAAAACAGTGCTAGTGTATTTTGGTATGGATGGGAATTTTCTTATCAGTGGCTTTTTTGGGATATAAGCCTAATACTAGAATTTCTGCACCCTTTAGTCACTTTATTTGCATAATTCCAAATTGCTTTTCAAAATGGTTATACTGATTCATAGCTCTAATTACATTGCATAACCCCTCCAACGTTTACTATTTCCATTTTTCAGTCATCTTTACCAATTTGCAGGGCATGAAGTGAAACTTCAGGGTTGTTTTGATTTGTTTCTCTTATAATAAGATTTGGAACATTCTTTCATATGGTTAATAGTTTGCAGTTCTTTGCAAAGAACTTTTCTATCTTTTTGCCATGTAGCTATTGAGGAATGACTTTTGGATATACATACATACACATATATAAAGTCACAATAATACATGTCATATAATATATATTGTGTTTCGGATATCAAACTGTCTTCAGAAAAATTTGATAGACTTTTCCCCCATTCGATGTTTTCCCTTTAAAAAAAAACAATTTTATTAATGTAATTTGTTTTTTAAACATCACCATAACTCTCACTCCCCCAGAGTCATCCTATATAACACATTTTTTCCCAGAGGTTATATTTTTATTGGCTCATTAGATGATGCAGAACAAACCCTGGTATGTAAAACAGGAGAATCCCTGCTCTTGAAGACTTTACAATCTTAGCCTCAGCTTCAGCTCTAATGTACCCAACTTTCCCTAAGTCCCCTCTCCATAACAGTTCCCTAAAACAGACCTTCAGTGAGGAAATGTACAGTTCTTCATATACTAAAGAAATGGTACACAGCTAGTATTTATACAATACTAGCATTTTTATAGTGTTTTAAGGTATGCAAAACAATTTACATATGTTAACTTATTGGATCTTCATAACAACCCTGGGAGGTAACTGCTATTATTACATAACCTCATTTTACATATGAGGAAACTGAGACACAGAGAGGTTGTGATTTGCCTAGTCACACAACTAATAAGTGTCTGACATAGGGTTCAAACTCAGGTGTTCCTGACTCCAAGTCCAACATTCCATGTACTTCCCACCTAGTGGCTGGCCTGTGCCAGCATCCTCAGAAGTACAAAAGGAAGGGCCATAGTGTGTATAGGAAGAGCACATATCTACCTTTCCTACCCTCAGCCCTAGACTCTGATGCTGTTTAACTTGGGAGAAAGTGGCCAATGTGATTGTGTACCAATTGTTGAAAGCCTGTACTCAGCAGGGAAGCTAGATACACATGCTCGATACATCATTCAGGTCTTGAGGTGGAAGAGAGGAAGAGAGACAATTTGTGATTAGGTAAATGCCCCACAAAGGCTTGAAAGAAACCTTAAAAGGTCCTTTGGGGAAACCTTTCTGCCCAGAAACCACATGGTTTCTAGCCCAGTCATAAGGGTAGGAGCAGATGGATTCTTCTAAAGCAGAGAGAGTAACAGAGCAGGGAAGATTTCAGCTGTAGACATCATGGAAGAAGTACTATTGGTGCCCCCACATATGGAGAACCCACCCTTAGGTTCACCCCATCTTTCTTGGGTCACAGGCAGAGTATAAGCTTCTGACCCTGTTGATATAGGGCCAACCATGGTGGCACCACCTATAGTAAGCCAGGTTACTAAAGTAAATTTCATGGGGCTCTAGCTATTGCTATTACCTTATCTCCTATCAGGGCTGTAGGCTTAGGTCTAATTACTATGGGGATATTCAGCCCTGTGTCTATGGCATAAAATGTTCTTTCTTTAAAACTTTAGATCCCAATGGTCTCATGACCTGAACCAAGGCTACCAAGACTATCTTATGCTATACTTTACCTGTGTCCTTGTAACAACCAACCCCAGTGCTTTGGTCCTCTCTGTCAGGCAAGCCACATGCCTGTGACAGCACTGGTTAATGCTGACTGCCTGTTTTTGATAGCACAGCCTGGTAGCTTGCATGAAGAGGAAGAGGTGGGTACCCCTCTCTTTTTTCTCCCTCCAGGTGAGGGGGAGAGGAAGAAGTAGATGTCGGAGCTGTCAGGAGAGGAGTGAGAACATTTGGCTTATCTTGGGATGATACAGCTTTCCTGACAGGGCTTTGAAAAACATTTTTTCCTGATACAGGAATCTAAAAGCCCTTACAAGCAGGATGAGTTCCAGAGCAGAAAGCAATCAAAGGAAATGGGGGTGGGGCTGGGTTAGTGGACAAGGAAGGAGGGGCAGTCTGGAGAGGATTCACTTGAAGGGTGAGAGCCCTGGCCAGTGAGCATGGATGAGACTGGAAATCATAGGTTCTCAGAGATTCTGGGCAGACTAGGAGAAAGGTGATTGGGGCTTGAAAGATGGCAAAATCCCTTCCCCAACTCCTTCCAGTGGACTGCCTGGCATTGCAATTGCACCAAGTTGGAGACAAGCTGGAGAAAATGAATGGGCAGCAGATGAGTGAACTGTGTAGTCTGCTTCACAGTGGCTTTCTGCTCCAGAGTGGGCTTAGCTCCCTGTCTCAGCTGTTGTTGCTGGAGCTTACTGAGGTCCTGGTTGCTAGCTTCAGGACAACCCTGCTAGTGGAGCTACCCTTCCTATCCACTCTTCTAGAGGTGGTGGTGAGATAGCCATCTTATACATGGCATGATTTTTCAACCATAAGGCATAGATTGTGGATGGCCTCTAGTAACTCATGGGTCAGGTTTTCTGGAATCACCACCCACTTTTTTTCCCTCTGGCACTACTGAGTCATCCATTTTATAGTCAGGAAGTACTGGCATCTGTTATTAAGAGGAGCTGGGACCTGGAAGGAGCAGCCCTTTTTAAAGCTTCTGGCCAACCAAATGAGAGGCTGGCATTTCTTTGGTGCCTGGTGGGGTTGTACTCGGTGGCTTCACAGTCTTGCAGTGGCTACGTGGTACTTTTAAAACTGCTTTCTCTTTGGAGTTTCCAAAGTCAGTCATCAAAGCTCTGGCCAGGATTCTTTTTGTTTCTTTCATCATTATGCTAGTGAATTTACTAATGGCTGGTTCCTTAAACAAACTGCTTATCTTCTGTACTAGCAGAACTGTCCCAAAGCACTGCTGACAAGTATGACCAGAGCTGGTTGTCCCATGGATTATCTGAAACCACTCTGACCATCACAAGTTGTTCTTGATCCCTTGGTATCTGGAGGCCTAGAACTCCATAGTCATCATTCAGGCTCAGGGGTAGCTTCCCTCCAGATGGGGTCTGTGCTTCAGGGATCAAACCCGGGGGGGTTTTTTGGTCTTGTTTTGTTTTGTTTTTAGGTTATGAGGGTCCCCTTGAGCTTCTCTTAAAGGGCACTCCTTAAATGTAATCCCTGTTAATGAGAAGAATAATACAAACCATTAAAAGGCCCATACACATGTTAAGAAGACTAGCTTTCAGGTTAATTCACTGACAGCAGCCACTGACCAGTAAGGAAAATAAACAAAATGATTTAATAAGTAGAATAGCCAATAGCTAACTAGGTACAGTGCTAAACACTTTACAAATATTTGTAAATCATTTGATCCTCATATAACAAACCTGGGAGGCAGATGCTATTATTATCCCCATTTTATAGATGAAGAAGCTGAGGCAAACAGAGGGTAAGTGACTTGCCCGGAATCGCATAGCCAGTGAGTATCTGAGGCGCGAAGCAGCCTCCTTTAAGGACTTTGACCACTCAAGTGAAAGGCTGACAGTTCTTTGGCGCCTAGTGAAAGATACTGTATGAGGTTGCACTCAATGGCTTCGCAGTCCTGCTGTGGTTACGTGGTACTTTTTACCTTAGGTCTTCTTGACTCCAGACCTAGTGCACGGATCATCAAAAACATTAATGACTTAACTGTGACCCTTGGGGTCTTAACTGACACCCTAGGAGACTTTTTAGTACTTCCAGCTCAGTGTTTAAAGCAGATATGAAGTGAGAGAAAAAATCATTATGAATTACATTGGAAGGCATTTCTAAAATAGGAACTGCCATTAAATTACAGTCACAGGACCTGAGTTTGAATCTGGTCTCTATCACTTGCTTTGTGATTTGTGGGCAAATTACTTATCCTGTATGGGACTCGGTTTCCTTATCTGTTAAATGAGTGAGAGAGAAATATCAGGGGTAAAGTAAGAATGTCCATTATTGCCACTACTATTTGGTACAGTGCTAGAAATGTTAACTATAGCAATAAAAGAAGAAAAATAAATTTAGAGAATGAGCATAGACAAAGAGGAGACAGGTGATTGGTGGTTGGTTTTTTTTTCAGATTACATGATTGTTTTTAAGACCACAGACAACCAATAAAATTAACTGAAATAATTTCAGCAAAATTGGTGTACATAAAATACATCCACACAAATTATGAGCATTTCTGCATATTAACAACAAAATTCAGCAGGAGGAGTGAGAGAAATTCCATATAAAATAACTATAGAATATTTAAAATACTTGGGAATCCAATTACCAAGACATACTTGGGAACCATATTACTACAACTACAAAATACTTTATGGGAAATTAAAACAGACCTAAATGATTAGAGAAACATTAACGACTACCTAAATTAATTTACTTATTTAGTGCCACACTAATCAGACTGCTAAATGATTACCATATTAAGCTAGAAAAAATAACAAACTTCATTAGGAAAGGCAAAAAAATCAAGAATTTCAAGAGAAATAAAAAAATTGGGGGGGGGTTTAACAATATGAGATATCAAACTGTCATCAAGATGATTTAGTACTGGTTAAGAAATAGATCCATTAGTGGATCATATTGGGTATACAACCGTACAGTAGTAGCCTAGTATTTAATAAACTCAAAGACCTGAGCTACTAGAGTAAAAACTATTTGACAAAAACAGCTAGGAAAAATGGAAGGCAGGGGCAGCTAGGTGGCACAGTGGATAGAGCACTGGCCCTGGAGTCAGGAGGACCTGAGTTCAAATATGACCTCAGATACATAACACAATTAGCTGTGTGGCTCTGGGCAAGTCACTTAACCCCAACTGCCTTGCCAAAAAAAAAAAAAAAATGTAAAGCAGTTTGGCGAAAATTAGGTATAAACTAACATCTCACAATGTATACCAAGAAAAACTCCAAATGTAATTTAGACAGAATAACATTGAAAATCAGAGGCACAAAAAATAAATCACTTTTTAGATCAATGGATTTAACAAAGGATAGGATCACAGAAGATAAAATGGACAATTTTGATTATTGAGAATTAAAAAGGTTTTAATCAATTAAAAACAACACAGCTATAACTGGAAGGGAAAACGATAACTGGTGACAAATCTTTCTCTGATATAGAGGTCTCATTTCCAAAATATACAAAGAAGTGGTTCAAATTTTGAACAAGGGCAGTTTCCAGAAGAAGAAATACAAGTCATATGAAAAAATGTTCCAAATCCTAATAATTAATAATTGCCATTTAAAGCAACTCATACCCCTCAGATTGGCAAAAAAGGAAAATGACAAATGGAGGGGCTAATGGAAAATAGGGACACTTAATGGTGGAGTTGTGAATTGGTCCAGCCATTCTGGAAAGCAATTTGAACCTATTAAACAATGCACGTCCTTTGACTTGGCAAAATTATTACTTGGCCTAAACCTCAAAGAGATCAAAGAAAAAGGGGGAAGACCCCATATCCATAAAAACAGCTATTTTGTGTGTGTGGTGGCAGAGAACTCAAAAGCTAAGGGGGGTTACCCATCAATTGGGGAATGGCTGAACAAACTGTGGTATATTATCATAATGGAATATTATTAGAGGCAGCTAGGTGGCATAGTAGATAAGAGTGCTCGGTGGGCCTAGAGTCAGGAAGACCTGAGTTAAATTCAGCCTCAGAAACTTACTAGCTGTGTAACCCTGGGCAAGTCACTTAATGCTCTGTTTGCCTTGGTAAAATGAGGATAACAATAGCACCTACCTCTCAGGGTTGTTGTGAGGACTAAATGAGATAATATTTGTAAAGTACTTAGCACAGTGCCTGACACATAATACGTACTTAATGCTTATTTCCTTCCTTCTTTATTGTACTTTAAAAAATGATGAAAGGGATAGTTTTGGAAAAGCCTGGGAAGACTTGTATGAACTGATAGAGTGAAGTGAGAAGAACCAGAACTCACTCACTCTCTGTATGTATACATATATACACACGTGTGTATATATATACACACACATATACACACAACATTGAAGGAACTCTGATCAATACAATGACCAAGTTTCCCAGAGGACTGATGATGAAGCATGCTACCCACTTCCTAACAAAGAGGTGATGGATGGATGGATGGACTCAGGTTGCAAAATGAGATGTTTTTTGGACGTGACTGATAGAGGAATTTTTTTTTTTGCTTGTCTATGCATATTTGTTACTAGTTTTTTGTTTTTTTTAATAGGGGGAGAGAGGGAGTTTGGAGGGAGAGAAAATGGATTTTTGTTAATTGAAAAGAAATTAAAATTGTTTAAAAATGGGGGAGGGGTTGGAATAGATAACCTCTGAGGTCTTTTATATCTCTATATCTAAGATCTTGTGATTCAGATGTTATTTATTCTGTAAGCATCTGCTGAATGCCTACTATATATACAAGACACTGCTAGAGATAGAAATTAATGTGCTCTAACACTGTAGAGATGAAATCAACTTTACATATAAATAAAGTGAACGTTTGTCAATTCTTTTCAGAATGATAAACAAGTTGCATAACATTTTGAAAACAATTATGTTCTTTTATTAGTGTCACTAATATACTCTTGCTACCCTTTTGTTAGTTTGAATACTCTTAATATGCTGAATTAGGCAAAAAGGCTGTAGTTTAGCAATTAGGCGGAATACGTTAGAGGAAACAGCTTGGTGTAGTAGAAAAAAAAGGGTTGCTAGTTTTGGAATAAAAGGACCTCAGTTCAAATTCTCAATGTGTAACTGAATAATTCTATGATCTTAGACATGTCACTTAAACATTGTACATGGCTATAAAATGAGGGGGTTGAACTAGATAGACAGATGACCTCTAAGTTTCCTTCCAGCTATATATCTATGATCCTGTATGATATCTAATCTGTTTATATCATAATCACTGGAGGTGATATATTAAAATGGATCAGAATTTCAGTGAGGTTAGAGATGGTAAAAACTATTTCTGTTCTTTAAGTCACAAGATTTAAGACGGTGGGAAAATGTTCAGTCTGTTGGACACGTGGGTCACCTGTGGCCTTGCATCTATTCCTTCAGGAAGGTTACCTATGTGAGACAAGGAGCTTTTGAGATTCTCCATTCCAAATCACTCATTCTTCACAAACAAAGAGGCTTCCTTTCTTGAGGGTCACCCAGTTTAGTCCTGCCACAGAGACTGGAACAGAACCCATGTCTTCTAATTCTCAATCCAGTGTTTTCCAAGACACCACCTGCACCTTCTGGGCCACCAGGAAGGCACCCAGCCCTGTGGACAGGAAGTGTTATCTCACCAGAGGCATCCTGGGCCTGGCCTTGGATCCCACTCACAACACTTTGGTTGGGGATGGAGTGTGAAGGATCACAGGAGGCAGATTGACCCTGGGTCACCCCGAGGCATGGTCCCATCCGTGTACTCACAGGTTGTAAATGATTTCCTGTAGAAGTACATGACTTGTAGTATTGGTATGCATGTGGTTGAATTCCACCTTTCTGGGGCTTCCTCCTCCAGTTTAGGGCTCTTGATACCACACACTCCTAAGCTCCTGGCAGAACACATCAGGCAAGTAGTATTAAGAGGAAAGGCAGGACACATTCCCATTCCCATGTGTGACTTTGAATTGTCAGACCTTGAATTTACGTAGGCGTGATCCTGTTTGACCATGCCCTTCTCTGAATTCAGCCATACAGTGCACTGGGATAGGGTGGGCTACTTCTCCCGCTCAGCCCACGAATGGGTGTGGGATGTTTGGCTTCATGCAGGAAAAGTGCAGCAGCTTTTTGAAGCCAAATGGAAGTTTTCTAAGTGAAGGGAAGGATGGACCAGTTTGGAAGACAAAGGCCAGAGGCCTGTCAATTTCACCATGCCAACATCTATCCAAGATAGATTTTTTTCCTCTCTTGACAATGCCACCACTCTAGTGCAGACCTTCATCACCTCACATATGAACCACTTCAATCATTGCTGGTGGGTCTGCCAGCTTCAAGTCTCTCCCCTCTCCAATCTATCCTTCATTCAGCCACCAAAGTGATTTTCCTAAAGCCAGGTCCAATCATGTTACCCTCCCTCTCCCTATCCACTCAATAAACTCCAGTGGCTCTCTGTTGCCTCCAGGATCAAATACAAAATGCTCTGTTTGGCATTCAAAACCCTTCATAACCTAGCCGCCTCCTACCTTTCCAGTTTTCTTATACCTTACTGTCTGACGTGTGCTCTTTGATCCAGCAACACTGCCTTCCTGGCTATTCCATAAACAAGACACTCCATCTCTTGGCTCTGGGCATTTTCTCTAGTTGTCCCTCATGCTGAGAATGAGGGGGGAAAGCCCTCCTCTGCTCCAACTACTGATCTCCCTGGGCTCCTAAAATCTCACTTTCTACAGGAAGCCTTCCCTGACTCTTCCTTCCAGAGCCTTCTCTCTGTTAATTATCTTCTAGTTATCCTATATATAGCTTGCTTGGTATATATTTGTTTGCCTATTGTTCCCTCTCCCCATTAGACTGTAAGTTCCTTGAGGACAGGGACTGTCCTTTGTCTCTTTTTTATCTCTAACGCTTAGCATAGTGTTTGGCACATAGTAGGCGCTTAATGTGTATTGATTGATTGAATTTCTCTGGATATGAAATAATGTTCCCTATCCAATACCCATGTTGCACATTGAATGTAGGAATTGGGGATCCTATTACCCATGCAGCCAGGTAGTCTTTTTTCCTATACCCAGTGACACCAATCTCTTGGACAAGGATGTGGGGGTGTATTGTACAGGGAGAAAAACACATCTCAGGTGCTCTAAGAGACAAACACTCCAAATCCCAATCCCTCAGTCTGCTACCCAACTCTCAAATTGGGTCCAAAGGCAGTCATGGGGAGTGTATTCTGAATTTCTTCATAAATTCCCACAGATACAGAATTGGTCCATTAATCTGGCTCTGGATCCCCACCTTGGTTTATTAAATACTGGAGAAACTTCTTTTCCCAGAAGTTCTTTTATTCTCAATCTTAAACCCCAGTTTAATAGGCTCAAATATCAATGCTACTGGTAATATTAACAATAACAGATAACACAAATATATGTGTGTACATGTTATATATAGAGATACATGTTATATATGTATCTATATATATAATTTACACACACACACATATATGTATGTTATCTGCTACTCTCAATAAATATAGATGTATATGTAGGTCACAGTGAGTCATCTCTAACCCTCACCTGAAACTGCTGACTTCCCCACAGACATATGAACCACAGACTAAGAATAACTCAGTTCTTTTAGGATAGCAGTCAATGTTTCTTCTCAGGATGTCTTCTCCTGTCAAACTCAGTTCTCTCAGAATGTCTCCCCAGACTCTCAAGGATGCCAGTTAACTCTCGGTCTTCTTAGGAAAGTTCTCTTAGTCTTTTCTTAAAGCTTTCTGGTCACAAGCTAACTGTTGGTCAAGTAACAATACCCAAGTCTCTGTGGGAAGGGCTATTTAAACTGGAGTTACACATACATATTTGGGGAAACCTATACATGACTACACCCTGAGATATTTAGAGACTTTTCTGGAGTACTCCAGATGAAAGCACCAAACCAAAAGGAGAAACTGGGACTGAACCCAGGGTATCTGGTGGGTGATAGAGAGACTGGCCACAAATGGATATGTCATCTCATCAATACAATTATTACCTTCATCACTATAGACTGTAACCCATCAATGCCTTCTCATTCTGTGTAATTCTTATCCATGTTCTCCTATAGATAATTCCTAGAGGATCTAGCCCACATGCTAGAAGTTTTTCCATAGATGTTTTTACATTTTATGGGTACCAGGATAGTACATGAGCTTCCTGTCTGTTACCACTTGCTTTCAGTACACGATCAGCCTTTTCCAGTTATATGTGTCTTTGATTATATCGCTGACATCAATTCTTGAATGCAGATAGATCATTAAGTCTTAAGACTTAAAATCACACAGCATTACCAGGAGAGCATATGTGCTTTAAAAATTGGAGTTTTTGTGCCAGAGAACAGCTTGGGATTGTTGAAAACATGCACAATTTCCCAAATGCTCTCTTCCTGTTCAATTTCAGGTCCAGTTTATTGACCATTGATAAGAATGCTCCAGATACATGTTCTGACATGCCACCTCAATGAACTAGTCATCTAATTGCTTGTCACTGTCTGGACTATAAGCATTTTGAATCTATTTGATTTTTCCTGAATGGATTATTATTTTTAAAATAAGTTTTAATTAATACTTTTTGGAATTTTTTTGGTATCATAGATTATTAAATGAATCTCTTTTGAGTATTAAAAGTCTTTCATTAAATGGCCCTATTCTATCTACTTTTGCAGTCTTTTTACACATTCATTCTCCTTCATTCATGCTATGATCTGGTCACACTAGTTTTTATTTTAAAAATAAGTTTTTATTGATACTTTCTGTTTTTTGACATCACTATAGCATATAGTATCCCACATATCCCTTACCCTTTCCCATCCAGAAAGCCATCTCATACTGACAAATAGTATTTTTTGGAGAGGGAAAAAAGAGTCAGCACAACAATTTGAAAAAGTCTGAAAACATGTGCAATGTGTAACACTTGTGAATCTTTCACCTCCCCAAAGGGGGAGGTTAAGGGTGTCTTTTCATATATCTTTATTTTAGTACCATTTGATCTTTATAATTTTGTTACATGTACTTTTACTTTTTTGATGTTAATTGTTCTTCCCACTTATATTGTTGTAGTTACTGTGTATGTTGTTTTCTTGGTTCTGCTTATTTCGCTCTGCATTAGTTCATACAGATCTTTTCATGCTCCTCTGTATTTATCACATACATCATTTCTTACAGCATAATGATATTACATTACATTTGCATACCACAATTTGTTTACAGACATTCCCCAAATGATAGGCATCTTCTTGGTTTCCAATTCTTAGTTATCACAAGAAGTGCTGCTATAAATATTTTGAAGGATATGGGGACTTCTTTCTTATTGATGATTTCCTTGGGTTATAACCCAGTAATGGATTCTCAGGTTCAAAGGGTATGAATATTTCAGTCATATTTATTATTATATTATTAGTCAGTTTTATTTGCATAATTCCAAATTGCTTTCCAAAATAGTTGTACCATTTCACAGCTCCACCAACAATATATTAAGGTGTTTATTTTTCTACAATTCCTTCCAACATTGACTACTGCCATTTTTTGGTCATTTTTTGCCAATTTGCTAGGTGTGAGGTAAAGCTTTAAAGCTAGTTTGATTTATAGTTCACTTATTATTAGTGATTTGGAGCATTATTTTCATGTTGTGAATACTTTGCAGTTCTTTTGAGAATTGTTTGTTCACATCTTTTTGACCTTTATATTTATTGCAGAATAGCTATTAGTCATAATATAATACATATGTATGTATGTATGTATGTATGTATATATATGTATGCAGAGAGAGAGAGATTATCTTGGATACCAAACCCTTATCTGAGAAATCTAATACAAAGATTTTTTTCACCATTTAATCACTTCCTTTCTTATCCTAAGTGGATTAGGTTTGTCTGTGCAGAAGCTTTTCAGTTTCAAGAAATCAAAGTTACCTATTTTATCTTTTGTAATTGCCTCTAACTCTTGTTTGGCTAAGAATAAATTTCTTCCTCAGAGCTGTGAGAGGGATATGATTTGTTTCGCTTCTAATTTTTTTACAGTATGATCTTTAATATCAAAGTCACCTATCCATTTAGAATGTATTGTAGAATGTGTTGGTCCAAGTCTAATTTCTGCCACACTGCTTTTAAGTTTTCCCAGCAGATTTTATCAGATAGGGAGTTTTTCCCTAGGTAATTTGTTTTCCACTTTATCAAACACTGGGATATTGAGTTCTATTGTTTCTGAATTTCCATTTAGTTTTTTCCATTGAGCTATCTCTTTAACCAATACCAGATGTTTTTGATTGCTACTTTATAATATAATTTGAGGTCTGAAAGTGCTATTCCCTCTTCATCTTTACTTCTTTTCATTGTTTTCCTTGATAGTCTTGATTTTTTTTTTTTTTACTACTTTATCAAGTTTTGTAAAGTATCCCTTTGGTAATTTGATTGGTATAGCATAAAAGTGTAAATTAATTTCAGTGGCATGTCTTTTGTTGTATTGGCCCAGCCTGGCCATGACCAATGAATATTCCTCTAGCTATTTAGATTGTTATTTCTTTTTTTGGTTTGTTTTTGCTAGGCAATGGGGTTAAGTGACTTGCCAGGGTCACACAGCTAGTAAATGTCAAGTGTCTGGTCTGAGACCAGATTTGAACTCAGGTCCTCCTGACTCCAGGGCAGGTGCTGTACCCACTGTACCACCTCGCTGCTCCCAAGATTGTTATTTCTTTAAGAAGTTCTTTGTAATTGAATCTATAGAAGTCTTTTATGTGTTTTGGGATGCCGATTCCTTATATCTTATTGCTTTTTGTAGTTATTTACTATTATATAGGAGTGCTGTTGATTTTGAGGCTATTTTTGGAGCCTGCAATTTTGATGAAGCTATTGTCTCAATAAGTATCTTTAATGATTCTCTAGGGTTTTCCAAGCAAACCATCATAACATCAACAAATAGGAAGAGCTTTATCTTCTCCTTAACTATCTTTATTCCTTTAATTCTTTTCTTTTTTCTTATTGCTATTATTATAATTTCCAGAACTATATCAAATAATAGTGAGGAGTGTGGGCATCCTTGCCTCACTTCTGTATTTATTGGAAAAAATTTTTGTGTATCTCCATTGTATATGATGCTTACTTTTGGTTTTAGATGCTTTTTATGATGTTAAAGAAAGGTCTTCCCATGCCTATCCTTTGTAAGGTTTTTAGCATAAAAGAGTGTTGTACTTTGTTAAAGACTTTTTTCTGAATCTATTAGAGATGAGCATGTGGTGTAGGATGTTTTTATTTGTAACATGATTAAGTTGATTATTTTCCTAATGTTGAACCATCCCATTGAATTATAATGAATGATTTCTTAGATGAATCACTTATTCTGTTTGATAGGATTTCATTGAAAATTTTTGAGTCAATGTTCATTAATGATGTTGGTCTATAGTTTTCTTCTGTGTTTTATGTTTCTCTGGTTTAGGTACTGGGATTATATTTATCTCATAAAAGATTTCTGGTAGGATTCTTTCTCAAGTTTTGAGTGTAATCTGTGAAACATGGGTACTAACTGTTCTTTAAAAGTTTGATAGAATTCTCCTATGAATCCATCAGGACAGGAGTTTTTTCCTATTTCCTTTTCCGAGGTCAGTTTATTTAAAATCTGATAGCTTGGGTTTTTTGTATTTTTGAAGGTATTCTATTTCTTTTGTGTTTTGTTTTGTTAGCACATAACTGTGCATACTATGTTCTGATTCTTTTTATTTCTTGTTTTTTTTTTTTTACCTTGGTGATTTCACCTTGCTCATTTGTTATTTTATTTTCATTTCTGTTCTCTTCTTTCTAATCAGATTAGTTATGGTTGTATCAATTTTATGAGTCTTTTTAAAAAACCAGCTTTTTTTTTGAGGGGGGGGATTTACTTGATGCACAGTAAATTTTCCCCATAACTTTAGTTTTATTTTGTGATTGCCTTTGTTTTCTAAATGTCTTTCTTGTAAGCAACTGATTATATGATTTTGTCCAATGTGTCGCTCTTACACAATCTGTCATTTATTTTTGTTTTATTGAATAGTTTAATCCACTTATATTTAAAGTTATAAGAGCTAAATTTATATTTTCCTCCATCTATCTCTAACATTGTTTTTTCTCGTTTGACTTTTCCCCCTCTGCTGTAAACACAGTATTATGTTCCTTCAGTTATTTTACTTTAATTTGTTTCCATCATCTTTCTTCCTCTTACCCTTGATCCTCTCCTTTTGTTTGTTATTCTTTCCCTTTATTTAAAAAAAAAAGTTCATTTTTCTATCTGCTTTTATCAGGTTCTATATTTCTTTCCCCTCTTTTTCCCTCTCAGTCAAGTAGATTTCCCTTGTCCCTAGTCCTGTTCATTAGTTTTTAAGGTTTCATTTTTTGCACCCCTTTCCAAAAAGGAGTTCTCTCACTCTCTTCATTATCTTTCTGTTTTCTCTAGAAACTCATTCTCTGCTTCATGACCCCTGTAATTATCTGGTCTTTTTCTTTTCTATGTATTCTTCATGTAACAAAATCTTCCAAGGTATCCATTCTAGGCTCTTCCCTCTTGGTGCTTTCTGCCACTGCCTTGTAGGGCTTACTCCATGGATCCTCTTTTCCATTGTGCCTCACTCTCAAAATAATGCCCATTATTGTAGGTGTCAGAGAGCACACTGCCCATAGTGGGGGCCTTCCCCCACCACTGATCTATGCCCTCTCTTGTTGGTCTTTTTTTTTCTACAATTACCTGGAAATCTCCCTGTGTCCATGCTCTCCCATTCTTCTATGTGCCAGTCTCTCCCAAGGGTTCTAACTACCCCACACTAACCCCCCCCCCCACAAAAAGACAAAGTGACTTTTCAAGTACCAAATCCCCCCCAGGCCTCAACTAGTGTAAGGCTCACCGCCCTCACTGACCATCTCCATCCATAGGAGTGTTCATCACTGGATCCCCTTCCACTTCCAAAATAAGGCCTCCTTTCTTTCCCTCCCTTTTGAATCTTTGCCCCCTCCACTTCACCCAGTCCCCTGTAAGGCTCTTCTCTCTCTGAGACCACACAGGTCACCTTTCCTTGTTGCTAGCTCTTGATTTGACCTTGGTGCATCACACACTCCTTTCTATCCTCTGCTCCCCTCCTTCCCTTTATGTAGCCTCTCATATTGCAATGTAGTCCCAAAAGAGAAACACTGATTCACCTGTAAGTAGGGTGTCACCAAATTCTGTCTGTAATGCCCCCTAGTCATCTCTTCACTGTTAGCTCTACCACATTTTCGCCTTCATTCCTGTCTCCTTGTGTAGGTTTACAAAGAAGTCTCTTCCTAGCTTTTCTGTTGTCGCTCTGTTGCTATTGCTGTCTGTATTTATTCAGTCCTTCAGCATTTTTATTGTTTGGAACATTCCAGAAGCAAATAATCTCTTTAGCTATGGCTTTCTTTCTAAAAAATGTTTTAAACTCTACTTAATTTTTTTTTAACTTTTTTTGGGAGGGGCAGTTAGGGTTAGGTAACTTGCCCAGAGTCATACAGCTAGTAAATACAGCTGGATTTGAACTCAGGTCCTTCTGACTCCAGGGCCAGTGCTCTATCCACTGCACCACCTAGCTGCCCCCTCTCCTTTAGTATGGAAAATATATCTTTTGTCCTATAAGGTTCAGTTCAGGTTTGCAGGATATGCTATTCTGACCTCCACTGCTCTTCAGAACATTCCCTCCTCCATTTTCTAGTCGGTGTGAAATAGTCTTGCATTATTCAAATGTCCTTTCCTTTGGAGTTGAAACTTTCTCCTGATGACTTGTAGAACTTGTATCTGAACTGAACTGTTAAATTTAATCACTATGTCTCTAGGAGTTTGCAGCCTTGGGTGTTTTCTCCTGGAGGTGATCTGTGAATTCTTTCAATTAGAATTTCATTCTCTATGTTTAGAATTTCTAGGCAGTTCCACTATTTCCTTTAGTCATGGATGGCATTAGTTTTTTGCCTGTCATGTTGGTCTGGAAGACCTATATATATCCTTTGGTTGTCTCTGTATATCCTGACTTCAAAATCTACATTTTGCTTGCAAAGTGAGCACATTTTCTTTTAATGTTATTCTTTTTTGCTTCTCTTCTTCTGGGTTGTCTTTCCCTCCTGTGTATTTGCATTCTTTGTTTTTACTCTCTATTATTGTTCTCTATTTTGTTTTTTGGTTAGGCCTACCAGCAGATTCAAGTTTTCCTATTCTGCTCATTATTTCTGCTGTGTAGGACATAAATTCTGCACTCATAATTCCCATTTCTATTTTAAACCACTCAGGAACAGTATTTTGTGGTTTCATGTTCTCCTTAAATTCCACAGGTTTTCCTGTCTCATTAAGTACTGGATCATTTTCCTTTATTTTACAGTATTTATTTGTAAATTCCTGACCTTGTTTACTAGATCTGGGGCCATATTTCCTTCTGTTGTCTGCTTTTCCTGCTGATTTAATCTGTTTATGTTCAAAATCTTTGAGATTTCTTCTTCCTGAAATCTTTGGTACTTTCAGTCTTTTTTCTCCCTTATTTTCCATATCACTCAGTCCTTGACTCCCTCCGCTCTTAGTATAGTTTCTTAGGGGGATGTATCTCAAAGTGTCTCCCACACTGGGAAAACTCACAGTTTACTAGGCTAGGACTCTGTCCTTTTTGGGCAGTCAGAAATGGCTCCTGTTGGATGCTGTGCTCTTTCTCTCAGACTTGGTGGAGTGCTGCACAGACTCCCACATGCACAGGGTCCTGTCCTGGTGACCTGTCCCTCTGTTCCTCAGTTCTCTGGTCCTACACAGGCAGTACAGAGCTTTTCAGTACTGGTGCTTCCGAGCTGCAGCCCTTGACAGGCTTTTGCTCCTGAAGGGCTGTGGCCGAGCTGACTGTAAAGGCCCAAGCAAACTTCTGCAGTCAGGAGGCGGGATCACCACACCACTGGAAGGGGTGGGGAAGGGGGGAGCTGAGTGTAGTGGTACGTTTTGTTTTAGAGCCTGTGTTTTTGTCTTTGCTGCTAGTAGCATGGGAGGTTAGGGAGGAGTGTCATTCATTATGACAAAGATGGATTTATATTATGGATGCAAGAATGCTTTGACATTAGGAAAATAATCAACATGATTTATCATACAAAAATAAAAACATACAAGACCACCTGATTATCTCAATAGATACAGAAAATACTTTTAACAAAATATAACACTCTTTTATGCTAAAACAACAACAGCCTACCTACAAAGGATAGACTTGGAGGGATCTTTTTTTTAATAACATAAAAAGTATCTATCTAAAATCAAAAGCAAGCATACTATATAATTGGAAATTTTCTCAATAAATAAAGGAGTAAAGCAAAGATGCCCATTCTTTCCACTATTATCTGATATAGTTCTGGAAATGCTAGCACCATCAGTATGAAAGGAGAAAGAAATTAATAGTGTAAAGAGAGGCAAAAAAGAAATAAAACTATCCTTTTTTACTGGTGATATGGTGGTTTACTTGGAAAATCCTAAGGAATCAAGAAAGGTACAATTAATAGCTTTAGCAAAGTAGCAGGCAATAAAATAAACCCATAAAAGTCATAAGCATCTCTAAATAATAATCACAGAACTCAGAGGCAATAATAGAAAGGAATAACTCATTCTAAATAATTAAAACATAAATAAAACATATGGAGATTAAACTACCAAAGAACTTGTATTTTAAAAAAATACTTGTATAGAGTCAATTCCAAAATGTTCCTCAGGGAAATAACAACAGCTTAAATAGCTGGAGGAATATGCACTGCCAATGACTGGCATGACAAGAATAGTATGACAATACTATCAGAATCAATTTACTGATTTAATGCTATAACATTATAACATTATAGTATAAAAGGGATAATTTATAAAATTCAATAAAATAATAACAAAAAAATTCCTTTGGGGGAAATAAAGGATTTAAAATATCAAGGGAAACAGAGTCCCAAAAGAGGCAGAGATGAAGACAGAATAGCACTTCAAGCTACATTACAGAGCAGTAATTATCAAAATCACTTGGTATTAGTTAAAAGGTAAAGAAGTAGACCAATGGAATAGATTAGAAATGGGAGAATAGAAATGATGGAACTCAATAACCTAGTGTTAGATAAATCAGAAAACATAAATTACTTAGGGAAAAAAATCCATATTTGATTTTTCTTAAGTGCTAGGAAAACTAGAAAGCAGTTTGGCAGAAATTAGTCTTAACACTTTACATCATATTCCAAATACATTTAAAATGTATATAGGACCTCAATATTAAAGATCATACCATAAACAATTACCAGAAAACAAATCACTCACATCTTTGGGTAGGAGACGGATTCTTAAGTAAACAAAGAATAGAAGCACTTACAAAAGATAAAATGGACAATGTTGTTTCTATGAAATGGTAAAGCTTCTGCACAAATAAAATGAATTCATTTAACTTAAGGAAGCAATCAAATGGGGAATTATCTTTGTATCAAATTTTTCAGGTAAGGATTTGTTTTCCAAACAATTACCGAGTGCGCACGCACACACATGCACGAACACACGCACACACACCATTCCCCAATACATAAGTAGTCAAAGGATAAGAACAAGCAGCTGGCAAAAGAAGAATTGGAAACTATTAGGAATCATATGAAAGAATGCTCCAAATCACTAACAATATGTGAAATGCACATGGAAACAAACCATTTTATCTAATGCTCTGCAAATCAGTGTTGCAGGGGTTGTAAAAAGATAGCAAGACCAGTGGATTGTTGGTGGGTCTGTGAATTAATACAACCATTCCGGAAAGCAACTTAGAATTAAGCAAATAAATTGACTAAAATTTCTATACTCTTTGACGCAAGTATTCTACTACTAGGCATATACGCCAAGAAAGTCAGTGACAAGAAAGTTCTCATATACACCTTGAGCAGCACTTATTATGATAGCAGATAACTGGAAATAAAATAAATACTCAACACTTGGGGAATGGCCAAACAAACTGTGGTACATGAATGTAATGGACTATTTATTACTGTACTATAAGAAATGATGAGTAAGCTAAATACAGAGAAACATGGAAAGATTTACACAAACTGATGTTGAGTGAAGCAAGCTGAACCAAGAAATAATGTACACAATAATTACAACAATGTCAAAAGAACAACAAACACAAAACAATCAAAACTGAATGTTGCTGAATTACAAAGGACAAGCAGGCCTCAAAGAAGAGATATGAGAAGATACCCCCCCCCCCTTTACAGAGGTGGGAGATTCACAAAATGGAATACTGCATATATTTTTTGGCTTTTTAAATGTATTGATTGAATGGTTTTGCTGATTATGTGGGATGGCTCTCTGGGAGGAATGGAAGGGGAGGGATGCAGGAGGAAATCTAGGTGATGTAAAAACAAAAGATACTCAATAGCAATTTATTTTAAAAATTTAATAAAGCACTTGTGGACCATAAAATATAATAAAAGCACTTCTATGTGCCAGACACTGTGCTAAGTGATGGGAGTACAAATATAAACAGAAAGAAAGATAGTGTTTGTCCTCTAGGAGCTTATATTCTAATCACAGAAGACAATACATAGCTGAAAAGCAGGGGTTGAGGTGAGGGGAAGGGGGTGAAGGAACCCACTTCAAGGGCATGGTAGAGAGTACAGCCTGAAGAGGAATGAAGATATGGTTGACCTGGACACCCTCCTTAAAGTACAGGTTCTGGGAGGAACCAGCCAATCAGATAAAGAGGCCTCAGGGGAGGAAAGTATTTCCAATGTGTGAAGTCCAGGGGTGGATCAAGCTTCCAGGGTAAAGAGGTTTCTATGGTATCTGGAAAGTCAAGCCTGAAATTCCTGGAGAGAACTTTATTAACAACAGACTAAAAGAATAAAACTACCAAAGTTCGAGGATATTAATTCCAATAACAACTGGCCATTTTAGATCAAGAAGGCATTCTCCAGAGGGCAGCAGATGCACCAGCAAAACTTCTGACCTCAATTTCCTTTAAGCTTGGCCTTTTATACTTCAGGCGTCAAGGAAGCTTCTCTAATCCTTTAAGGGAACACCAAGAACATGGCACTGGATCCATGGCATGTGGGCCTTACATGGGTCCCAGGAGAAAGGGATAAGGAAGGGAAGGGAATAGGGATAAAAGCATAAGGATGATGATGAGCCAGACATACACTCCTGCCCTAAGTACTGCAGTCATGGCAAGTTGAGCATTCCTCCCTAGCAACATTTCTCCCCTCCCCCATTCCCCATCCTACTTGCTATCCATTACCAGATCACCAAAAGGAGCAGCAGCAAGGTGAGATCAGCTACAGTATTACAAAAAGGGTATCCTGCCCAACACATTTCACCTCTTGGTGGCAAAGTCCCACAAATTTTCAACTTCCAGCACAGAAATAACAAAACAACCTTAGTATAAGTAGCATTGGAGGAGGAACCTAATACAAATAATATTACATAACTGTAAATAATAAAAGCATAAAACAAAATAATCTTTAAAGAGTAGGGGTAATTTCAGTTCATAATAGATCTTCTAACATGATATCCTGGTGCTAGGAATAGTGCTAAGAACATGAGGTCCATAGCATAGATGACAATGCCTCCAGTAGTATCAATAGTCCCCATTGCAGGTCTAGATCATCTGTATTGGTAACTAAGAGGTCACAGGCATCTCACATGCAACTTGTTGTGGAGCCTGAATTGGTAGTGGGATTCACTAAGTATCACTACCCACAGTCATGATTATAAAAAGACAATTTTACCTTCCCTTATCATTAAAGAACAAGGCACCTCCTAATAATTCCACCCTTGGTTCCCCAAGTCCTTTCTAAAAGGAACTGTCTGAATCATCATGGGAAAAGGAAACCCAACAATTAAGAGGGAACTGAATTATTTCCTGGGCCATAAAGAACTTTCTAATGGGACAACAACCTCAAGGCATACACGAGACAACAAACCCCAAGGCATACACAAGAATGGAATAATGAAAGAGGTCTGGAAATGGTTACTTCAGACTATATTCAAAAGTAGTGATCCTGATCAGATAAGTTTCTGAAGGCTGGATCCAAGAAACTGCCAGAAAAGAAAGCCATCTACCTTTTTAGGGTAGCACTGATTTATCAAAGATACATCTCTAGGAGATAGGATACCCAACCCTGATAATCAGGGATGTTACGAAGAAGCTCTTGTCTTAAAAGTCCAGTCTACCATTCAATAGTAAATGCTAGCTGGCTGAGAGTAGTATGAGAGAAGGAAAACGTAGTCAATGAGGTGGCAATGGGCCCATGACCTTCTTAATAACGTGAGTATTTTGATCAGAAGTGATGGTACAAGGGGCAGGGCCATAAGGAAGGATATGTTCTCTATTTTTGATTGTGGTTGCTAGAGTAGCACTCTTGACCAGGAGTATAATCCCATATGCTGAATATGTATCAACTTGTCCTGAGACACAGGAAAAGGGCCAGTATGATCACTCTGCCAATCAGATATAGATTAAGAACTATATTCTGATTAACACAAAGAATGTCACTGAATTGCATAATCCTTAATTAAGGAAGATCATTTGGCCTTGAACCACAGCATTGGATCACAACTCTCATGCCCAGATCTGTGGGTCCAATTTTCAGTCTGCTCTTCTTGTGAGATCATCAACTTGATTATCTAGTTTTGCAGAAGGTGAAAGGGGGAAGGCATATGGTCCCCATTCTCCCTGCTGTCCTGCACCCAAACACTGATGGGCACTATGCCTTACAAAAACTATGCACTAGGAGACATCTGAAGAATTCCTTCACTGGTTCTGACCCCAACTGTTCAATTCCATCATCTCCAGGTTTTAGACCATTCAGTCACATTTATAACTACCTACAAGGAATCAGTACTAATAAAAATCTGGACTGCCCCATCTCTCAAGGTTTTCTCACATATCCTTACAGCTCATAGCTTGGCCCCCTTGGAAGACTTTCCAGGCACCTTACCTTTCAAGTGTCCCTAGTTATTTCACTAATGGCCAAGGTCCATGTGTATATCTCTCACAAAAGGCAAAGCCATTGTTGAACCAAGCGAAACAATGTTCCTCAAGAGCTAGGTTCACATAGGTAGGGGCCCTTTGGGCTAGTAGAGGAGGAAAAACATTGGGGCTGGGCCTAGATGTCTCAGCCTCTAGCAATATTACAACCTGTTCATAAAAGGTCCCTGAGGGGCCTGGGTGAACATAATCTTAGATGTATCATTTCCATTTGACAATGGAAACTTCTTGTGCCCTACCAATCTTGTTAGAGGAACCATGTATCACCTAATGAACAACTATGGATGAAGGGTTGCATCATCTATTCAGTATTAACCCAGTAACAGGCAAGGAATTATTTTTCACAAGTGGTGCAGTGAACGGACACTTCAGTGTGCTGACCAAAGGCTCCACTTGGCCTGATCCTTTTGGACAGAGACCTCTAAAAAGGCCTTACAGGACAACAAAGGCTCATGGAAAGACTCTGCCTGGCAGACCAGGTTATAAAGCCCATTTCAGTTCCCATTCAAAATAGGCAGTCTTATGAATTACTTAATGAGGGACATCAGAATAATAAATAGGCGAGGAATATGGGTTCTCCAAAAGCCAAATATTCTAATATGTCTCTGGACTTCCTTTTTAATCTATTGGGGAATCAATCAATAAACATTTATCAAGTACCTATTATGTGCCAAGCATTGAGAATACAAAAAAAAGGCAAAAGATCATCCCTGCACTCAAAGAACTTATAATCTAATGGGGGGGAAATGACATGCAAAAAAATCTATACAAAGCAAGCTATATAAATAGGACAAATAAGAAACAATTGATAAATAGAAGCTCTAAAGCATTTGGGGAAGGCTTCCAGTAAAAGTTGAGACTTTAGTTGGGACTTGAAGCCAGGAAGGTCCACAATTGGAATGGAGAAGGGATAATAATAATAATGTAATAGTAATTACATAGAATGGTAAATTCCACAAGCTCCTATTTGCCATTGCCTACAACAATAAGTATAAAAGCTAATATAATAGAAGTCCATACAGGTAGCAACTTCTAAGAACTCATAATAGCCATGCGGTGGTAGACCTGGCCTAATTTGGCCAATGTAACCTCATCGTAATAAAGGGAAATACTTGGGGCAGCTAAGTGGCATAATGAATAGATCTCCAGCCTTGGAGTCGGGAGGACCTGAGTTTAAATCCACCCTCAGACACTTGACACTTACTAGCTGTATGACCCTGGGCAAGTCACTTAACCCTGACTGCCTCACCAAAAAGCAAAAATAAATAAATAAAGTGAAACACTTGTAGGAGATCTGATAGTTAACAAAAGGAAATCTATATCCTCTATATAGCTATATAAATCTATATGTATTATCTATAGCAGGGGAAAGACATTCAGGAGGGAAAGAATATTTTGTGAAGATACAGCTTGATTCAATTCAGCAGTTCTCTACCTCTGAGTTACCCCTCATGGTGAATCCACTGGTCAAGTCCAAGCTAGAGCTCCTCATGCCTTGGGTTTTTTTGAACTCGGGCAACCATGAAACTATGTCAATGGCCTAAGCATTTAAATTTCAAGGACATTTTTAATGCCTTTTAAGGAAAAGAAGTGGTCTAATCTTACATGGCAAGGGATCCTGGAAGATAATTTTCCTACCACATTTGTCTGTCTCCTCCCTTGATGGGTTACCATAAAGGAGACCCAAACAGGAGGTCTCCCACTTACCTCTACCTCAGCAAAGGTGGTCCTTCCCTCAGCTGTCTTTCCCTCCTAAACAGTAACAGGCGTACTGTTATGGATCTGTTGAGTGGTCCCCTGGTATAACAGTAATCTGGTTGCCCTTTAGATATGTGGTGCTTTTCCCATTTTCCAAGCTAGAGTGACTCAGGCCTCCACTGTCCTGCAATTAGGACAGCTCAAGTTGGGGGGAAACTTCAGCCCTTGTCCTAAGGCAGTGACTTCCATTTAGTGCTTTGTGAACTCCTTGGAGTTTTGTGATGATGCTCCAAGGAGTTCATACTACAAATTCTTTAATGGCACCTTAAAGCAGTAAATAACTGCCCATTAATGTTGTGTGTTTAAAGCATTACAGGTTTGCTTCTGTAGCAATTCAAAACTGTCATGATCATGAACACAACCAGTTTGGTATTCATGTAGGGATTACATCGAACCAACTGCTTCCAAGCACACTATCTTCTTGCAGTTTCTCAACCTTTTATCAAATTGTTTCCAAAACACCTCAGACATTCAAATACAAGCTGATTCTCAGTGGATACTCAGATGCCTGGGCATACCCTTATTTGCATTTTATACACTGCACCAGAGTAGCTTCTGTGTTCACCTGTGATTTTGTAATCATACCTCGTTAGCTGTGTAACTGTATGATCAGGATGTTATGACTGTTTGCTTATAGCACATATGTCGGGATGTTTGAAAACTATGATTGCTGGGTATGCACATTACAAGCTAAATGCAAACCATCTCAAGTGTTCTACAGAAACAAATCTAATATCGCCTCTCATTTCAGTATTAAGGCTGTTTTATGGTTTAAACTTATCCTCTCTGTTACTATATTAGAGGCAGCTAGGTGGCACAATTGATGGAGCACTGGGCCTGGAGTCATGAAAAAAGACCTGAGTTCAAATATGGCCTCAGACATTTACAAGGTACATGATCCTGGGCAAGTCACTTAACCTACATCTGCCTTAGTTTCCTCAACTGTAAAATAGGAATAATAATAGCACCTACCCAACAAAGTTGTTATGAGAATCAAATGAGATATTTTTTAAGTGCCTGGCACTGAGAAGGTACTTAATAAATGCTTGTTACATTCCACTTTCCCTATCTTCCATCTGGTGGACTTTCAAATGAACTCATTGGCAATATTAGTCAATTATAGTAGTGTATTGGATGTGCCAGTTATAAAAGAGAAGTAATTTCTGAAGTGATTCTTTCCTTAACAAAGGTTAGTTTCTATATAAATGTTGTTAAAAACAAAGCCATATGTGCAGCTGAACTTTAAATGCATTTACTATTCAATATAGTGCTTGTCATTAGCCAATAGAAAAGTAAATATTTTATATCAGCTAGTTATTTATTTTAATTGGTTGTTTAGGTGGCTAAAAATAAATAATGAATTTTCATTTTTTCATCAAGAATTTGTAAAATTCTCCTATCATTTTCCACCACCTGTTATATGAACAAGCATTTTCACTTTATTCCTGTTTTAAATCAAAATAAAGAAATAAAGTAGATGTGGAACCAAATTTAACAAGACTGTCTGTCTGGTGTTGAGCCTACTATTGTAAACCTTTGTTCAAATAAAAAAGTTTAGTATCAAAATTAAGTTTATATGTGGTTATTAAATTATAATATCTTCCCAAGTTATAACTTAGTTCATTAAAATATTTATATTCAACAATATTTGTGAAATAAATTTAATGTGAAATCTTGCAATAGTAAACATGAGTCTTGCTGGATTATTTCTTTTAATTCTTACAGAATATCCCATATAAAATATTTTTAACTATTTTCTAATTAGAACTTTATAATATTATATACTTATATGCTTATAGGTAGAATAAAATTTTATAGTTATAATTATATATAACAAATTTTAATTTGGAGCTCTTGGGGGCAAAAGCTATCTATATAGTTATTTTAAGCATGTAAATAAATCTAAGAGAATATTACAAGTGGTGTATTCAATCCCTAGGAGGTTCAAATTTTTTCTTTTTGCTGTTGAAAGGAACAGAAAATGTTGGGAATGATTGTTTTTGGGGGGCTAATTCCAACAGCTCTCCAAATTTATACAAAAATGAACAATCAGTTAGGGTTGTCCTAAGTGGGTGAGGATATCCTAATACTGGCAAGGCAGAAGTATCCTTACTGCCCTGGTTCTAAATCTTCTGATGGAATTTTACTAATACCATTGTGTGTTAATGGTGACCACATGTTTCAAAAGCCAGATTTAAAGTTCCTTATAGGAAAGGGTATCATCATCATTTGCCTATCTATCATGGCAGTGGTGACATCATACCTGCTTGCATCATGTTCAGAGCACTTACTTATGTGGACAGCTTCCAGGACTGCCTCTCACTCTCTGTCTCTCTCTCTCTGTCTGTCTGCCTCTCTCAAACTTCACCAATCAATGTGCCCAGACATGTATAGTGAATGGTCTGGGCTGGGAAAGGCTCATAGTTAAACTCTGACCTGATTCAGGTGAGGCTGCCCCCAAAAGGCAGGATCTAATTGTATTTGAAGCTGGTAATGAGGAATAAGGAGTCCTAGGATTCCTTATATATTCCTAGGAAGGAAACATAAATCCAGCCCCCCAAACCAATTTCTTTTAAAAATCATATTTATAGAGCCAAAGTGTACAGAACCCTCCATTTCATCCACCTAGAAAAGGATAAAAGGCAATCTCCATCTAGAGCTTTCCACTGATTCAGCTGAATATAAGAGATGTAACTTTCTTGGACAATGGACCTGATAAAAATTCTGAACTGTCCTCTGATTAGCCATTGTTTACTCATTGTCCATCAATCCTCTGCCTTCAGAGGAAGACACTTCTTGGGAAGTAACACAGGGAGGAGGGGGATAAGATAAAGATAAGATATCTCAACTTAAGTTCTAGTTCCCACTTACTACTACTCCTATTCCTAGTCTTCTCCCTCATAAGCCTAATCTTGGCAGGGTTTAATACATTCTCCAAAGAAACCTCCAGGGCAGTGATCATGCATCCCATCTATAACCTACTAGACCCTTCCTCCATGAGCACTCTTTTTTTGTTGATCCACTGACCACTCCTCTGCCCTCAAGGTCCACATTTTTTAAAAATTAAAAGCTTATTTAACTCTCTCTTCAATTGCCTGATTTTGTTGTTTGTTGTTGTTCGTCGTCTGACTCTTAGTGAGGTTTTCTTGGAAAAGCTACTGAAATGGTTTGTCATTTCCTTCTCCAGCTCATTTTATAGATGAGGAAATTACGGCATTGACTTGCCCAGGGTCACACAGCTAGTGTCTGAGGCTGGATTTGAACTCAGGTCTTCCTGACTCCAGGCATAACACTCTACCTTGCTGCCCAGTTGCCTATAACACTATTAATAAAAGCCAGAGAATATTTTTTTTTTTACTTTTTTTTCTTTTGGTTGGGCAATGGGCATTAAGTGACTTGCCCAGGGTCACACAGCTAGTGTTTTATGTCTGAGGCCGGATTTGAACTCAGGTCCTCCTGAATCCAGGGCCGGTGCTGTATCCACTATGCCACTTAGCCGCCCCAGAGAATATTTTTGCTATCCCTATCAAAACCCTCAAGCATGTATCAAACCAATCCCACAGGATGAATGGGAGCATTCTCCTTAACCCACTGAAAGGGTTCCCCTCTGGCCATCCCATCAACCAAGACTCCCTGTCACAACATCCTTCCTTCCACTTAAAAATGAATTTAATCATTAACTACACAAAACATTTTGGCCCAGGCCAAACCCAGGCCACAAGTAATTCAGATTTCACGGATGAAATGTATTGAGACACCTGTGGACCATAAAATAAAATAAAAAATAACTTTACAAGTTAAAATGGGCATTAATTCTAATAAAATTCTACTCTGCCTTTCATCCCCAAACCACCAGGTCAGGAAGGCTTTCTACAGACTCCACTTCCCTTGTGTTGAGCAGTAAGGAAGTCAAATAGCCTTCCTTAAAGGATCAACCCTGCATACCCTACAGGAGCTACTGTCTGGGATGCAGGTTGCTGGATCAGGCTGAGGAAGAAGGTGGAGAGCATGGGGCCAGGAAGTGAAGAGGAAATATAGGAAAGAAAGTATCCAGAAGAAGGTAATCAACATTGTCAAATGCAGCAGAGGAATTAAAAGGAATCAGGACTGAGAAAAGGCCATTATTAGATCTGACACTTCAAAGTCCTGCATGCTGCCAGAGGAAGACAAAATTCTGAAAGCCTGTCTCATTCATCCATGCTGTCCTGTTTCATCTGTGATATAACTGAGCAACACTACTATTAATCTCACTGACTTTATAGCATACCTCTCTTCTCATTCCCAATCTCCCAACTGCTCCTCTCTCCTTTGGGCCACTGATCCTACCCCACTCACCATTCTGGATAAGGTGACCTTGCCTCCAACTTAACTGAGATAAGAAACATCCAGGACTTCTTTTTTAATAAAAATTCCTTGTTATAGCTCCCATTTTCCCATAGTTATCATCCTTGGGGTGTCCACTCCATTTCACTCAACCCTTTATTTACCCTTCCCCCCCACATTTGATTTCCTGCCTAGTCATATTCAATGGTTGGTAATCACTAAGATGGAAAAAGTGCTTTCCTCACAACAAAACTATGAGGTGGGTAGTGCATGTGTTATCTCCATTTTTATCCTTAAGGAAATTGAGGCTCTGAAAGGCTAAACAATTTACTCAAAGCCACACAGACAGTGCCAAGATACAATCTTAGGTCTCTTGACTCTGTTGGAAAGCTATTTCAGTGCTACCCATATGAAACAGTTGCCCTCTACATTTACATTTGCATATTCAAATTTCAAGAGGTTCATTCACCCTACCAAGACCTTGAATCTGTCACGAAGGATCTGTGACAGCAGGTGGTGGGGCCTCTGTCAGTGTCCAAACTCTGATATTAGGATTCAGCCATGCTTACTCCTCATATCCCGGTTATATGTTTTTGATTATTATCATTATCACAAGCTTCCAGGTTAAGCTACTTAAGGTACAAGAACAAGCTTTCTAAGTATTAAAGCCTTGCTTTTACGGCTGTATCTGTTCCCTTTTCTTCCAGTTCCTCTGGACCTCCTAATTTCTGTCCACCTGCCTTTCTTTGTTTGAATATCTCCTGCAGATTTTTTGACCGCTATATATTTGTAAAGATTTCAAATAAGCTGTCTGACCCAGTCCTGTGGTACTTACTGATTTCTATTTCTTATGTTGCCCAAACATTTTTGTGTCATCCTCATTCTGACAATTCATCTGGTTCTTTTGACCCAGTGGTTAACTGAAAATGCAATTACAACTATTAACTTTCTAAAGTAAAAACATGTATGTGTTTATGTATATTATATATGTGTAATATATATATGCAATATATATTAAAACACACAAATATAAAGAATATATATACATGTATATACACGTGAACTCCTCCAATGCCTTATTACAGCATGCGGTGACTCTGGGGTTGCAAAACCTGTATTAGCATAGTATAAGCTTTCATAGACCCTACACCACACTAGAAAAGCTTTAAGTGAATGATTATCTGTCATCCAAGGGCAGTATAAGTAAGTTCAAAGATGCTTAAAAACAAGGTTACAGATTTATTAACATGCCTACAGGGTTATATATTTTTTTGGCCACAGCAACTCTAGAAGACTATCTACAAAGTTGAGAGGTTGCAATCTTACCAGTGAAGAGGTTGAGGTTGTGTTGTGTATCAGTAAAGGGAGTACCCATACTAATAAAACTGCAGATTCTTGAAATATATGACATTATTAAAACAGTTAAACACAAAAACTTTAAAGACTACAATATTTAGAGATGAAATATATAGAACAAGCTTTAAAGGGGAAAAAAGGCAACTTAGGTACAATTCATTATCTTTTTTATTAATCCTTATCTATTACAAATCACCTTTTAATCTAACCCCGGTTTATCCCCAAACCTAATCAGAAAGCTTCTAACTCACCCTGGATCTTAGTGTCAGATCTATCCTGGAGTACATGGTTCCCAGATTTCAGGCCACTAAAACTTAGGTTTTTTCTTAGTCATTATTAGCTACATTAAGAATCCTGTGACTACCATAGTTATAGGATATGACTGAGTCACATAGTCACATGACTTTGTCGAACAACCAGTGGCTTCTCCATTTTCTTGTTGTATATTTTTCTAGTCTTTCTAGGACTCAAGTGGCATGAGGAAGAAATTGCAGCTTTTATGTCTGTATTTCTTCTCCCTGTTTACCCTATTTTCCTCTGTCCTAATGATGAAATATGCAAAACATATCTATGTTTGAGAAACAAATCTTTTCTGGTCAAACCTTATTCTTGAAGGATTAGCCCTACGTCTTCTCAACAGGTATTTTCAGCTGCTAGCTAAGGTCTTCTAGCAATTTCCAGGCAATGGTGCCCTTACCAACTGCTACACTAATACTCAGGGAAGATAAAGTACCAGAGAATTATTAGGAGAAGGGCCAAAATCTCAAAGGTGTGGTTTAAAGTGAAATAAACTTGTTCCCTTGAGTGGTAGCCAAAAGTCACTGATTAGTTACTAGATAGCATTCCATTTGGGGGTTGCCTTAAACTCTTTATAATTCTTCACTGATTCGCCATCCTAATTTCTACAGGAACTATAAAAGTATGGGGATTGTGTGTATATGTTGGGGAGAAATGGAGGCGGGTAGGGTGTTTAAGGCCTTTCTGCTTCTGTCTACTATGGATCAGGTCTGCGGGCCTTCTAAGAGCCATCAGCCAGAAAAATAATTATTCTCTGCTTAGTCTTTGTTTCTGGGAATGTTCCATTCTTCTAGCTCTCATGTAGTACTTATTATTGTGACTGAAGTTGAAGCTACCACTTAAATTTTTCTTAGATTTATTATGCTGTAGAGTTTTTCCCCAGGGGCCCCTCTTTGACATTTAATAAGGAATAAGCAAATTCTGAGTTTTCCCCATATCTGCCATGTTTTTCTCCCTTTGGCATGTGCACTCTCTGGTGCTGAGAAAGGTTTGACTTAGTACAGAAAGCTTTCTCACATTTACTACAATGGTAAGGCTTCTCCTTAGAGTGAATTCTCTGATGTTTAATAAGATTTGAACTATGACTGAAGGTTTTCCCACATTCGTTACATTTATAGGGTCTCTCTCCAGTGTGAAGTCTCTGGTGTGAAATAAGACCTGCTTGCTGACTAAAGCTTTTCCCACATTGATTACATTGGTATGGTTTCTCTCCAGTGTGGATTCTATGATGCTGAATGAGGCTGGCTTTGCTTCTGAAGGTTTTCTCACATTCTTTACATTTATAGGGTGTCTCCCCAGTGTGAATTCTCTGATGTTTACTAAAGTCTGAGCTATTACTGAAGGTTTTCCCACACTCAACACATTTATAGCATCTCTCTCCTGGGCTGAGTTTACTATGGATTAAATTTGAGACTTCCTTTGACCCAGTCTCTTGGAAAGAGTATTTCCGTGTTCTTTCTCCTATGGGTTTTTCCCACTGCCTTTGTAATGTACTCTCATGGTCATGTGCCTCTCTGTATTTGGTTTTCTCAGCAACATCACCTATGAATCTTCCTGATACCACTGCTGGAGGTTCTACTTTGGATATTTCATTTTTAGGTGTTGACTCTTCATTCTGAAGCTTGGACTGACAATCTGAAACAATAAATAGAATAGGCACATGTCAGTTCCCTGTGCTGGGAGAAGATAACTAATGGACTTTGCCCTCCTCTAGTTTGAAAGGTATTTAGGTTCGGCTTAATTATTGTCAGTCACAATAAAAAGAACACATACAAATCACCACTAAAATCTAATGATCTTGGTGCAACTACAAACTAAAGTTTCTGAATTTATGTGTACAGGAGGTCTTCATTATCCAAGCATAGTTGGAACCAGAAAAAGGCCAAAAAGTAAATGTCCTTAAAATAAAGACCAACACTTCAGAGGTAAGCAGTAAAAAGTTTTGATGGGAACTTTGTCATGACAAATGAAACAAAAAATTAAGTAAGTTTATTTTTTATCTTAGGTTTAATAAAATTTAAGTTATAAGTAAATGAGTTAATGATGTATCAGGTATTGCTTTTGGGGGGGACAAGTTTTATGATAGCATAATACAACATCTTTCACATTTGACTTTTGCAAAAGGATCACAAAGAGGGCCATGGTTACAAAAATATTCAAGTGCTTCATCAATTTTCCCAAAGACATTTCTTAATGTTTTGTTATTCAAATCAGTCTCTTTTAAAGTATCTACTGACAATCAGTAAAGAGATTTACCCATAAAAGATACTGACATAATGGGTGGTGATAGAAGCTAGTGTTAAGTGGGTGGTGATGTATGAGTGGGGATAATTTTTATAACTGGTTAATTAATTCAACAGTGAATTTTTAAAAAGTATGACCACTTTCAATTCTCTATGCAACTTCTTAGGAAATAATAGATAGGGAAAGGCCTCAGAGTGAGAAAGGTCAGGATTAAAGCCCCACCTCTGACACATACAGGCAAATCTCTTAATCTTTTAGTACCCGCAGTCAAAGTTGCCCATATGCATTGGAAGAAGGAGCTTCTTCATTAGCAATTCACTACACCTTTGAATCACAGGTCCGTAGGAAAACAAAATGCACCCTAACAGAGCATGGCATAGAAGTAATTTTGTATGACTACAGAACTGATACTAAGGAGAAAGGATGATGGAGCCAAGCAACAGGGCAGGGAGGGTAAATTGTGTTTTCGAAGGGGTCAGAAAGGAAGGGAAAAGCAAGGATAAGAGAATAAAAAGGGTAAAATGAGTAAATGCAGGACAGACAAAGTAACGATTCTATTTTTTAAATCCCCAACCTAAGGCCTATTTGTTTGGACGAAGACACTAATTTCCATGAGGTTTTAGCCATCAAGTCTGTCTCCCTGTTGTACTTAGAAATCAAGTAATTAAGAAAAAAATGCAGGGGGAGATCTGATTATACCAATTATTCCTTGAAACAAGAAGCCCATGAAGAAACTCCACTTTGAATTCTGTTTCAAAACCTTGTTATGTTCTGTTTAAACGTTTTGTGATTAGGGAAGGAGAAAGGTGTATTTTGGTGAACTTAGATGGCTGAGTAATCTGAAAACAAATGACTTGGGGGAAAACTCCCTATACAATAAGAAAACTAGGAAAAGTGGAAAGTAGTTTGGCAGAAATTAGGTTTAAATGAACATCTAACAATATATACTATAACAAGCTTAAAATGGATACTAAACCTGACTGTTAAAGGTCATGCCATTAAAAAAAAAAAGGAATAGAACCAGATCAAGATCTTTTTACTGCTGTTAGAATTCTTAACTAAAGAAGGGATGCAAAGGAATCACAAAAAATAAAATAGACTACTTTGATTATAAGAAACTGAAAAGCTTCTGAATAAACAAAATCAGTGTAAAATCTTAACAATTAGGATAAGGAAAGGAGGGAGAGCAGGGAAGGATTTATATAGAGCCTGCTACTACATGCTAAGCACTGTGCTAAGTGCTTTCTAAATATTATCTAATTTGATCTTCATAACAACCCCTGGGAGACAGGTACTATTAGCATCTCCATTTTACAGTTGAGAAAATGGAGACAAATTGTGTGACTAGCCCAGGGTCAAAAATTTGAACTCAGGTCTTCCTGACTCCAGGCCTAGTGCTCTATGCACTGCATAACCTAGCTGCGTTAGGATAAAAAGGGAAACTGTCAAATGAGAAAAAATCTGCATCAAATATTGCTGACTAGAGCCTGATATGCAAGAAATATGAGACTAACACAAAAATATAAAACAAAGAATTGTTCCCCAATAGATAAGTGGCCAGAGGACAAAGAGAAAAAAGTCTCAAAAGATTTGTAAGCTATTAACGACCATATAAAAAATAAGAAGAAATCAATAATAATAATAAGAATTCAAATCAAAACAGCTCTTCAGATTCAGGAAATTGGCAAAGATGACAAGAGGGGAATGAAAGGGCTGTGAGAAGAAAGGCACACTAATACACTATTGGTCCAACCATTATGGAAAGCAATTTGAAATTATGACAACAAAATATTTATAGCAACACTTTTTGTGGTAGTAAAGAATTGGAAACAAAGTAGATAGAAATGATGAATATAAGATTATAGAGACTAAGAAGATCTGATATGATATGATACAAAGTGAAGTAAGCAAAACCAGAAAAAAAATACATACTATGATCACAACAATGTAAATGGAAAGAAGAAAAACCACAAAATGCAACTGAATACTGTATAATTATAATGATCCAATTTGGCCCTAAAAAGAGAAGAGAAAACACACTTCCCTGGCCTCTTTGCAGAGTATAAGTTATTATGAATATTGAAATTATGAGTATGAAACTGCCTATATTGTCAGACTTAGTTGCAATGTTAGTTTCGCTGAGTTGCTTGCTTTCCTTCTCTTTCTTTTTTAATCTGTATTACAGTAAATAATTCTCTGTGGAAGGGAGGGAGGATGGACATATCTGGCAATGAAGATAGTATAAAAACAAAGCATATAAATGAAAGGGGTTTTTTTGGGAAGAAAAATAATAAAGCAGGATAGGTCAGAGACACATCCATGATAGTTACTAAGGGACCAAATCAGTGTAGATTAGGAATAGCACAGTTCTAGCTTTAAAAAATGAAAGAAATGGTTGGCTGCTTAAGAAACGTTTTATGGGGAAGAAATCCAGGCACAGGGGCTCATTTACTCAGTGAAAGGATATAGTGCATAACTGGAATCTCTCTTTTAGCAATCATGTGGCTCAGAAAGGCAAATGGCTCCCTCACATGAGGAAACACAGAAAGAAATCAGATAGTTAAGAAATAAAAATGCTGAGTATCATTAGCCAAATTAAAAGCCCAGCTTGGGGCCAGGATACTGGCTGAAGGAGGAGGCTTGGGTTAACCCCCTATGCTCTCACAAGACCAACTGGGGCTACTGTAAGCTGAAAAACAACAAAGTAGACCTGGGGCAGTTTGGGTTGACTTTGCCACCAGAGAGCTTGGCCTGGGATAGCTATGCATCCATTGGGTAAGGAGGATATAAAAACAGTTTTTGGACTTCAGCAGGAAGCTCTTGAGATCCCACAAACTTCCTTACTGATTGCTTTTATCTTTCTGTAGTGGGGGCTATTGGAAATGTCTTTATTAAAAGAAACTGTTTATCTGAACCCTTGGGCTCTGAGTGATCCATTGCACTAGAAGTGGAACAATGACCAAGTCAATGTCAATAGAAATTTAAAAAACACTCAAAAACAGAGTTAAAGCCTCTAACAGACAAAAGGCTCTTAGGATTCTCACTTCTGGTAAAGTTGTTAAAAATTCAAAAGTTATACAAGAAAGCATTTTTTTAAGAGGAAAGTGGTTCAGAGTAAGTTATTTCTTACTCAAGCATGGAACTAGAACTAGGTTAAAAATTAAGCAGGGCTTAATAATAATGAAAGATTAATGGGAAAGGTATGGAATTAGGTATAGTATAATGGCATACCCTATTTAAATACAATTTCTATGCTTTTTTATTATATATTTTATGGGCTTATTAATTTTTATATGTTTTAATAATTTTTATAAAAATTACCAAATTCCCTGTGGTGTATTAGAAAGAGCATTGGCCTAAGAGACAGTGAATGTGGGTTCTTGTCCTAGATTTGCCACCAACTAGCTCCCTGACTTTAGGCAAATCACAATCTCTCTGAACCTATTTCCTGAGCTACAAAACAAAATCTCACAAGAGTACTGTATTTTGTACTTAAGTATTTTGTAAAGTATAAAGTGCTATATAAATATAAGATGATGATGATTATTGTAAACTATGTCTAAGGAAAATCTTATTGTCCAATTAATTAATCAGAAAACAATGAAATACCGATTAAGTGTGAGATACTATGCTAGGTTCTGGGCATACACAGACAAAAAAGATAATACTCCCAACCCCTAGGAACAACCCATTTGGTCAAACCTATAGTAAGGAGAGAGAGAGAGTGAGAGTGAGAGAGAGAGTGAGAGAGAGAGAGAGAGAGAGAGAGAGAGAGAGAGAGAGAGAGAGAGAGATTGAGTGTGTGTGTATGTGTGTGTGTGTGTGTGTGTGTGTATGTGTGTTGGGGGGGAAGAAGAAGGGAGTGCTCACTATCAGCTGGGAAGACTTTGAAAGTCCTTTGAGGCAACAAACCTTGATGGAAAAAGCAAAGAGAAAGAAGACAGAATATCATGTACAGAGAATAGCAAATAGCCCAATTGGGCTGCGTAAGAGAAAATAATGTGTAATAATCCTGGGAAATTAAGCTAGGGAAGATTGTGAAGGGCTCTAAAAGTCAAACAGATGAGTTTACATTTTATCCCAGAGGCCACAGGAAGCCACTGAAGCTTCTTGGGTAGGGAAACGACAGAGTCAGATATATCTTTAGGACATCACTTTGGTAGCTATGAAGAAGATAGATTAGAGGCAGGAAGATCAATTAGGAAGCTACCATAATAGTCCAGGAAAGAGGTAATGAGGACTTGAAAGAGGGTGGTAGCCAGGTAAGTGAAGAAAAGGGTATAGATGCAAGAGGTTTAAATCAATAAAAATTGGCATATAACTTAATGTGAAGAGTGAGAGACACATAAGAGCTGAGGACAACTCAATCAATAAGCATTTATTAAGTGCTTACAATATGCGAAGTGCTAGAAACACAAAGAAAAAAATTAAACTATCCCTGTCCTTAAGGAGCTTACATTTTATTGAAATGACTCTTAGGTTGCAAACCTGGGCAAGTAAAAAGATAGTGGTGGTCTTGACAGAAATGGGGAAGGTGGGAAGACAGGTGAGCTGCGGAAGGGAAAATGAAGTTCTATTTGAGTTTGAAGTACTTCTGGGTCATCAGTTTAAACTGTCTAATACTAATACGTGATGCAGGGTTGCAGCTGAGGTGAAAGACTAGATCTGATGTTCATCTGCATAGAAATGATAAACTGATTCATGGAAGCTCATGAGATCACAGAGAGAGAGTATACAGAATAAAGAGAAGAGGGCCCAGGACCCGGTCTTGGGGTACATTCAAAGTTTTGGCATGACGATCCAGCAAGGACTAAGAAAGGGAGACCAGACTAGTAGGATAGCACTACAGTATTATAACATATCATAAAGACCAAGAGCGAGTCATCATAAGCTCAAAGACTAGAAGGGACGTTGGAAGCCTTCCAGTCTAACCTCCTTAATTTATATTGAAGAAACTAAGGCTTGAGTATGCAGAAGAAGAGGTCAACAGTGTCAGCTACTACAGTGAAAACAAGAAGACTGAGAACTAAGAAGGTCACTGGATAAAAACTGTGGTGATTTTTCTGGATTTATTTTTTAAGTTATTCCTTTACTGAAATTTCTGTTTCAATGAATTTCTGTGCTGATTCTCTGGGGTTTCCTAAGCAAGCCATCATGTCATCAACAAATAAATTTGCCTTTAATTTCTTTCTCTTGTCTTATTACAATGGCTAGCATTTCTAGAACCATGTCAAATAACAGTGGGGAAAAGGTACATCCCTGCTTTATTTTTGCATTTATTAAGAAAGATTTTAGTGTGTTCTCACAGCAAATAATACTAGCTTTTGGTTTAAGATATGTATTTTTTTTCATATTAAAAAATGGTCCTATGTTTTGTGAGTTTTTTTTTTAACATAAACGAGTGTTATGCTCTAACATAATTGTATGGTTCTGAGAATATGTTTTATTTTCATTTTTATTATTAGGAACTTGAGAAATATCAATAAACATGGCCATCTCTGTTTTGTTTTTAACATATTAAATATGTTCATTAATATTGTCTTCCTAATGTCAAACTACATTTGTATCCTGAAGATTCAGTTTGTTATTGTTCATTTAGTTGTGTCTTCATTTGGGGTTTTCTTGGCACAGAGTGGTTTGCCATTTCCTTCTCCAGATTATTGTAAAACTGAGGAAACTGAGGCAAAAACAGGGTTAAGTGACTTGCCCAGGGTCACACAGCTAGTGTCTGAGGCCAGATTTGAACTCAAGAAGATGAATCTTCCTGACTCCAGGCTGTGGCACTCTATCCACTGTACCACCTAGCTGCCTGACCTGAAGTTAAATCTAACTTAATTTTAGGAAATAACTTTTCATATGTTACTATAGTCTGTCAGTCAGGATTTTATTTCAAATTTTAAATTGATATGCATTAGTGATATTAATCTATATTTATCTTTCTTTACTTTATCCTATCCTTGGTTCAGGTATCAGGAGTACATCTTTCTCATAAAAGAATTAAAGATTAAGAAATGGAAGGTAATTCTGAGTCATCTAGTCCAATCCCCTTTAAAGAAAATTGAAGTAGTGTGCATCATTTTATAATTTTAAGACTAAAGTTATTAATTATTCTTTAAACATTTGATAGAATTCACTTATAAATCAGTCTGTATGAGGAAGCTTTTTCTTGGGTAGTTAGCTCTTTCACAGATAGTATGAATTCTTTTTTTCTGAAAGAGAATTAAGATTTATATTTCTTGTTAAATGTTAATTTGGGTATTTTTTATGTATTTTAAAGATATTTCTCTTTTAAATTCTTAATTTTGCTGGGATATAATTATGTATACTAGATTCTGAAAATCCTTTTTCTTTTTTATTTATGATTTCACCCCGTTCTTCTATTATTTTAGTAATTTGATTTTTCTCCCCCTTTTCTTTAACAATATCTTATAGTTAATCTACAAAATATACTTCAATACTTATATATATAATTATAAAATACTTCTCAAAGAAATAGTGAACAATTTAAATAACTTGAGGGGATATTAGGTGCTCATGACTCAGTCTTGCCAATGTAATACAAAGAATGACGAACCTACTTGAATAAATTTATGGATTTTGTGCTATACTACTCAAGCTACCATGGGGATACTTTAGAAAGCTAGACATAATTATAACAAAAATTTATTCAGAGGAACAAAAGGTCTAGAATCTCCTGAGAAATAGTGAAAAAAAGTAGTAATCAGAGGGAATAGCATTTTCAGACCTCATGTTATACTATAAAGCAATATTCATTAAAATTATTTGGCACTGGATTAAAAATAGCAAAGATCAATGAGAAGAGATTAGATAAAAAATTAGAACCAACTCTATTCAATAACCTAGTTCAATAAACTATTTGGGAAAGAACTTCCTATTTGACAATAACTGCTGGGAAAATAAAAAAGCAGCTTGGAAGAAATTAGGTTTAAAGAAAAGGCTAACTGGATTTAGTAATTAAGAAATCACTGGAGAGGGCAATTTCAGCTAAGTGATGAGACTGGAATCCCAGTTGCAAGAGGCTGAAAAGTGTTAAGATCAAAGCACTACTATCTACTAGGTAGGGATAGTCAGTTGAAAAGTGAAACAGTTATGCCTCAGAGGTTGTGCCAAGATAAAGGCATGAGTAATCTTGCAAGCCTATTTAAGAGATGTCAGGATTTCTAAGCTCCTTATACACTCTGAAAGATAAGACAGAAAAGCTCTTGGGGGGCTGGGTAGCCCACAATAGGACTTAAGAGCATAAAGTCTGTATAGCATTGTATGCCTAGGTTTGTAATGCTACCAAGGGAAAATAAACATATGATGTGTTAATGTACCAGAATTTATAAAGTAATAAAAATCTTGAATATCTGTGCTATAGTCCTTAGATTTTTAAATAGAAAGAAATTGTGTAATGGCATCAGCAAGATCCAATCAGTGTTTCTTTCATAACATATTTCACTAAGCGAATGTACCTCTTGGTGTGCAACTGCAATTCCCTTTGAACACATGACTCTTCATCCCTCAAAGTACATGGGATTGTTATATAAGCATACAGTGCACCTCCTTTAAATAATAAACCATTATATCTCTCCTCCTCGATATCATTCGACTCCCTCAAACATCATCAGTTAGTGACATACATACCCCACTCCTGCCTAAAAAAACCACTGGCACTTCTAGAATCTTATAAGTCCTTCTTTCCTGATGAGGAGAATCCCTATATTCTCTCACTGTTACCACTGCTGCCTATAAAGCACACTTTTCTTTATTTCTACATAACCTTCTATTATCTCCAACCTGTTTGTCCCCTAGCAAAAATAAGTACTATAACTATCTGAAGACCCTATTCAACCTACTCCTTGCCAGGAGCTAGAATCCCATAAGCAGCTTCCTTGGTCACTTCCAAAGTCTTCCAGTACTGAAGTTTAATATTCCATCCTTCTGTAATTGTCTGACATGCGAACATCTTGTTTTATCAAGTAGATTAAAAATTCCTTGAAAGCACAAAACATACCTTATGCTTTTTTTTTGTATCCTCCACAGTGCTGGACAAACATTAGGCCTCAAGTACCTGTTCACCTACTCTAAACTAACCACCTTGGCAAAACAATCCACCCTTCCCTCCCTTGAGATGAATCCCTTTCTCACCAATCTTTTGGAGAGGGTGGGGATCCACAGTGTCACATGTCAACTGAGTCTCCATGGCTTGAACCCGAATGCTTGGTGACTTTCTCAATGTCACTGGAGCTGGGAACAGGGGTGTCACCCCTTCCCACAGTAATGCTTGTTCCTGTGTATGGGCTGAGACCTAGAAATAATCAGATGAGGTTGAACTTATAATCAATCAGTCAACAAGCATTAATTAAGTGCTAACTATGTGTGATGAATTACAACAAGCAATGATAATACAATGATAAAAGTAATGGGGGAGACAACACATACACATACATATAAATACACACACACATATATCTATTAATGAGTACATACAGAATCCATACAAAATAAATAAATACAAAGTGGTTTTTTGAGGGTATACCCTACTAGCTAGGGAGACTAAGAAAGGTTTCTTCAAGAAGGTGGCAAAACCATTTGGGAAACTAGTTAAAACCTGAAAAGAGTTCTCAGGAACAATTCTAAAGGACAAAAGGCACTAGAAAAAGAAACCAATTGCTTTCAGTCAACAAGCTATCAGGGAACAGAAAAGAGAAAAAGAGGAACAGTTTTTTCTTAGTTTTAAAATGTTTTAAACTCAGCCACTCTGTCCCAAATTCTGTGCCCATTACCCCTTGTTGCAGTCTAAAGGTCTGCGCCCCTAGTCTCCTATGACACAGAATCATTCTCCCTACCTGCTGTCCTGGTTCATCCAACTCTCTCTCCAAATCTTCCAGTAGCATCACTACTTCCTCACCACTTTCTGGATGTCGTTCCTGTAACCAGATCTGGAGTTCCTCTGGTAGGATACTCAGGAACTGCTCCAGCACCAGCAGTTCCAAGATCTCCTCCTTAGTGTGCATCTCTGGCCTCAGCCACTCACAACAGAGCGTCCGCAATCGGCTCAGAGCCTCTCGGGGCCCAGGTGTCTCCTGGTAGCACAACTGCCTGAAGCGCTGCCGCCAGATCTCCTGGTTGGGGTGACTGTTACTCTGCTGACTAGATTCCTGCTCCCAGGTGGGATCATCTTCCACCTTGATTATTATAGGCCCGTCCTGATCCTGTAGAGCCTGGGGAGAAAGGATGGCAGTCTCTTTGGATTCTGCAGTCATCATACAGGCTCACAGGGTGGTCTCCCTCCAGACAGGATCTGTGCTGCTACAATCAAATCCCAATTGTCCTTTAGGCACCTAGAGATTCCTGATGAGCTTCTCTTTATAATATTCTTTAAGAAAAAGAAATTGTTATTACTGAAGGATAGCTGTCATTTATATAGTGTATGCCCACACCCCACCCCTAGTCCTCCCACACACAAATGCATGACCTTACCTGAGACTCAAAAACAATTCTGTGAGGCTATACTGACTTCTATTCTCTTTAAAGTTGCTACAAGTTCAATTAATTCAAAATGTATTAAATGCCTCCTGTGTGCAAAGTACTCTGCTAGTTGCTGAGATATAAAGACAAATGAAAAAAGTCTCTACCATGAAGGAGCTTGTGTTCTACTGAGAGATACAGCCTACCAGCAGATAAATACAAGGTAAGGAGGAAGAAGAAATCATTACCAAGGGGGAGGGAAGAAGAAGAAATCTTAACAAGGAAGAGGGCCACAGAAGGCTTTATGGAGGAGGAAGTCCTTGAACTGAACCTTTCACAAGCCTTCCTTAACCTAACTGGAGATATCTAAATGTTAAAAAAAAAAATCAAACCAGGGTTAAGAAAGACTGCTGAATACCCTGTGTTAGCACGTGGTAGTATACAGGCAGAGTGCCAGGACAATTCACTGAAATCAACATTTGTTAGTGGTCTTGACAATTTGAGAGTCGAATTACTTAAACAAGGATACAAATAATTTGTGACATTTGCTTTACTAAAACACAAATTGAAGAACACTATGATGTCTAAGCTAAAATTACCAATAACTCAAAGAACAATGAAAAGTCACATAATAGGTGTCATAGACACAGTGCAGCATGTTACCACTAACAATTTTAATGACAAGTAGAATGACACTTTAGAAGATGTTTGCCCAGCAAAAGGAGTCCCACTCTATGCATCCATTAAGATGCAAGGGAACAAATACTTTCAGCATTTGGAAGTTCCTCTATAAAGGATTTAAGAGAAGAGAAGGACAAGAATCATTCACGACAAGGCATGCCCACACTGATGAAATCAGAATCTATAAAAAGTATCTTTGGAGAATAGTGAGAATGTTTAAGTCACATAGAAAAGCAGTCCAGGATCACATAGCTAAAAGAGTCCTTAGAGATCAACTAGCTCAAACTCCTTTATTTCACAGATGAGGAAAATAAGATGACAGCAGGTAAATGACTTGTTCAAGGTTGGCTAAGTGTTGGGAAGATAGGAAAGAACCAGGATTCAACAACATTCAGAACTTCAGAATGTTAGCACTGGATTGACATCTCAGAGGCAGCACTATAACTAATTCATTTTGTGCCCAAGATAAGAATGTACAATTGTACCACCTAATGCATGACTTGTTGAGTATAGTATCTTCACATTTCTAACTGAGAAAAAACCTCACTAGCCATCTAGTTCAACTTATACTTGAAAAAGAATCTTTCATATACAACTGTCAAGTAATCACACAGCCTCTGCTCAAAGACCTCAAATGTGAGGCAACTCACGATCTCTAACACAGCCTATTTCACTTATGGATAGCCTAAGTAGTAGGAAAGGTTTTCCTGACTTCAAGCCCAGATTTGCCTCTTTGCAACTTTTACACTTTGCTTCTGGTTCTTCCATTTCCACACGACAACCCTTTAAATACCTACACACAGCTACCATATTTCTCCTGAGTATTCTCCAGGCTAAAAATCCATAGTTCCTTCAACCAATCCGCATATGACAAATTCAAGGCCACCATTCTGGAAGTCCTTCTCCAGACAATATCTGGTTACCAAAGTCTTTTCTAAAATGGATACTCAGAACTGAACACAAAATACACCCAAAGTTATCTGACTAGGACAGAATACAATTAAGACTATTTCCTCCTTACATCCGGAAGCTATGCCTCTCTTAAAGGTTCCAAGACTGAACAAGTTTTTCTGGCAGTTACATCACATTGCTGACTCAAGTTGAACTTGATGTTCACCAAAACCCTTAAGTGTTTTCCAGATGAACTGCTGTCTAGTCAAAAATCAAGTTCTTGAATTTAAATATAAGATTTGACATAAATTTTTATCTTATTAGATTAATTTTCTAGTCTGTCAAGGTCTTTCTGGATCCTGTCATCCAGTGTCAGCTACCCCACCTAGTTTTTTGTCATCTATAAAACATATGCACCATAGAAGCATATTTTATGCATTTTCTCTTCAAAGCCTCTCTGCTTTGCATGCCAGAAACAAATGCTTCACTTGCCTCACCCTTCTTAGGACTCCAATAATTTGGTCTAATTTTTACCTGACCAAGAATCATCCATAAGTAGTCATATAGCCTTCATGAAACATATGACTTTCTTTCATGGCTTTTTGTTCACTTCATCTCATCAGCTCCTAGGAGTTCAATTACTGTTTCTAAATAGATGATTCCCAGATCTTTATATTCAGTCCTAGTCTCTCTTCTAAGCGACAGCTCCACATCACCAATTGCCTACTGTCATCTTGAACTGGAAATCTTAGAGGCATCTCAAACTTACTATTGTCCAAAACAGAACTCATCCTCTTTACTGACAAACCCTCCTCTTTCCCAATTTCCCTATTACTGTTGAAGACACCACCATCCTTCCCCTCACCCAAGGTCTATAATCTCAGTGCCTTCCTCAATTCGTTGCTCTCATTTAGCCTCACATCTCCATTCCATTGCCAAATCATGTACTTTTCACCTTCACAACACCTCTCCTTTACTTTCTCTTCTCACCACTCACAGAGGCACCTCCCTATCCCCGCTCTTACCACCTCTTGACCAGACTACTGCAAAGAGCCTTCTAAACTGTCTCCCTGCTTTCTGCTGTATTTTGCCACCCAGCTGTCAAGGTGAATTTTCTAAAGGGAAGGTCTTACCATATCACTCCAAAATCTCCCATGTACTACAGTGTCTCCTATCTACCTCTAGGGTCAAATACAAATTCTTATTTGACATTTCAAACTTTCATAACCTGACCCTTTCCTACCTTTTCAGTCTTCTTACACTTTAGCCCTCTCTACGCACAGATGGATTCTGCTACACTGACCTACTTGCTTTTCCTCCTCTATCATGGCATTCCATTTCACTTCTCCATGTCTTTGCACTGGGTTCCCCATGCTTGGAATATTCTCCCTCCTCATTTCCACCTCCTGTCTTTTTCTGGCTTCAAGACTCAGGTCAAATCTCACTTTCCAAAGGATGCCTTTCCAGTCCCCCAGCTGCTAGTGTATTCCCCTCTGAGATTACCTTCCATCTACAATGCATAGATTTTGTATGTACCTAGTTACTTACAGTTGTATCTCTATTCGAATGTAAGCTCTTTGAGGGTGGGTTCGTTCTTTGTATCCCCAGAACTTGGCTCCTGCCTGGCACAGTTAAGTGTCTAATAAATCACTGCAGACTGACCTCACTTCTCAATGGTCTCCCTGCCTTTTAATCTTTCCCCACTCGACAACCAAGGTGAAATTTTAAAGGGAAGCTTTTACATATCACCCTCCCCCAAACTCCCAAGAGCTGCAGTGGCTCCCTATTACTTACCTCTAGGATCAAATATACTGTACGGTATAATGTGTGGGGTGGTAAAAAGAGAGAAGGGGCCTAGTGACAAATAAAGACAAGGAGCTTTGGTCGGCCGCTTAGTTATGTGGGACTTCGGCTACGTCACTTCCTCTCTCTAAGCCTCAGTTTCCACATTTGTAAACCAAACCTTTCCTGAACCAGGTCCGTGCTGTCTTCGAGGCTCAGAAGTATCCAGGAGCCCCGGGCCAGGGCCCAGAACCAGTGCCTGTTCGCTGGAGAAGAGGGGGTGTCCGTGTATCTGGGGGAGGAGTTCGGGGGGGGCACACGACCTCCTCCTTCCCTCACTGCCCCCCTCCCCCGCCTCGCTCTCTGCTCTCGCGGGAAAGGAGGGGGGGGAGGAAGGCCTCTTCCTCACACCTGCCCCAAGCCAGTTTGGGGGACCGCAGGTACTCAGAACCCACCCCCATCCCCCTTTCCCGGAACCCTAACCACTCACCAGCCCCAAACCGACCTCTCCAGAATCCTAGAAAACCGAACAATGCCGAGTTCACAAAGCCGGAAGTTTGGGACGAGAGAGTCCCTCCGCAGGGCGCGAGGCAGACAGGCTTGCCCTTCTCTAGGACGGCTGGAGGACTCCACACCTCTATGGTACCCTTCATTTGGCCAGCTAGGAGCCAGAAGAAACCTGGAGGACTTCCCGTTAGATTTGTTGAAAAACTCTGTGGCCAAGACATATTACCTTTATTTCAGGAGTTCTTAACGTGGGATCTGTGGGTTTGTATTTTAATCTTAAACACTTATTTGTTTCAACTAACATTTATGATCACTCTCTCACACCTCTCCTTCAACGATTTTTAAAACCCTCCAACAGGCATAGTCCTGCAGAATAAATGCCCCCCAAGGCATTGCCCCCTCCTTCGGATTGTTGAGCCCATCACATTGCTGGCAGGAGGCGGGTGGTAGGAATCACCGTTTATCATTGTTTTAATCAGAATTCTAAATTAGTTTTTTCAAAGTTGTTTTTCTCTGTAATGTTGTTTTGTTGTGTAAATTGTCCTCTTAGTTCTACTTACTTCATTCTGCATCAGATCATAGAGATTTTCCTGGTTCCTTCAGAAAATGTCCATTTCATCATATATTATAGCATGATAATATTCCATTACGTCACAATACCAAGATTTGTTTAGCTATTCCCCACAATAGTTGGCACCCCTTTCATTTCCAGTTTTTGGCTACTGTGAAAAAAACTGCTATAAATATTTTTGTACATTGTACATTTTGTACATTGGGACCTTTTTCTTTTCCTTTGAACTTTTCTGAGGTCTACACTTAGTAGTGATATAATTAGGTCAAAGGGCAGGGACAGTTTAACTTTGTGAGCATAGTTCCAAATTGCTTTCAAGAATAATTGAATGAACTCAACTCACAGCTCCATTAGCAATGTATTAATGAACCTAGTCCCTCAAACATTTATCATTTCCATCTTTTGTTATTGCACATCTAACGAGTGTAAAGTGGAACCTGAGAGTTGCTTTGAATTGCATTTCACTAATTATTAGTGATTTGGAGCTTTTTTTATGGTTATTGATAGCTAGGATGTCTTCCTTTGAAAACTGCTCCTTCCTATTCTTTGACTATTTAGCTAATGGAGAATGTCTCTTAGTCTTATGTATGTTCTGTCTGGTCCCACACTTTGTGACCTCTTTTCGCTCTATGAGTGAAGCAGAATCGCAGTAGTTCAAAATAAATGCAAGATGCGAAAATGTAGAGGTGGCTCCACTCCAGATATTCATATGAACTATTTGTGCCTAACCTGTGAGAGAGCATTCTGAGCTCCTCTTGGTCTGGTCAGCCACAGTTGGACACACTGTACCTTGACTCCAACATAGTGATGTCATTTTGGTCCTCTTTGAGAACGAGGGACAGCAGCCAACCAACCAAAGGGGAACATCTCTTAGTCTTATGTGTGTTCAGTCCTGTCCAACTCTTTGTGACCCCATTTGGGGTTTTCTTGGCAAAGAAACTGGAGTGGTTTGTCATCTCCTTCTTCATCTCATTTTACAGATGAGGAAATTGAGGCAAACAGGGTTAAGTGACTTGCCCAGAGTCATACAGCTATTAAGTGTCTGAGGCCAGATTTGAACAATTTGGTTTTTTCCTCTCTTCATCTCCATCTCATAGAATCTTTAACTTCCTTCAGGATACAGTTTAAGTACTACCTTTGATGTGACACATTTCCTGATCCTCTCAATTGCTAGGGTCATCCTTCCCTTATAGCTAACTAGTTTGGATTTATTCTCTTTTTATTATATATATATATATATATATACACACACACATAACACACACACACATATATATACATACACATATGTGTATACACACACATATATATACACACATACATATATTTCTCCATTAAAATGTAAGCTTGTTGCAAGTAAAGATTAATTCTTTGTTTTTATTGTTTTTTTTATATTTGTTTTTATATTCCAGTCCCTAGCACAATGCCTGGCACATAATAAATGCCTTACTGTAGTCCTTTAACAAAGTGGTGTTAATAAACAAGTAGTTTAATAATAGACAAGTAGTAACTCGTTGACTGGCTGCCAATTTTACAAATGAGGAAATCAAGACTCAGAGCTCATCATCACATAGCCAGTAAGTGTCCTAGGTGACATCTGACCCCAAGGATTCTTGATTGTAATTCCTATGTGCTATCCATCTTGCCATATTGATTCTCCAAAATAATGTAGTACAAACTGTTAAAAATGCTGAAGGAATACAAAATAAAGGAGTCAGTTGAACATAAGATCCTTGAGAAAAGGGACTGTTTCACTTTTGTCTTTGTATTCCTAGAGCCTGGCACATGGTCAGCCTAGATTATTCTTAAGGTTCCTTCCAGTTCTGTGATTCTACAATCTACTGCAAATGGATACAGACTGGTAAAGAACACAAGAGGTCATGATCAGCACTGTTATACTCTCCTAGGAATTGTGGGGAGGACATTTTGACCAGAATAGCAAACATATTATAAAACAAGGCTAGAAATGATGGTTGGAGATAGAACCTGGTGGACCTTGAATGCCAGGATAAGGAGTGTGCATTCAAGTGCACAGATGCATGAAAGGAAGAGAGGATACAGTGAGGCCTAGAGAGGTTAAGAAAAGTGGGGCAAGGGGAAAAGTTAAAGTTCAATTAATGTGTAGGTAGCCTCATAAAGATTTCATATACATAGGAAACATGTATGAGTATATAGTTTGGTAGTTGTTGGTGATTTCTTGGTTGCTTTTTTTTAATGTCAATAAGGCCTATGATTTCTTCTGTGCCTTTGCTATCTTCTTCAGATACCTTTTGAACCGATCCTCAGTGTACTCACAATTATGTCACCTCCAGCATGGATGTTTTATATACACATACATACATAAATATACATATGTATGTATATATACATATACATGTATGTATATGCATACTCACACACACATATAATCATAGTTCAGTTTTGCTGTTTTTTCCCTGGCTTTGTTCTCTGTAATGCCATTTCTATTGCCCCTAGAAGCTTGTCCAGAATTATGGAGTCAGAGTTTATAGGGGTGGCACCACTGTCTTTGATGTTGAAAACAGCTTGGTATAAAAATTTTTCCAAATCTTTTCCATTTTTCTCCTGTTTATATTATTCTTACCATTTTTGTCTTTTAATTTCCTAAGGATAGCTTTCCCTCCACTGCTTCTTTCTGCTTTGTCTTTGACTATAATACTGTTAAAATAATTAGCTCATTTTAAGCAGAGGGCAATGAAATGGCTCCTAAGGTCAACTTGGTTCTCTACCCTTTGGCTTTAGGATTTTTTTTTTTAATGAAATGTCCCAAGTTCAATGACAATGGCTATGAGCACCAAGTTAGGACAATATCTAACACCTGGGTTCTTTGTCTAGCCTTACCTTTGTATTAACTCTGGCCTTTTTTGTTGTTAAGACAAAACTCTGTTTACTAGAAATATTTGGGTAATGAAATAGCAGATATATTATAGTGTCTGTGGATAGAGAGTTTGACAGGCATCAAGAGAAATTGGAGGAATGCCTGACCTGTTCTTGGTACATTCCTCAACCTGGGTCTTCCACTCCAAGATACCTACCAAGCCAGTGACTCTCTTTGATATCTCATTATCTCTGCCACAGTTCTTCAACTGAAACTACTCTCTCCAAAGTTAATGCTTTTCTCTTAATTGCCAAATCTAAGGGCCTTTTCTAAATCTTCATTCTCCCTGACTTCTGTGCATCCTTTGACATTGCTGATCATCCTCCACTCCTTGATACTCTCTTCTAAGTTTTTGTGACACTACTCTCTTCTGGTTCCCTTACTACTTATCTGACCACTTCTTTTACGGGATCTAAATCCAGAGCATACCTGCTAACTGTGAATGCCCCACAGGGCTTGGTCCTGGGCCCTTTTCTTCTTCTCTAGAGGCTTCAAACTTGTGGCCAGAGGCTACAAGACTACTAAATCTGAACCAGATTAAAATGTAATTGCAAAATACTTAAAATTAATAAAAATACAACATAGATATAACATTAATTTGTTGTTTTCTAAGTCAATATGCAGCCAGAAGGGATTCCTTTGTATTTTACTTTAACACCATTGCTTTATACTGTTTTACTTGGTGATCTCATCAACCCTCATAGTTTCAACTAACATTTCTATGCAAATGATTTTCAGACTTATTTACCCAGCTCTCACCTCTTTCTGGACTTGCATCTCCAACTATCAATTGGATATTTGAACTAGATGGACATTTTAAATTCAGTATGTCCAAAACAAAAATTCATTATTTTCCCCTCCAAACATTCTCCTCTTCTGAACTTCCCTGTTACTATTTGAGAGTATTTGTTGTTAATCCTTCCTTTTCCAAGAAGGCCAATGACCCCACCATGTGATGATGCGTGATGCCTTGACTTGCAGGTGAATTGGATTTAAGTGAGGCAGAATTGCAAAAAGTTAACCACTTTCCACAACTCTGCCTCAGAGATTGAGTGAAAGAGGGGAATTAAAGATAAAGGTTTGGGCTTCGGAGGTCTTTTCTAGTTCGAGATCTAAGCCTGGGTCACTGGGAGGACAGTCTGGAAGAGAGAGTGAGGCAGAGTACACATACAATTTACAGCAGTAAATAAACATAACAACCTTGTATTTGACAAGTGTAAAGACTTAAGAATTCATTATTTGGTAAAAATTGGTGGGAAAACTGGAAAACAGTATGGCAGAAACTAGATATGGACCAATATCTCACACTACTTACCAAGATAACATCAAAATGGATAAATGACCTAGATACAGAGATTTTACAAGAAAATTAGAAGAACATTTTTATAACTACAAATTGTTTAGATCTCTTTATTGGAAAACTGCCTGTTCATATGCTTTGACTGCTTATCAATTGGGAACTGGCTCGTAGTTTTATAAATTTGATAAAGTTCGTTGTATATTTTAGACATGAGACCTTTATTTGATAAATTGTCTATAAAATTTCCCCTAATTTTCTGTTTTCATTCTAATCTTGGCTATATTTGTTTTATTTATAGAAATCCTTTTAAGTTTAATGTAATAAAAATTAACCATTTTACACCTAATTTTCTTGTAAAATCTCTCATTAAATCTAGGTCATTTATCCATTTTGACCTTATCTTGGGAGTGTGAGAATACTGGTCCATGTCCAGTTTCTGCCATACTGTTTTCCAGTTTTGTTTATCTACTGCTGTAAATTGTATATCTACTCTATTTTATCGAGCTACCTTTCTATTTCTTTCTTTTGCTAGGCAATGGGGTTAAGTGACTTGCCCAGAGTTACACAGCTAGGAAGTGTCGAGTGTCTGAGGCTGGATTTGAACTCAGGTTCTCCTGACTCCAGGTCAGTGTTCTATCACACTGCACCACCTAGCTGCCCATACCTTCCTATTTCTTAGCCAGGACCAGATAGTTTTGATAATTACTGCCATATAATACAGTTTAAGATCTGGTACAGTCAAACCTCCTTCCTTTACACTTTTTTAAAGTATTTCTCTTGATATTCTTGACTTCTTTTTTTTAATGAATTTTGTTTTTTTTTAATTCAGTGAAATAATTTTTTGGTAATTTAATTAGGATGGCATTGAACATATAAATTAGTTTGGGCAAAATTGTCATTTTTATTATAATAGCCCTGGCCACCCATGAACCATTAATATCTCTCCAGTTATTTAAATGTGACTTTATTTGTATAAAAAGTTTTCTTTAAAAATAATTTTGTTTTTATAGTTCCTGGGTTTGCTTTGGGAGGTGTACTTCCAGGTATTTTATATTGTCTAGTTATTTTAAATGGGGTATTTTTAAACTATCTCTTATTGTCATTTCATTTATGATATATAGGAATGCTGATGATGATTTATGTGATTTACTTTATATCCTGCTACTTTGCTAAATTATTGTTTCAGCTAACTTTTTAGTTGAGTCTTTGGGATTTTCCAAGAATATCATATCATCTCCAAAAAGAGTTTTATCACCTCATTCCCTATTCTGATTCCTTCAATTTCTTTTTCTTCTCTTATCATTATTATGAGCATTTCCAATACAATATTAAATAATATTGGTGACAATGGGCATTCTTGTTTCATACCTGATCTTACTAGGAAGGCCTCTAAGTTTATCTCTATTACAAATAATGCTTGCTGATGGTTTTAGATAAATGCTTTTTATCAATTTAAGAATAAATCCATTTATACCTAAACTTTCAAGTTTGAGTGTAGAACTTTATCAGAAGTTTTTTCTGCATCTATTTATATAATCATATGATTTTAAAAAATCTTTATTATTGATATAATCAATTATATTTTCCTTGTTAAACCATCCCTATATTCCAGGCATAAATCCCATTTAATCATAATATATAACCTTTGCAATATGTTGTTGTAATCTTTTAGCTAGTATTTTATTTAGGATTTTTGCATCCATATTTGTTAATGAAATTGGTCTATAATTTTTTCTGTTTTTACTCTTCCTGGTTTAGCTATCAGAACCATATTTATTTTATAAAAGGAGATTGACAGAATCCTTTCTTTACCTATTATTCCAAACAATTTATTTAATATTGGAATTAGTTGATTTGTTGATAGAATTCACATGTAAAATCATTTGGTCCTTGTGCTTTTCTTTTAGGAAGCTCATTTATGGCCTGTTCAATTTCTTTTTCTATAATACATCTATTTAGATATTCTATGTCCTCTTCTGCTAATGCAGGCAATTTATATTTTTGTAAATATTCTTCCATTTCACTGAAATTGTTAAATTTATTGGCATATAATTGGGCAAAATAACTCCTTATAATTGCTTTAATTTCATCTTTGTTGGTGATATAGTCACCCTTTTCATTTTTAATACTAGTGATTTGGTTTTCTTCTTTTAAAAAATCTATTTAAATATTTTATTTATTTTTTATCCATTTTTTTTTCCATAAAAGCCAACTCCTAGTTTTACTTATTAATTCAACGTTTTTAAAAAACTCTCAATTTTCTTTCACCTTTAATATTCAGGATTTCCCACTTAGTGTTTAATTGGGAATTTAAATTTTTTTTTCTAGTTTTTTTTTAATTGTATACCCAATTCATTAGTCTGCACTTTCTCTATGTATGCATTTAGAGATATAAATTTTCCTCCAATCACTGCTTTTGCTGTATCCCATAGGTTTTAATATGTTGTCTCAATATTGTCATTCTCTTTAATGAAATTATTATTTCGATGATTTGTTCTTTAACCCATTAATTCTTTAAGATGAGGTTGTTTAATCTCCAATTAGCTTTTAATGTTTCCTTGGTCCCTTATTAAATATAATTTTATTGCATTATGATCTGAAAAGGATAATTTTAAGATTTCTGCTTTTAACAATAAATATAAAATTTTTATGTACCAATATATGGTAAATCTTTGTAAAGGTACCATGAACTGCTGAGAAAAAGATATCTATCATATTTGGTATTCTTTGATAAATAGGTGGGTCCAATGAAGATCTCTCAGATCTGTAAGTTGCCTCAGGGGGTTTCCTCCTGGTGCTTTGACAATATGATGAAATAGGGTGTCTGGGTGGCTGCTGTCCAAGTCAAGTGTCTCTTACAGAACTCTCTTTGCATCCTCCCATTTTCCTGGGCCATGTAGCAGGCAGCGTGGCCTTTGAGTAGAAGCAAAGTAGAAGAACACTTATTAGCCATCTCTTGGAAAACGTAAGAGGCATTCTCAAGCTTTTCACCATCTATAACCTGACTGGCTTAGGCAGTGGCCATCTGTGTCAAGAGTTGTATCCTATATTTAGCTCCTACATCTTTATTGGCTCCTTGCAGGGTAGGCTCACTCTATTAAGCTTCAGAAGTATTAGCACACAGCCTCAGATACATAACACTTACTAGCTGTGTGATCCTGGGCAAGTCACTTAACCCCACTGCCTAGCCAAAAAAACAAAACAAAACAAACAAAAAAAAAACAACACCCCAGAAGTATTTGCACAATCACATCCATACACTCTAAGCTTTCCCCCTTGTACAGTGTGCACAGAGCACAAGTGTTTTTGTCATGGAAACAGAAGTTCCCATCAACAAGGTCATATTGGGTATTGGTCACATCAACATAACCTTTGGTCAAGATCTGCAACAATTGCATCTCTCTGGCTTTCATGGTAGATATTTTGCAAATATGCATATGTCCTGGAGCTCTGGAAAGTGGCTTTAATCTCATCCAGAGTAACAACATACTTTCTCTATGCAAAATAACATAATTGGCCATATTAATAACAAAAGTAATACAATTTCATTATATTAAAAAAGTTTTTGACAAAATACAATACTCATTCCTATTTTTAAAAAAATACTATAAAGGTTAGGAATAAATGGAGCTTTCCTTACAATGATGAATAGTATCTAAAACCAACAGCCAGAACTATTTGTAAGGGAAATAATGTTAGGGGTAAAGCAAGGTGAGGGAGATAATAAAGCGAAATTCCTCAGGCAACGAGAGAGTTATCTAGGCCCTAGAGTATAAGCGGATAGATGTAAAGACAAAGATGTATTAAGACTGAGATAAAGGAACAAGAGCTAGTTCAGGGTGTTGATTTCAGGAATCCGGGGTCCTTACCAGGAGTGGGGGGGGGGAAGGGAGTGTTAGGGTCTTAGTTTAGTGTGGAACTGCTACTTTTAGGGAGTTGCTAACTAGTTTCATTTAGCCTAGTTTTGTGACAAGAGCATGAGTTGATGATGGACAACACGAAACTAGTGAGTCTTCTAGGTTTTGCATCTCATTCCAGCACCACTCTGCAGCTCAGGAGCAGAAATAGAGAAACAAGACAGGGATAATCTAGGTTTGGTGTAGCAGACAAAGTAGAAAGTCGAGGGGGAAGACCAGGAAGAACCAAAACACAAAGCTCTTAATGAACTTGTGTCTAGTTATGGACATTATCTGGACTGAGACAGCCAGGACTTGAGCTATGAAAAAGACCTGAATTCAAATGCTGCCTCAGACACCAGATGTATGACCTGGCCAAATCACAACCTCTTTCAGCCTTAGATTCCTTATCTGTAAAGTAGGGCTAATAACAGCATCCACTATCACAAGATTGTTGTAGAAATCAAACGAGATAATATATATAAAGTGCTACAAAAATGCTACATAATAGGTTATGCCTAGCTATCCAGTGTTAACAAGGGGTGTGTGTATGCTGCAACTGTGATTTCCAAAGACCAAATCAAATCAGCTCTGAAATTTCACTTTCATCCCAGTTATAGAAAATTGTCCTATGAAGGGGGCAGGATTTGTGGTTAGATTGAAGCTGAGGATAAAGAGCATGGCAGAGAGAAGAAATAGAGGTCAGACCCTCTTTATCAAGTTATTCTGCATACATATCTATACAAAATTTTGGTCCCATCTAGGATTATAATTTTTGAGGAAGTTACATGTGCATCCCATGCAAAGCAGCACTTCTTAGGCAACTTAGAACTGTCTCTCTATATAACATATATAACAAACAGCTGTTTAACATTCTGCATATATTTACTGAGCAAATAACTCAGTAGTAAAGCTATTGCCAGCCCCAAAAATAATGCACTCAAATACACACTCTAATAGCTAGCCATTTATATAGTGCTTTGAGGCTTGCAAAACACCTTTAAAATATTATCTCATTTTAATATTGAATTTTTTAAAACATGCTTTGATTTTATTCTCTACATTCCTGGAAGCAAAGAGGAGCCTTCCTTAAGGATGGTAAAATTGTAGTCCAAAGAAGTGACTTGAGCCAAGTCACTATAAAATTCATTACAACGAACTTAAATTGAATGGGGTGAAGGATGGAGGGAAAACTGACTTTTTTAAAACAAAAATACTGCTTTACTTCTTTAAGTGAAACTCAACTACGGCTGAGAAAGTTTCAAATCATTTGGAACAATATAGCAAAAAATAAAAAAGTTTCATAAATAGGCTACAACAAAGTAAGAATGTAACTATTGCCTCAAACTTAGAGGGTTCCCAGGATGGGAAGGTTAAAAGAAACCATTCTACTGAGATGAGTCAATTCAGCCACCAGCAGTTAGTGGTTTTTGTTTTTTTTTCTTTTATGGGGGGTGGGGTAGGTAAATAATAATTTTAGATTTGTGTCAGAATATGGTGTCTAGTTTATCTTCTACCGACTTCATTCTCATCTTCATCCTATGAGAGCATTTTTCTGAATGAGCATGGAGTCAGAAAGCAAACTGTCCAGAGTGTTGTCATCTACAGGTGGAATATTTATTACATTTGATTGACCATGACCCAAGTAACATAAAAAGGAAAAAAAAAATATAATCCTCATAACCTCCATCCACAACCTTACCACCATATTTAATTTTGAAAAATCAGAACCTTTCCTCCCCAACATAGATCATTAATAGATCATTAATTACAAATAATCTTATTACCACTTACTTCATGAAGTACTAAAATATTAGCACTCAATCATGCAGATTTAAAGAAACTTACATCAGTGAACTAATTAAATATTTATTAAGTACATATTAAGCACCTGTATTCTTTAGACACTACTGTAGCTTCTTCTGTAGATTAAAGTCTTTCTTACTTTGGATTAATTTAGTCAAAACTGGGGATTGAAAAAGCAGGAAAAATTTTTTATCTAAGTGTACAAATTAAGATAAAGTCTGAATTAACCACATAAATCAATATATTAGGTTTCCCATTGTTGGCTAAGCTGAAAGTGTGTATATGCCTAAAAAAACCTCTTATTTTAAAATAATTACTGAATCTTAACTGTATACTCCCACCCTAACCCTCACACATATAATCTAAGAAAAGTAAGAATTTTAATTCACCCATCCCCTTTTCCCTCTCCCTCATCCTATTCTTTTTTGTTTGGAAAGAGGAACACCACTAACTGCAGAAGATTCTCTAAGCCAATGTTTTGGTTTTTGCCAAGACAAAGGCTGACATTTTAAAAACATCTGGCTGCCTGTAATTAACTAGGGTGGAAGACAAGTTAAACGTTTAAAGTCTAAAATGCTTACATTCTTTCCTCTACCTCCTCCCAACTACCCTTGATTTTCACCTCTATCTCCTCTCTAAGTTCAGGGTGCAGGGCTGTTGGCTCCCCAGATCCATCTCTAGCCTTGTGAAAGACATCATTAGTGAGCTGGAGCCGCACCAGCTGCCTGGCTGCACTCTTCTGGATCCAAAGGCTCAGACTTGGGAATTCGTACAAGAATGAAAATACCATCCTTTCAATTGTCCATAAAATCTTTGTCCTCTGAATGTGTCTTCAGCTTTATTCCCCTAAAGACATCTAAGCAGCGAGTAATTGCAGAGAGGAAAAAATGTTTTGTCCAGAAACCAATGAATGTTCTCAGTGAATAGTTGTAACCACTACAGGGGCAAAAGTCCCCCTCCAAAAATCATGAAGATTTTGTACAGGGCTGCAACAGAGCTCAGATGCTGGTCCTCTCCAATTTCCCTCTCTTCACTTGAGAACAAATGGAGAAGTTTAAGATCATCTATTCCAGTCCCTTCATTTTACAAAGAAACCCAAATTAAACAACTGCCCAAGGTCATATGAGTTGAATAGTACATGTGGGTGTTTGTTGCTGAAGAAAAAAACAGCAGATTATATAGATTTGCTTTAAATTATTTTAAAACTTGCTTTGAGTTGACAAATCTGTAAACCTAATTGGACAAAAAATTTAAAATATGTACTTTAGCTGATAAATGAAAGAGGTTTAGTTTTCAGATGGCAGAAAATGATCAAATCATTGCTTTTAAATGTTTAGTAGAGATATTTTCTACATTTACTGCTTGGGAAGAATTAAAATTGTCAAACTAAAACACTCAAGAATGAAAATTACTAAACTGGGTGACAAATCAAAAGCCACCCAGAGACCTTGGATGTAAACATTCCTTAAGGGTATCCCATCCTAGCAATTTTGCAAGGTTGACCTTAATTTTTCTGAAGTAGAAAATGTCTTCCCATCCCTTTCACAAACCTATTCTGCTTAAGACAAAAATTGGGAAAAATCAAAATATAGTTCCTCTAGCAATGGCAGATACTAACGAAATTTAAATTTTTACTTTAGTTTACAAACCAAGTCTCTTTTAAGTTTGCCTATGAACAAACAGTTCACTAGGGTTTGAATAGCTAACAAACTGCTTGACCGGCTACTGTAATAAAGATAACTAATCCTAAGATGTTATTAAGTAAATAACCAGGAAAAATGAAGATAAATCTTACACATCTAACCACCTTAACAATACCTTTTCCTGTTCATTCTCAGTATGCCAGGGGTACTGTCTGTCCAAAAAGAAACCTTTGAAGGTAACTTTTGAAGCCTCCTCTGAAAGTCTGATGGCAGCTGCATGAGGCCCATGTCTTCATCTGAACAAAATTCTCTAAGCAGAAATATTTAATTATTGGACTAGTATGTCATGGAATGAGAGCAGGATAGGTGGACCCAATGACTTTCTCAGCGTACTCACTACTTTCAGTTCTGTAATATTTCCTAATCTTTATTTTCTCACCTTCCCCCACCAACCCATCAAAGGATCCATTTCCTTCTCCAGTAGTTAAAGACCCAGCCTCTGCTGAGACACAGAGAAACCATTTTTATTTAACTACCAGTCAAATTTGGCTATTCTATAGAGCTTACCAGTCTCCCTAACTGACACCAAATAGTATGAAGCTCTTGCTTATTTTAATTTCTTTACCTCCATGGAGGGGCAGCTAAGTGGCACAGTGGATAGAGGGCTGGGCCTAGAGTCAGGAACACTCATCTTTCTGAGTTCAAATCCGGCCTTAGACACTTACTAGCTGTGTGACCCCTGTGCAAATCACTTAACCCTGTTTGCCCCAGTTCCTCATCTGTAAAATGATCTGAAGATACTGCAAACCACTCCAATATCCTTGTCAAGAAAACCCCACATGAGGTCACGAAGACTCAGACATGAGTGAAAAATGACTCAACATCAAGAACCGCCACGGAGTCATTTCTTATTGTCTACAACTAAATTGATTTCTTCTTCACTGCTCCAAAACTCTGCTGTTAAAATCTGGGGGAACAAGGTAGGGTGAAAAGGGAATGTTATCTTCTTATAGAAATTTTTAAACAAGAAATACCACACATACCCTGACCCCATGGGGCTTACAGAATAGTTAAGGAATGGAATAACAAAACAAACGCTGACATTTTGGTTAGAAGTAACATACAGACGACACTCAATATTTGTAATTTCTTAAAAGTTCTACAATTTGTTATTTCCTTATGGTCTCATTTTTTCTCTTATTGATCCTTTGGAGTTAAGTCTGAGCTCCCCCTACAAGGTTTCTAAATTCATTAAGCCATTTTTTGAAAGCAACATGCATTTCCTGGTGTCAAATGCAGTAAATGTTTAGATCAGTTGTCTCAAATTTCAGTTATGTATTTGTTTCACCTTTGTAGCACCATTTGCTACAACCTAACCTTTTTCTCCAAAGCCTTGTTCAATCTAGTTAAATCTATCATATCAAAGGAAGAAAGGACTGCAATATATATAGTCTAGAAGCAGCCTTTTCTCAGGCATCTGCTCTGAGTTTTCTAAAGGTGGCTTATCGTTGATTGCAATTATCTTTGGATGAACTCATTTTCTAGTAAAGAGAGGTGCAAACTTAAAAAAAACTAATAAAGACTGTTCAGGATTAGCAGCAGTCCAAGGGCTCAGATGCTTGCCACATTTTTCACATTTAAAGGGTTTCTCTCTCCAGAAGCAATTATCTTATGTAAGGTAAGGTATCAACTTCAACACCTATCTCAAATTTCTCTCTCATCTAGCAGGTTCCCTTAATTCATTTATCAAAATATACAAGTTCACTACATATCTAGATATTTTGCATATTTATTTCCTGGATTCTAACTTTCTTCCTGACTGGAGGCAAAACACAACTTTAAACTACTAGCAAATTGAAGATTTTCTTCTCCTTCTTCCTAGTAGAACTGGAGAAAACATAAAACAAAACTCTTCAAAGAATTTCATGAGGTCAACTACATATACAATCTTATTGAGTATTTCACTATATAATGCTTTAAAGGGATAAAATGACTAGACAGCTACTTCAGAATTACACTTTGGTGCTGAAAGGGAGCCCTCCCTTTTACAACACCATTACATTGTTATATTTGATAAACTAATGTCCTAAGACATTGTTTTAATCAGTGGCTAAGGTCAGCAATACCTTTAGAAAAAGCCTCTCTCCATGTGGCTCTTCTCCCACTTAATTAGTTTTGTTATATCCTGGGCAAATGCTGAGCCAGTGGGACAAATCCAAATTAGTGAGAAGTCTCAACAAAATGGAAATTAACTGGGCTCCATTATAATAATACTTAATTTTTGAAGATGAGGGTATGGCTATGTGGCTGAAAAGACCAATGTAAGAATTATAAAGTCTTTCCTACACTGTCCATACTGTGAATCTGTATCCAGCTGAAATTTCTGAATAACTTGTTACTGTTCTTGCTATGGCCCCCTAGTATACAGGATGAGCCAGTCTTTGCTCAAAAAAACCCAAATGAACAAACAAACAAAAAAACTCCAAACCTTCTGGATTATCAGTCTGGTCTGTGAACTGTAGTTATTGCCCATCTATCCACAGTGATGCCATACTTCAGAAGGCTCTGCTTCAGTGGATTCTTAAAGTATCTCTTTTTTCCCCTTTTCCTGAATCCTTGACTTGAGGTATGATTGCCACCTAGGTATCCTGTTCTTCGATGTCCAGATCAAATGTGTTAAGCATTACTTTTTATTAATATAATGGAGACATTCATGGACTTGGTTAATGATGATCTGGTCCTGCTAAACTCAGGCTCAGGACAAGATTGCCCACAAACGTCATTAATAACCCAGCTCGAGAAATTGGTCCAGGTTACAGAGCCACAACAGATGTTAGAAAAAGTAGCTCTATAGAGATTCAATTTATTTAGTGCCTGACTTTCAACTTCTCATAAAACCCTGCTATCTTTCTCAATTTTAGTTTCCAACTTGTCAGTTGTGTTCAGTGAATTCCTGGACAATGTGAAGTCTTGTAGAATTCAGTGATAGCTTTCAGTCGTTTCTCCAGTTAAGATTCTCATGCTGTGTGTACAGTTTCCATGCTGTAGTTTTGCACATCTTGGCAAATGTGTACTATGCAGATTGGGTGGAATAGTCCATTTATGCCATTTTCCATGCCCAATTAAAGGGCAACCATCAACAGCTCTACATGCTCTTGATGACTTTTTCCATAACTTATGATGAAACTCATGATTTATTAACATGGAAGTGTCCGCCTGCTAGTTTTTTTGCTCCCTATTTGTATTATGAAGCATGGCTAGCTCAAAAAGGCTTAATAACAATGAATTTGTAATTTTGTTCTTCCAAAAGGTTGAACAGTTAAGAGAACTCTTAGAATGGATCTGATCCTGTGCAATAAAGGAAGCTGAAGATTGCTGAAGGAGGAACCTTATGGAAAAAAGACTACTCTATTTCAGAATTTGTGAGAAATTAAGGCATAAACTCTCCAAAGAATAGAAAGGTTAGGTGGGATCTCATGATCTAAAATTCTAGAGAAGAGTCAGTTCCCAAGTATTAAATCCTAAAGACATAAACAATTCCAGTGAGCAAGGAAAGAGGGACTGGTTTAAAGAGAATGATGTGGATACACATCAATAAATTAATTTTTCGAAAGAATATGTAAAGAAGGTGGAACCAAAAGCAGAAAAAGGATACTAACATTCTTATAAGAATAGTGTCAAGAATCCTAAAGTAAAAAATAAACTGAAGTTGTTGATGAATGCTAAGGACAAAAGAAAAAAAAGTTTTGTTTTTTTTGTTTACTATGAGAAGGTAAGGACCAAAGTGACAGGACCACAGTAAGGGACCACGATAAGGAATCTATGGAGATGATAAAGAAAAGGCAGATTTAATTCTTATTTTGTTTGTTTTCTTGGCCAAGAATAATCCTTGAACCAGAAAAGATGTCTCAAAAAATGGTTAATAGAAAGTTAAAATCTAAAACAGGGAGAGAGTGACAGCACCCAGTTATTCTTCTTGAGTTCATGTCACCAGGTCTAGATAACCTAGGTCCCAGGGTATTGAAAGAGCTAGAGGATGTGATTATTGGGCCACTTTTAGTTACTTCTGAAAGATCACAAAGAGCAGATTTGTCCCTATTTTCCAGAAGGAAAGAAAAGAAGGGAGGGAAAGGAAATCTGCAAGGTATAATAAGCTGGTGAACTAACCCGTCACATAATCTAGAAAAGAGGAAATGATCACTAAGTTATTATGATTCCACCAAGAATAGGTCATGCCAAATATGATATTAAGGTGGTTTTGCTTACCTGTTTTAAGGAATATACTAAGCTCTTAAGATGAATGAAATACTACAAAGTGTATCTAGACTAGCAGAAGATATGATGAATTCTCTCATGCTAACCTTGTGGTGAAGATGGAAAGATATAGGCTAGTTAATGGTACAGTTAGGTGAATTCAGAACTGGTTCAATGACCAGACCCAAAGAATAGTTATTAATGGGTTACTGTTCAGGAAAGAAGTCTCTAGAAGTGCCCCATAAATCCATTCTTAGCCTTGTGTTATTTTACTCTTATTTTTATTGACTTGAATAGAGGGAAGATAGCATGCTTGCCAAATTTTTAAATGACACAAAGTTGGGAGTTGGCTAATTTGGTGGTAATAATCAGGATGCAACAAAATTTCTACAAAGCTATCATGATAAACCAAATGTATTAAGGACAGGGACTGGAACTGCTGGTGACTAACTTCCTCTGGCAATGTGGATTGATACTGTCTCTGCAACTTATAATCTTAGAGAACTACCTAGAGGACTGAGAAGTTAAGTGACTTACCCATACAACTAGTATGTGTCAGAGGCAGGACTTGAACCTAGATATTTTTGGCCAAGGCCAACTTTCTATCCATCATGTCACACTGCCTCTCATAAATCTATTAAAAAATTTAATAGAGATAAATACAAAGTCTTACAATTGGGTTAAAAAAATTAGCTTGACAAGCACAGGGTGAGAAAAATGTGACTTAGATGATAATTTGTCTGAAAAAGATCTGGGGTTGTAGAGAACTGAAAGCTAAATACGATAGGCAGCGTGACACAGCAACAGAAAAGCTGACACAACCTCAGGCTTCGGTTAGAGGCAGTGTCCAGTACAGGTGATGGTCCTACTTGTCTGACCACATCTGGAGGGCACCCTATTGGCCATGCTGTGTAGGAGCTAATATGAGAGAATTCTGGCTAGGATCTTACCACTGATAAACACCAAAGGGAGTCAAAGTCATTGTTTCAATTAACTTCTTAAAGGTGATAAAAATGATGCCTCTGAAATCTTGTGGCACTTAGCCAACACTTTATATATTTAAAAAGTTTTTAAGTAGGCATGTAAGCAGGGCCTTCCTTCTATGCTTAAAGAGCTCAGGGAGAATAGCATTCTACAGAGTTTTAGAATTTTACATGGCAACAACTGGTGGTTTCTGCAGAAGTTAGGCTGGGTTGTTCTACTTTAGCAGAGCTCCTGCTTCAGTGTGGGAGCCCTATTAAGAAGTCAGTGAGTAATTATTTAGCAAGGAACAAAATGACATCAAACAATAATCCCCCATCAGTTCTTACTAAGGCTATTAGGTAGGAGATCAGTTCCTTAGAATCTTGTTGGGGAGATAAGATTTACTACATTCATGAGACAATTAAAAGACAGTATACAATCAAAAGCTAAATTGTATATAAGACTACAGGAACACTATAGCACTATAAGAGTTCAGAAAAGGGAAAGAAGTATTGTCATTTCTATAGAATTTCTCTGTGATGAGGATGGAGTCAACTATACTCCTATGGAGAGCTAAGAGTTGAGTCATCCATACATACTCTTCAGGAAGAGATAGAAGTCTTTGGTTTGGTTTTGATCTGCATAGCCTTAGATCTCTTCAGCTTTGGCATCCCACCTTTGATTACTTATGTTTTAGCTTTAGCAGCATGTCCCAGCCCAGGATTCTATAAGTATCCTTCTATGGGTCATGATGTACAAAAAGATGTTAGGCAAGCATTACTTGCTTTGCAGGAAAAAATGCCTCAATCTCAGTTTAAGCCAATTAATCAACAAGTATCCATTAAGCACTTACTATGTGCCAGGCACTGTGCTAGGCACTGGGGATACAAATCTCAAGCTTGGTGGATTTAAATGATTACATTGGTGGCCGCAGACAGGGATCCCTTGTATTAACAAGTTTGACTAGCTTCTTATGAGTGTCCTCATTCCCAAAAAGTCTGATGTTTATTTTAATGTGTGCATGTATTCTTAAGTAAGATCATCTATTTGACTAACTTTTCTTGCAGAAGGTTATGCTGGAGAAATACCCACAGATTAGACCAACAAAGGCAAGACTGCTCTTTGATGTACTTTTTAAGTGTGATTTGATTATATATTAGAGACTAAATAGTTTTCCCATGGGCACACATTTTTGAAATTATGGAAGTAATGGGAAATTTCACTTTATACACAGCTTTTCAGGAATGCACCAAATGCATCTAGTGAGGTGGAGCTGTAGTCAGAGGCTCTCTCTCTATTATGAATTCTGTGATGTAGCGTAAGAGTTGAACTCCGGGTAAAGGCTTTCCCACACTTATTACACTTGTATGGTTTTTCTCTGGTATGAATTCTCCTATGAAGAATAAGGTATGAATTCCGGTTGAAAGCTTTGCCACATTCATTACATTCATAGGGCTTCTCTCCAGTGTGGATTCTCTGATGTTTGGTAAGGTCTGAGCTCTGACTAAAAGCTTTGCCACATTCATTACATTCATAAGGTTTTTCTCCAGAGTGGATTCTCTGATGTAGTATAAGATTTGAGCTATGACTGAAAGCTTTCCCACACTCATTACATTCATGAGGTTTCTCTCCAGTGTGGATTCTCTGATGAAGAATGAGGTTTGAGTTAAGACTGAAGGCTTTCCCACACTCATTACATTCATAGGGCTTCTCTCCAGTGTGGATTATCCGATGTCGAATAAGACTGGAACTCCTGGTAAAGCATTTGCCACATTCATCACACTTATGGGACTTGGTTCCTGTAGGGACTTCTTCTGGTGTGACAAGGTTTGAACTCAGACTGAAACTTCTCCCTAGTCCTTTGCCTTTCTCTCGATGGCCTCGCTCCCCTGTGGGTGCTTTCTTATCTTTGACTGTCACCTGTCTAAACTCTGTCTTTTCTAGTCTCAGTTTTTCTTCTAAGTTTCTCTGTTGCCTTTCTAACCTGCTTTCCTGGTCACATGTTTCTCCAAATTCCTTTTGGAATTTTCCAGATATTTCCCCATGAGATCCTGTTGCTTCTGAAATCTCTTCCTTTGAAGTTGACTCCTCATTGGTTGTCCTGCTTCCACAACCTGACAAACAGAAAATACAAATATCATCCATTTCTTCTGTTGAAAAAATAGAAGTGCTCAATAAGCAAGTGATGTTGTTTACTAGGAAAACATGGCTACGCCTGGCAAAGTGGCTTCACAAGGGAAGTAACTGACAAGGCCTAAGAAGGCAAAGCACCAAGGGACAATAGGGAGAAATAATTTTTAGAGGTGCTTAAAGGGAAAGTTAAGTCAGCAGAGATGAGCTGCATGGACAATAAAACAAGTAAGACAGATGGACAGAAAGTTAAGAGGGAAGAGGGAGAAAGACAAAGATTAGGTGATAAAAACAGGTAACTCATGAGAATGAGCAAGAGGAACAGGGCCCATTAGGTGAAGCTTATATGTGGAGGGGAAGGGCGATAGCTAGAAGAAAAAGATGTCAATGTGGAAAAAATAGAATAAAAGAAATGAGTAGGAGAAAGGAGGTTAGGAGCTGGAGTAAAGAAAAGGATAACAGTAAGCTGAAACCCCTATTGCCATTTCCTACAACTTTAATTCCTACAGTTAACTCCAAAATACCATGAATATATGTGTGTGTGTGTGTGTGTATGTATAAACATACATATACCTATACACATATATTTACATACATATACCCATATAAATCATTTGCTTAAACAACATTCTATTTTGTTTAATCAAATGAAATAATGTATATACAGCACTTTGTAAGCATAAAATAGCATATAAATGTAAATTATTACTTAATAAGATCTAGAAGTTTCCAAAAAAGAACATCTCTCCCTTTCTGTAAGGGCATTCTCTTGGTACGATGGCAATTAAGAAGCAGGGCAAGAAGTTTCAAAGAGGCCCGATGGACCTTCGCCTAAAGAAACTCAAAGCATTTTCTCCATCCCTATGATCTCGAACTAAAAAAAGTAGTGAGTGTGAGAATAAAGAGACAGAGGAGAGGAGGCTATTCCAGCAAGGTATAATTAGTGAGCACAATTAACACCTTCCCTGATGCTCTACTGAGAATAAGGTAGATCAAAGGGCAAACAGGATATAAACCTTGAAGTCTTACCTTTCATGGTAAGATAACATAAATAAAGGTACTCATGAACATGGTTTAATTATAGTTCAGTTTAGCAATAAATATATTTATTCCTAGGAATATTTTTATTTATACTTTGCTCTAAAACTTCTATACTGCTTTAAGCCAAAATCAGTTGTCTGCTATCTTGATAAAAATGTCTATTTTTATAGGAAAAGTGAAAATAGATCATTTCTTATATCACTGCTCTTCAGTTACGCAGCAGGAAGCTAGGTGGCACGGTGGACCTTTGTCCACTGGCACTGGAATAAAGAAAATTGAAGTTCAAATCCACACTCAGATACCTGGTAGTTGGGGGATCCTAGGCAAGTTACTTAATTTAGTTTCCTCAACTGTAAAATGGATGTAATCAGCATTTACCTCACAGGGTTGTTGTAAGGATCAAATGAGATATTTTAAAGTGCTTGGTACATGGTATTTAATAAATTCTTGTTTCCTCCTAGAAACTTAAGTACTGGACCTAGGCAACCCTAAGTAGGTACAGTCACCTAGCAGCAACTTATTGTGCTTCAGGCACAGTGCTTAGAAGAAATTAATTATCTCAGAGACTTAATTCAGTGATAAAAATAACATAAAGGCCAAACAAAATGAACAGGAAGTTAAGCCTGTTTTTACTTCCTCCCTTTCCCTGATTCCCTACTTCTCTTCTATGATAGTGGAAATCTTAGTGTTTGGCTTCCATTGCATGTTATTTCTTTGAGATATTACCTTGTGGGAACATAAAACTATAGAAAATTAATTGTAAACACTTTAAATAAATTAATATTTTCTGTTGGTCTGGTAAAACATTTTAAATGGTAAGACTGTAGAAAATGTACAACAGGAGAGGAAACAGACCAAGTCTCTCTAACAGGTTTTTTTTCTCTGGACCTAAAGCTCTTAGTAGATAATCACATGAGGTCTGGAAATCCTGGTCACGAAGAAGGAAATGGGGAATATTTGTGGAATTACACAGCAGTGTTCTAGAAAACCATTCAGTAGGAGTGAATGGCAACAGAGAGGAATTAACCAGAGAATACATGTTAAAGTGAGAGGACCCTCCATAAAGTTCAGTGACATGCTTCCAGGGGACTAGCAGGTATTTTGGTTCAAAAGGATAATTAATTTATTTGCTTGCTTCCTAAGAGACAAAGAAAGATCCTCAGTAATGATATCCAATAAAGCTGGGGGAAGGTCATCTCCAGGTAACTGGAGGGATGAAGAAGATAAGGCCACAAAACACAAGGAAGTTCTCTTTTTCCATTTTTACAGAGTGAACAAATGATTTTGTGACCTTGGAACAGGGAGTTGAAACATCCTGCTTCTGAAAACAAACTCAAATGCTCTCATCTATTGACAGGCCCTCTTGGCCATTTCTCTGCTCAACACTCCACAACTAACTCCACAACTAAGAAACCAGGAGGCAAAGAAATCTTATTAGACAATGATCTCCCTTTACACCTCCATTAGTTCTTACCCTGGGAAAACATGTTCCCATAATTCTCCTGTCTGTTGTCTCTACAGAGGTTCCTCCGAGCCAGGTTCTGACATCCCCATTCCTCCAGGATGAGAGACACAGCCATGTCCTCAATTTTTACCAATGCCTGAAACAATATGAGATTCTCAACTCAGTTTTCAACACATCTAGTACAAACCTATGGGGTAGAGACAGATGAATTAAGATTAAGAGAAAGCAGTGAGTACCATAAAGGATCCTAAATGGGTATGGGCTTTTAGATGAGAAGAAAGGAGAGACAGCAATTAAGACACAGGAAGTTAGCCTAATTTGAGTAGGAACACACTGAAAATCAATGTAGTAGGTGAAATCTACAGAAGAAACTTCCAGAAGAATATGAAAACAAAGGTCTCAGTGAAGACAGAGGAAGCCCACAACTCACCTGGGAATCTGCTGTGAATAGTGCCTGGTCTCTAGGACTCCTCTCATGGGAAACAGGAACATGGGAAGCAGGGTAAGCTGAAGAAGAAAGGAGCTGTGAAATCAATTCTGTCTTAAAACCTCCCTTGAATGCAGAATACAAGATGACTCTATTCCCCTACTTTTAACCTCCACCCCTCACCTATGGCTAAGTACAATAACTCAAAAGAATGTAGAACTGACGTGACTGCTGCCTACTCATCCTTCAGTTTCAGGCAGTAAAATTTCAAAAGTGATTAATGGTATTTTAGAGTTGGAGCAGACCTGAAAGATAAACTATTCCAACAACTTCATTATGAAGAAGGATCGAGGCTCAGACAAGTTAAAGTGATTTGCCCCAAGTGTGACTTCCAGTTGGTCTTTTACTGTCACAGGCTATTCTTGATTTCTAAGAGTCACGACATGAAGAAGTAGATAACTTTGAATCCATGTACTGGGATCTGACCTGTGGCTCAATTTTATCCAGGCCAAGAGGCAACGACTAGAGGACTTTGTCATAACTAGGAAAATAAAAAGTGGCTTTAAAAATACCTTAAGCAGTAATAGTCTAAAAGACAGTGATGTTTCTGTGTGAGAGTCTATGTATCTGCCTTTCCAATTTTATCTTTGTCTACCTGTCTGGTTTCTCTTCTTCTCAACAATTCTCTCCATTGCCCTATCATAATAAACACGCATTTTGAGAAAACACACGAGTTGAATGTTTAGACAGTGACAAATTTGGACAGAATTGGGATAACTTATTACAAAATGGGATAACAGTACAATGAATTAATAGGTATCAGTGATGAGTTAGTCATGGCTACACTAATTGCACTACATGTAAAAGGAAGAAATTCAAAACAGAAGAATAACTTCTGATGTTGAGGAAACGTAAGTAGATCTTAAAAGTTACTGTAAAACTAAAAATGTTCTAAGTGCAAAGACACTGGAGATAAGAAATGGAAAGTGAATCATTAATAGAACTGAACCACTGTAAATTGTACAATGAAGTACAGCACCTCAGCCTTGTGAATCCAGCAACACAAAGAGTATCATTGTCCAGGTCTTTTGATAACACTTTCCAGTATAATTCCTCTATTTCCACAGGAATAAAATCTTGTTCCTTACCACTCTGTTGTAAAAGACTTGGCTTTCGTGTTACATGCTTGATCTGGGGGGTCCGATGCTGGAATTCAAAGCTGGAAGATCCGTGTGCTGCTCCCAGTGGTACCATCTCCCGGGACAGCATTTCATGTCCATGTACACGGACTGGTACCTGAGGACAAGAAAGCTGGGCTTATTAGTGAATCACTGTGGTAATGAGATTTAAAACTTCAGAGAAAAGACAAAAATCATCCCCTCCAAACATAGGACACAGTTAGAAACAGCACTAGATTTAAAAGTCAAGAAAACGGGACAAAATGGGATACCTAGCATTCAACAGAGGAACTAGTTCCAATTTAACTCAATAAAACCTTGAACAAAGCAACCCCAATGTCATGCTGAATCCCTTACTCCAGTTTCAAGGCCCACACTCTGCTCACCCAATCTATGTTTAATTTCTCCTTTCCCACCTGCTGTCCTGATAAATCAAGCTCAAGATCCTCCAACAGTGTCACTGCTTCCTCTCCACAATCAGGACGGTACTCCTGCAACCAGCTTTGGATCTCTCTGGGCAAGACAGCCAAGAACTGCTCCAGCACCAGGAGTTCCAGGATCTGCTCTTTTGTATTCATCTCAGGCCTAAGCCATTGATGGCAAAGTTCTCGGAGGCGACCCAGGGCCTCTCGCGGCCCAGAAGTATCCTGGTAGCAGAACTGCCTGAAGCGTTGGCGGAAAATCTCTGGATCAGAAGGGCTATTACTTCTTTGAAGGCTAGAATCCTGGCCCCAGAGGTGTTCCTCTTCATCTTCCTCTTCCACCTTTACAATCACAAGTCCCTCTTTATCTTGTATAGCCTGAGGGGTCATGACTGCAGCGTCCCTAGATTCTGCAGTCATCATTCAGGTTCAGAGTTGTCCTCACTCTGACGGAATCTGTGAGGCAGACTGACCGGAGATATCTGAGGTTTTTTTCCTTGCACTGCTCCTGAATTACAAAAAAATTCTTATTAAAAAAAAAAAAAAAAGTAAAATGACTTATGTTTCTAGGGCATCCAACATTTGCCCACCTTCACCAAAGGAATTCCCTGAGGGCAACTACTCCAATTAGTAATAAAACTGACAAGCAACTGTGACGTTAATGTCTAACTTTATTTCTTTAGGTTTGTCACAATGACATTTACCCGGGGCAGGCTAGAAGGCCTACCTCAAAGCCAAGAAAAACTGGATTCAAGTCCTGCCTATTTAGGTAGTGAGACTGTGGGCAAGTCACTAAACAACCTGAGTGTCCCTAGGGCAACTCTCTAAGCTTCCAAGTTAGAGAAAAGTTGCTGATCTGCATGGGTAGAAGGAGCTTTCTCATAGAGAGTTCCTACAGCAATTAAATCACCAGTTTGGTAGTCTTCCTCCTCATCTTCCCTCCTCCCTCTACAAATTTTTCCTGCAGTTTTTGCTGCCAATAAGTGAGGAACAGTGCATTCTTTATGTGGACTCTGGTCTGAAAGACAAGGCACATGCTTTAATCTGAGATCCATAGTAGAACCATGAATTTTCCACTTCACAGCTTTTAAAAACTGAAAAATAGAACATTTATTAAAACATAAAACATTAACAGTATAATGGAAAATACATATATCTCTACATTTAAAGAAACATGAAAAAATGTGGTACCTTTTTCACTAAAATGAACTGTTATGATTCCTATTCCAATGCTAAACATGCACAGAGTTGATAAGAATGTTCTTTTGTAACTCATCTTACTTCTTTTAATTTAGATCTAAATCTCTTTCAAGGGTAGGGTTCTAGGCTTCAGGCTAGGCAACAAAAACCCTCATAGCAACCTACAGCTGCAGTAGGCTGTAGGCTACTAACATAATTCTCTAAAGGAAGCTTTAGCAGTTTCCTTTTTCTCCCTCAAAGTTCTTTCATTTCTTTTCAAAGACAGAAGCAAGAAGAGAGTGAAATGAGAGACACATGATCTCTTTATATAGACAACATGAATCCCAGTTGTCTTTTTCCAATCAGCAAGGATTAACTGTTCACTCTCTACTCAAAAAGAGGCTCCCCTCCTCCCAAGCTTCAGGAATTGTTTGAAATTTGCTAGTTCCTCACCTTGATCTATGCCACCTTATCTTATTTGTTAATGACACTATTCTTTTAGTCATCCAGGACCAAACCCTAGGAATTACGTTTGATTTACCCTTCTATCCACCTAATATTCTTTGTTCTTCTAGGGTCAGTAAAGGTCTAAGGAGGCAACATCGGGTTGCACAAGGAATTTTGGGAGCAGAGAGTAGTTGTTAAGAGGTGACATAACTTCATTTTGTCCTGTATTTGCCATTTTTTACCATGCAGGACAGCTGTCTCCTATAATACCTCCTTTCCCCCTGACTGTTTTTATGAATGCAAAAGAAAACTCAGAGGACTTCGAGAATTTAAGGAAGTTGTCCTCTTCTTTCTCCTACCAGATAAACAGTACAATTTCCTTGGGTCTAGGGTAAATGACTATGCTAACAAGGACATATTTTTTTTTCCTTTGTAACAAGAGATAACAATCCTCTTTTGTACCTTGTAAAATACCTTTACCCCATCTAAGTGATCTATCTGCTCAGGAAGAATCATATCTTCTCTTTTGTTAATCTCTCAGGCTGAGTAGCTTTGGAGAAGAGGATATATAAATGTCATCTGTTAAATTAACAGACACATTTCCATCAATTGCTAGTGAGATGTGTCACACTGAGTGAAATACCCTGCAGTAAAATATTTCTCTGATTCCTGCTAGTTTATTGGCATTAGCTAGTTGAAAAGATAAGAAAATACATGCAACAATAGATACCCTATCTTATATGGCACGAAGGCCAGCCAATTCTTTTTTCACAAAGTCTCTAAAATCTGTCTCCTTCCATTCCTTTGGGCCTTAAGACTAATCTTTCTAAGAAACAGACTTTCATCATGTTACTCCCCTGCTTAACAATCTTTCAATAGCTCCCACAGTCTAAAGGCAAACTCCTAGCTTTGTATTCAAGGTCCCCAACAAATACAGCACTACCTCTCGCAAACTTTATCAACCAGCCACAACCCTGTCAAAACAATCTGTCTGCTCACTCTTCTCCATGTGTTTTCTTGCCTTCAGTAAACCTTTGTTCATTCTTCAAAGCCAAGGTCAAATCACTCCTTTTAGCCCACAATAATCTTTCCTCATGGAACTGTAACACTAATTATTCATTTATTGCTGGGAGGCAGTGTTGTGTAGTTGAAGAGATGCTCTTGGAAATCAGGAGAACTAGGTTCCAATCCTACCTCAAGATACTTACTAGCTGTGTGACCCTACAGCAAATCATTTAAGTTCTGAGAGTTATAGTTTCCTCGTCTATAAAATAGGCTACTTACTTCACAGGATCGTAAAAAGCACTTTTTAAATCTTAAAATGCCACTTAAATGGAATTTATTATTGAAAACATTTAGTGGTAAAATATTTTTTCTCTTTAAATCATATTTGTGACTTCATACATACATACATACATACATACATACATACATACATACATAGAACTTCTAGTGAAGAAACTCCTACCACTGATTCAGATGATCACCTGTCCCACATCTCTTCTTAGAGATTTGCCTCGGGCCCTGAGATTTGGAGACTTGTCCTATCACCAGTATTTATATCAGATGAGTAGCAGGCACCTCTCTACCTACTACTCCTACAGCTGCCTTTTAAATTAATCATATTCTATCTTACAAGATTATTTACTTTTCTTGTCTATTTTATTTACTATGACTTGTCTCTCCAACTAGATTCTATGGTTGGGGTGGAGGTGGGATAGGAAACATTTTTAAATTAAATTTAAAAAATTTATTAAGGACCTTCTATGCATCAAGTACTATACTGGTGATGGGTTTACAAAGACTAAATAAGACAGATTCTGCCTTCCATGAGTTTATAATCTAAAAGGGGAAAAAGGACACAAAAACCAAAGTACAGTGTAAAATAGAGGTACAAGGCAGCACAAGATATTTAGAGGAATATTGAGCTTAGGTCAGAGTAGCGAAAGATGGCAGCAAAGCATAACAACGGGGTCACAAAAATAATGATTTTAAAAGGCAAGGATATCACGGGTGGTGGTGGAAGCATCCATTCTAGGCATAGGGGAGTGCATGAGTAGAAACTCTTCAGCTAGGAAAAGGAAGGAACAAGGAATAAGGGGGGAAAGCAGTTTGCTGGAATACTGAGTATACAAAGGGGTAGTATGAGATCAAGTTATAAAGATAAACTGGTGCCAGACTGTGGTAGGCTTTGAATGCCATAACAAGGAGTTTATATTTTACTTAAAAAGACAATGGAGATCCACAAAAGGGTGTATGCATTGTACATACGTGGAGGAAATCAGTTCTGAAACAATGCTTTAGTAAGATTACTTGAGAAATAGCCTAAAGGATGAATTGATTAGGTAACTACCTATGAAGATAAGACAATGAAATGGGCCTAAACCTGAGAGATTAAAGTTAGAATAGTAAAAAGAGGACAGAAAAGAGTTACTAAGGAGACAGTCCTACTGACTAGACTTTTGATTGAATAATACAGTCAGTACTGGACTCAGTCAGAAAGATCTGGGATTCAAAATTACCCTCAGATATTACTTGAGTGAAACTTGGATAAGTCACTTAAATTAACCTCTTTGTGCCTCAATTTTCTTATTAGTAAAACAGGATAATTAATGCCTATAGTACCTAACCTCTCAAAGCTGTAAAGAGGCTGAAATTAGATAATGTATAGCAAATGCTTCAAAGTTTTATAAATGTCAGTTATCATAGGCTGCCTCTCAATTCCTCACCTTGGCACTTAAAGCTCTTTATCGTCTGACTCCAGCCTACTTTTCCTGACTAATTTAATATTATTCTCTATCATACATGCTTCTTGATTTCCAATCAGAAGCCTTTCTTGATTCTCTTTAGTTGTTACTCCTTTCCCCCTCCTCAAATTATTTTGTGTTTATTTATCATGCTCTCTCCCTTCCCTAGTTCCCTCTTTCCCTTTTCTCCCCAAGTTCCTTGATGGATGGTTGGGACCTTTTCTTTCCCCTTCCATTTTTATTTTTGTATCCCCAGTGCCTAACCACAGTACTCTGAATACAGTAGGCCTTAATACATATCTGTTAAATTGACTTCAAAGAAGTGAGGGTTAGCAATATTAAATGATAGAGAAATCAAGTAGGGTGAGGACTTTAAAAGGCCATTTTATTTGCCTACGTGGATCTCATTAATGACAGGGTAGAACAGTAGGAACAGAAAAGAGATTATAAGAGACTGAAGACTGAGTGAGTGGTAGGGAAGGACAGGCCATGAATGTAGGCTATTCTTTCTAGAAATCTGGCAGTGAAGGCAAGGAGCAATTGAAAGACAGCTTGGGTAAGCTAGAGGGGGTATATATACCTTCCACATACATAGCTGATACCACAAGCAGGCACTTAATAAATATTTGCCAATTGCTTCATTATATTTCTACAGGGAGACAACATGTACATACATAAGTATTTACAAAACAAATACAAGGTAAAGGCTATGTGAGAGGAGCAAAGTGGGTAGGGGAAGGGAAGCTTTGCTTTAAACTTTCTAGGTAACTAACTTGATCCAAGTTTGATTTGGTTGATTTGAAGAACAAGATGCCTACACCTACTCCTTTTAGAGAATATTTTAAACAAATATAAAATTCTGCAAAATAAATACATATATGCATATGCTTTTATAAATAAAATGGCTATCTTTTTTTAATCTATTCTAAAAAACCATAAAGAAATTCCTGAAATATGATGATCTGGCATTTCACACCTGGAAGAGTAACTGATGAAGCAATCTACCACTTTTGCAAATTTGAAGATTTCACTCTGTACAAGATTTTTCAGTTCATTTATAATATATTCAAATAAAAATGGAAGACAACAGAGTACAGTAGGCAGGACAATGATCTAAGTGTCAGGAAACCAAGTAGTTCTAGTGCTTCAAGTTGGTGTGATCCTGGGCAATTCAATTCAATAAATATTTACTGAATGTCTACCAAGTCCCAGGCACAGACTCAAGTATCTAGGGATACAAGGAAGAATAAGACTGAATCTTCTCTCATAGAATTTCCTATCTAGTGGGGAGTTAACTTCATGAGCCTCAGTTTTCTCATCTGTAAAAAGAAGGCCCCTAAGAAGAGTGAATGGCCCCTAAGGTCCCAAAGAACTCCTAAGTTCTATGATCTATGATCCTCTCCAGGTGAGATTATAAAGCTAAGAAACCAGCTTTCCCATAGCATTATATACAAATAACTCACTAACTTGAGATACTAGCATCCCCAAAAAAATCTTTTGTTCCAGAAACTGTTTCTAAAAGGACCAGCACAAAACTTTTAGAAAAAATAAACAGAAAATCCACAAGGTTTTAAAATAGAGCCATGAAGCCATTTCACCATGTGAATACAATGCTAATTTAACAAGAGATTCTACCCAAAGGAAAAAGCTAAGATTTAATATGATAGCCATTTAACATTGAGATCCAACTCAAAGCATGTTAAAACACATAAAGAATATTTAAATCAAGAATAAGCTAAACTCTTATTAAATTTTGAAATATGCCCAATGATCCAGAAAGGTATCTGCCAAGTAAACAGTCACAATAATTAAAGTGAAAGTAGTAACCAGCAGAAAACTTTCCAGGAGAGTGAAATGATCTTTTGTATGACAAAGCTGTTTTTTCATAGATGGCTGGCAAACAGCAACCGTGCTCTGTTTTGGTTGCACTAAATTCTCCACAATTCAATGGGGGAACTATTCATAAACCATAATCTGCCTAGAACTGGGCTTCACAATAAATGCTTTCTTTGGTCCCAGTCCATGTAATTTCCACTTTCTATGATGACAGAATCGTATTGTGTATTTGTGGGGGTGTAGGGAAGGAGGAGATTCAGCTCGGCTGAACTCTTCACAGCTTTATTCACAAAATAATAGGTCTGGAACGGTCTTTGGAAGATCATGCGATTCAATTTCTTCATTTTACTAATTTCTTAATTTTACAGACTGGGGAAACGTTGATCTAAAGAGTCCAAAGTTACTCGTCCAAGGTCAGCCGGCTAGTTAGAGACAACACCAGAGCCAGAATCCAGATCTCTATGCTCTGGGGTCTAGTGCTTTTTCTGCTAAAGTATGCAGCAACGCCCTTCAGAATACAAACAAAATTTCCAGCATAGAGACGTCAATTCAACCCTGGTCGCCCTGACCTAAAAACAAAACAAACAAAAACAAACAAACAAAAGAAGACATACACACCTGAATGCTAAATCGCTCATTAAAATGCAGCACTGAGTTCCACAAATCGGAACACAAAGGATGGGGTTGCACCTAAGGCCGCCCCATTTCACCTCTTAGGCCCAAATCCCGGCGTGAACAGACACAAGCCGGGTAATGACCAGCCTGGGCGCAGCAGGTGGGCCAGCTCCAACAATGTACATTCTGGAAATCGCCCCAAGAGCCTCGGACACCAAACAATCCCGACGGGCTCCTGAGGATGAAGCGTCTCCTGCCCTTTACACCTCGGTCTCCCTCCGCCCCGGAGTCGTTCCCGTGGCTGCCACGGAATCAGAAAGCCGCAGCAAGAATGACAGCGGGGTCACCGCTCGGCCCCGCCAGGGACCGCAGTCCGAGCCCAGACCGCAGGGCTCTGGGCTGACACCGCCCCTCCTTCCCATCCCCCACTCCCAGCTCGGGCTGCAGCCCGAGGCGGACAAGACGCCCCCACGCCCACCCACAAGGACACCCCCCCCACCCCTCTCCCGTGCCTGTCCGGGATCTCTCCTTTATCGTTCTCCGTCCAGGGGCATCGCGAGTCCTCCGGCTGGAGCCGGGCAGGTAGCCCCTCCACGCACTGGGCCCGGGCCCGGCTCGGGGTGGACCCCGCGAGGCTGCAGACTCTCCGCCCTGCTCCGGGGCCCACCCGTCCGCAGCGCACCCCCACCCCCACCCCTCGGGCCCAGACTTACTCACCGCGGACCCAGGGGCAGCTCTGGGCTGGGTGACAAGGAGGGGAGCGCAGACCCCTGGAGACGGGAGAGACGAGAGGAGGAAGGACGAGAACCAAGGCCCTCCGGACGCCTAGAAAGACACAATGAGTCACAAAGGGCGGAAGTAAGTCAAGGACTTAGCTTCCGGGGCGGAACAGGAACTCTGGGGACTCTCTAGAAAGTCCGGAGGTCTCCACGTCTCGTTGGTTCTTTGGTTTACCTACTTTCTGTCAATCCTTGGCCCCGGGCACCTCAGCGGAGTTTAGGAGGGAGGACGTCTTTGTTAAGAATGAACTGACGGGCTACAAAATAAACCCTCAGAAATCAACTATTTCTATAACAATAATAACAAAATTCAAGAGGCAACAGTAGAAAGGGAAATGTCCCAGGTAACAACAATATGCATAAAATATTAGGGGATCAGTCTACCAAAGCAAGACTTGTATAGATACAATTACAAAGTGCTTTTTTTTTTTTTTAGAATAGTGGGCAGCAATTATCTTTATACCAAAAATATACATTTTCCTTAACATTTAAAAAACAACAACACAAAATCTGAGTGGCTGTCAAATTCTCCACTGTTTTACAAATAGTGATGGATGGTGGAGGCAGAAGGGAGAACAGTGTGCATTCCTTAACCCTATAGGAAAATATCTATTTCAAAAGTTTTACTTTTTCCTTTAAGATCCTGAAGCTGGGGTTCTTGAGGATCTTCTTGTTAAAGATGACCAGAAGCTCCTCTTCAGATTTGTGGTGTTCGTTAGTCACTGCATAGTATTGCGCTAAAACCTTTTTCCTTAACTTTTTAACTGATATTTCATTGTCAGGGGCCTGGTTCAGAACAGCTTTGATAGTTCCTTTCCAGTTGAATTTCTCTTTTATAGGTGTTTCACTTTCTTCAAAAGCACTTTTTTAAAAAATGAAAAACAACTTAAATAGCTTTAAAGCACTATTCAGTGCTCACAGCTATTCTGTACCAAGGAAGGAAGCATTTATTAAGCACTTACTATCTCACAACAACCCTGGGAGGTAGGTGCTGTTATTATCCCCATTTTACAATTGAGGAAATTGAGGCAGACAGAGGTTAAGTGACTTGCTAAGGTTCACCCATCTACCAAAGTGTCATGAGGCCAGTTTTGAACTCATTTTCCTGACTTCTTGCCTAGTATGCCTCCTAGTAGCCAATAAAATAAGAAGTGACAATCAATAGTACTAAAGAATGAGCTGTCTTGGGATGCTGCCTGGAATAAAATATGGGATATCAGACTTCTGTGCTTTTTAGTGTTTTAGTGTTCAGTAATAGTATATATATACCAAAACCTCTTGAGTAGGCATTGTATAGTCTACAGAGAGCATTTTATCCATATGCAATAATAATGATAGTGGCTATGTTTGTCATAGTTTATAATAATTAACAATGATGTGACATAAGTATGTGAATGTAGTAATAATCCATAGAATCCTGGGAGGTTGAGGTGATTCTTTGCTAATACTGTCTTCTTGAGCCTTCATTACAACATGTCAATTGCTAGTGTCACTTAGCAATTAATATCAATTAGCTTTTTCAGAGGGATATTTACTGACATGATATAGCAAGAAGAGAAGTATTAAAATCTATCCCCGACACCTAGGGGCATACTGTCCCCTATACAATCTTGATTCCTGGGGAGAGTCGGCACAGTATTTTATTTATGACTTGGAGAAGGCTTTTATGAATTTATTTTTCACTTTTTTATGTGTGTGTAATTTAGCCTTTATTATTTCTCCCTTCCACTTCTCATAAAACTCTTACAACACATGTACTTAATCCAACAAAATAAATAGGATCTAAATGCTTAATGGAAAAGTTAATTCATTTTGTGGGGAGAAATAGATAGCAAAACTATAATACCCCAGGACTTCAATGTACCCCTTTTAAACCTGAGCAGTCTAATAAAAAGATAGGCAAGAAAAGGCATAAATAGAACTTTAGATAAATTAGAGATGACGAATCACTAGCAATTGATGAATGGAAGCAGGAAGGAATTTATATCATAGCCCATCCACTCCTATTTATTTTGTATCACTCATTGTGTTCTACCCCAAATGAAAAGTGGAAGAGGCTGTTTTCTTATTCACTCCCTAAATTTCCCAGCTCACAGTCTACTTGTTAGGAATATAGTAGCTTCCCTGAACTTGTTACGAGAAGCCTCAAACTCAAAATCCCTAATTCACCCTGTCAGAGAAATACCAACAGTTATAACTCCCCTTTTTGCCACTGACAGGGAGTATGAACATCAACTAGCCTTCAACTCCCCAGGAGTCTCTTCCCACCCCGAATTCCACTAACATGAATCAGCATTAGACCCTAGGTCCAGACTCCTTGAACCTTCCTCCAATGCCTGATTCTGCTGGACCCAGATAAGAAACCTGTAAAAACCTACCACACTTAACTGGTTGTGGAGAATATACCCTATTCCCTCTGGAGACAGAGAAGGCCACCTAACTCCATTCAGAATCTTATTGGATTCTCCTGTGTTCATCCATCCTGGATTTTGTCTTATTATAAACTCCATGTTTCCTTGTATGAGACTATGGTATTCAGAGTGGAACCTTCCTAAGTTGCGTTGACAACACCCTCCATGGGACATTTTTCTCAGCTATGTGGTGATCTGGGGCGGGGGGGGAATTTTTCTTGGGTAGGGGGAAGAATTTTCCCAGTGGCATCTTCTGATTGCTGCTGTGGTGACTGTGTATCAATTAGGTTATAAATGCCTTAAACCAACTCCTTGCTCAGAAAAGGGAGACTGTTGGGACCATGCACAACAGGAAAAGGGGATGGAATGGAGAAGTATTGGGTCACACAGAGATAAGTGTAGTTGTGTTGGAGCCAAGATTGCTGCTTGCATAGACTTACTTTCCCCAAACTTACTCCAGCAAAAACATTAAATTCTTATCAGACCAAATAATGATCAAGAACCGTGAGAAACTATAGCGACTTTTTTGATCCCAGAAATGCACAAAAAGTCAGCCAGTCACCTATAGGAAATAGGAAAGAGGGGCACTGACAAGCTAGTACCAACTGAGGCAAATAAGGCCATAGCCTCCAAGATACATATAGTCTTTAGGGCTTTCTATCCCTCTCACTCCCAATCACCAGAGTGCTGTTTTGGGGAGCGGCAGAGACCAATTTGGATGCAGTAACAAACAGACTGGCTTAGTACCACTCAGACCAGAATAGCCCAGGAACTAGGGACTCCAAGGTCCACAGCATTCTATCCTGTCATGCCACAGACAGCACTAAAGATCCAACACTCCATGACATTTGAAAAGTTTAAGAGACATAATTTCTGGGTAATTTAATAATTGTATTGATAATGCTAGCATGTTTATTAATAAAAGGATGGTCATTTGGCCGTCTCTCTTAGACCAAAAACCCCTCACAGGTGGGCTCACAGTTTTTGTGTCCTTGGAAGAGCAGGTGTTCCTAAGGGTGGCAATCAACTCTGGTTAATAATTAATGAGAAAATTAATATTACAACAAGACACTGGGCTATATTACAATAAGGGTTTTGGGGTATCTGACTTGGATCACCCACATCTTGGTCAAAGAGACTTAACAATTTTCATATCACCTGTCTGATGAAAGAGAGAATCAACACTTTACCAAACCTGTGTGAATAAATACAATGAGCAGGAATGCATCCATTAGATTAAACTTAGAATTTCTTTTACTGTCCGATTAGATCTTGGCCTGGGTAAATATTTGAGAGAGATTTCCCATACTTTTAATTTCTGGGTGAGGAAGTAGAACTGATTGAATAATTAGTTATTAATACAAGAGAGAAATAATCATTTCTGATTCAACTCTGAACCCCCCAAATCTTGAGACCTTGGGAAGTAGAAAGCAGTATAGGAACCTAGGGGACACAGGGCAAGACCAAGCAGGCCTAAAAAGAACAGCAGGAGTTGGAGTGGTGCTCAGCATCTGATCTAACTTGTCCTATATTGTAGAAGGAATCAAGTTCCTGGTTATTATTGTTGTTCTTCCCCCCCCCCCCGTTTATGTCAGATACAGATTTCTAGTTATCAGGTTTCTACAAAGAGAGGATATTACTACTAATGACTACGTGACTGTTGTCGGCCTGTATCAGATAGGTAACTAGGTCATGGGGATACTGCAAGACTGGGGCAGCCAGGTTGCTATGCCACTGGGCTGCATCTATTTGGGTTGAAGTCAGTAGAATGCTCAGCCCCTGAATTCTTTACAATGCAATATCTCTTTAGATTGAGTCAATCTATTGTACTCTCTAGGGTCTCTCTTCAATGAGTGACTGAAATCTTCACCACCTTCATCCTCTAGGTTGGCTAGGAATTATTGAGCTCTCTTCAGTTATGAGAATGGATAAATTTAGGGGCAGCTAGGTGGCACAGTGGATAGAGCACCAGACCTGAAGTCAGAAGGACCTGAGTTCCAATCCGACTTCAGACCAAATACTTGACACTTACTACCTGTGTGACCCTGGGCAAGTCACTTAACCCCAATTGCCAAAAAAGAAGAGAAAAGAGAATGGATAAATTTGACCAATTAATAAATGGTCGAAGAATATGAACAGGCAGTTTTCTAATGAAGAAATCTAAACAATTTGTAGTCATATAAAAATACTCTAAACAATTATGGATTAGAGAAATGGAGATTAAAACAACCTTGAGATACCATTTTATACCTACCAGATTGGCTAAAATGATAGAAGGGAAAAGTGACAAACATGGGAGAGGATGTAAAAAAACTGGGACACAAATTCATTGTTGGTGGAATTGTAAAATGATCCAACCATTTTGGAGAGCAATCTGGAATTGTGCCCAAAGAGTTATTAATCAACCTATATACCCTTTGACCCAGCAATACCATTACTTGGTCTATTTTCAAAGATGATTAGGGAAAAAGGAAAAGAACCTATATGATCTAAAATATTTATAGCAGCTCTCTTTGTGGTGGCCAAGAACTGGAAACTGCAAGGATGCCCATCAATTGGGGAATGGCAAGTTGTGGTATATGATTGTGATGGAATACTACTGTGTTATAAGAAATATTGAACTCAATGATTTTGGAAAACATGGAAAGACTTGCATGGAACAATGAAGAGCAAAATGAGCAGAACCAAGAGAACATTGTATACAATAATAGCAATGTTGTTTTAAGAATAACTTTGAGTAAATAAGTTATTTTGTCTGTTATAAATACCCAAATTAACTATAAAGGACGTATGAAGAAAGATGCTACCTGCATCCAGAGAAAGAACTGATAAATAGAGGCATATACAGAATAATTTTACATACATATATAGTATGTATGTATGATGTATGTATGTGTGTATATATACATATACACACATACATACATTTTATATATATATATATGTATATATATATATATATATACCTATTTGTGTCTAAAGGTAGACATCTCTAGGGTGGGATAGGGGAGGAGGGAAGGAAAAAAAAGAAAAAAATTTACATGATAATTTTGTTGTATATTTGAAAGGACTAGCAATTTGTACATAGTAGCAGTTTCATGTAAAATCATCTTTTTATTGTACTGTTATTAAAATGCTTGTTTTATTTCATAAATTAAAAACAAAATTAAAAAAAAAAGTGTTACAGTACTCTTTTCACTTGAAGTGCTACAATGTTTTTTTCCCCTCAGCCAAGGCAACAACTTGGTATTAAACTGGCAGAAGCCAATTCTTTGACGCTCATTGACTCTCAGGTCTTTGTCACCTCCAAGTGACAGGTAGGATAGGCATAGCTTCTCTAGTTTGACAATCCTGCTTGGTTCAAAGAATCTTCCCTAAGTGAGAATTTCTACCTTTTCTTATGATGACCAACCCAAGTTATGCTTCCCAGATTCCTGTTGGGTTTTATGCAAGTAAATGGCTGGGAGCCAAAGTATTAAGAAAATCATTCTTCCATGGGGTAGGTTCATTGGTTCTGCTCACCTTTCATTTTCGGTTGAGATGTTCAAGCCTTAGACCCTTTCTATAGTATAGAGTATTTCCTTTACATCTGAAAAGACTCTCTTTAGCCTCTACTCTTTCTCTCTGTCTCTATCTTCAGCTTTGCTAAGTCTAAAGGGGCACATACAAGTATATGTATTGAGAATATGTGCTGAACTACTAAGTCTGTATCCCAAAGAGATTAAAGAAAAAGGAAAAGGACACATATGGACAAAAATATTAAGCAACATTTTTTGCAGTGGTAAAGAATTGGAAATTGAGGCAATGCTCATCAATTGGGGAATGGCTAAATAAATTGTGGCATATGATTGTGATGGAGTTTATTGTATTATAAGAAATGACAAAGGGATGGTTTCAGACAAACATGGCAATAACTATATGAACTGAAGCAAAGTGAAGTGAGAAGAATTGGCATAATAATAGCAATGTTGTAATGATGATCAACTGAGAAAGACTTGGCTGCTCTGATCAATACAATGAACCAAGAAAATTCCAAAGGTCTCATGATCTGTAAATGTTAACCACTTACAGAGAGAGGGAACTGATGAACTCTGAGTACAAATTGAAGTATAATTTTCTCCCTTTATTTTTCTCGATTTTTTGAAATATGGCTAATATAGAAATATGTTTTATATAATTTCACATGCATAATTGATATCATATTGTTTATTTTCTAAGTGGGCATGGGAGGAGTTGGAAGGAAGAAAGAGAATTTGGAACTCAAAATTTAAAAAGAAAAGAATATAATAAGTAAATAATAAAATGTAATAAAAAATAAATGTAAATGGAATGTTAACCCAATCAATGGACAGAACTCCTCCTAAACTATTATTGAATACTAAGTGCCTGTCTTGGACTTTCAAATCAATGAAAAAGATTCCTCAAATGCATCTACCTCATGGAGTTATTGAGAGGGAAATTCTTTGTTAACTTTAAAGTGCTGAGCAATTATTATTAGTAGTATCCTCTTGGAAAAACCTAATAACTAGACATCTGTACTTAATATAAATGAAACAACAACAACAACAACAAGTACTTGGTTCCTTCTACAGTACTTGAAAAGGCCAAGTCACCTTGAAAAGGCTGAGCACCAATGCCACTCCCTTTACTAAGTCTGGGGTTCTTTATTCACTCCCAACAGGCTTCCATACTGCTGCAGTCACTGAGGCCCTTGATCTCATCAACAATCCATCAGTTAAAAAAATTTTTTTAGCACATACTTTCAATATATTGTGTAGAATATCGCAATAGTCTCCTAACTGGTCTTTCTACCGTCAATTTTTCCTCCTTCCATCCCATCCTGCATACTACCAATAATCTTTTTTAAAGCACTGCTACCAATACTTCCATCATATCCCATTCCTGTTCAGATGACACAAGTGGTTCCCTGCTTTTCACTCCTTGGGACAGTTAATAAGCCTCCTCAGGCAGTACTATAACTATATAATAGTTTTGTATCATACTTGGACCTATTACTACTCATATACCCCACTTTCTCTAAGCTTTCCATTCTCTGTCCTTCATTCCTGAAGCAGGCAAAACCGATTGCTTTTGGGGTTCTGGTGTACTTTGAGGCATTAAAGGACCCTTTGTAATGTACTTTCACTGGAAGGAGTGAGAACAGGGTAACTGGCTCTTTGGCAGCCCTGTGGACCTCCAGCCATGTTTATTCAAGAAAACGCAAAACCCAAGAAGAAGGAGACCACAGTGCGTCACACATAAAGTGGGGGTTTTGAGCTGTTCTAATATAGTAGCTAGTCTGTATTAGGGAGTTGCTTGGATGTTGAAAACTGTTTGCACAGGAAGGGAGGAAGCCAGCGTAGTGTTTACCCAGACTGGGAATAAGTAGCCTTCTGCCTCCTCTCCAGCTCTAAGCTATTTAAAGGACTAGGGAACCTATAGTCTGCTTGTCTGGGAAGTTAACTCCAATGTTTTAGGATTGGCACTTGGATTTTTGACTCATTTTGTATATCATTGTAATCATTATAATTATTCATAATTAATTCTAATCAACATTATTAGCAATGCCAAACATTTATATAGTGCTTCACAGTTTACATAGCTTTTTTTCATAACAATCTTGTGAATGCCACATAGGTAGATCCAAATAATATTTCTTGGTAATAATATTACTTACACTACCTACTCCACTATGCTGCAGGATCTTTAAAAAAGAAAACTAAACTAAGTACCTTGAGGCCAGGGACCATGTCTTATCTGAACAGAAGAGTTCCCCTTACTTCATTTATTTTTTATTTTTCATTTTTGGCTTTTTAATTAAATATTTTATTTTACCCCAGTTACAGGTAAAACTATTTTAAACATTGATTTTTTTAAAACTTTGAGTTCCAAATTCTCTCCCTTCCTTCCCCCCCACCTCTACATTGAGAAGGCAAGCAATTTGATATAGGTTATACATGTCCATGATAGTCATATTGTGAAAAAAAAAACACAGACAAAAAAAAAACTCAAGAAAAATAAAGAAAGTAAGCTTCAATTTGTATTCAGATACCATCAGTTCTTTTTCTGGGGATGGATAGCATTTTTTTGTCATAAGTCCTTCAGAGTTGTCTTGTATCACTGTATTGCTGAGAATAGCTAAGTCATTCACAGCTTACAACATTGTTGTTACTTTGTACACAGCACATTTCCCTTTGCATCAGCCCATGCAAGTTTTCCAGGTTTTTCTGAGAGCACCCTGCTCATCATTTCTTACAGTGCAATAGTATTCCATCATCATCTCATACCACAACTTGTTCAGTCATTCCCTAATTGATGGGCATCCCTTCAATTTCTAATTCTTTGCCTCCAGAAAAGAGCTGTTAGAAATATTTTTGTATATATAGGTCCTTTTCCTTTTTGTTTTTATCTCCTTTGGGATACAGACTTAGTAGTGATATTGCTAGGTCAAAGGGTATGCCTGGTTTTATAGCCCTTTGGGCATAGTTCCAAATTGCTCTACAGAATGGTTGAATTAGTTCACAACTCCAATAATAGTGCATTAATGTCTCATTTTTCCCACATCTTCTCCAACATTTGTCATTTACCTTTTCTGTCCTATTAGTCAATCTAATAGATATGCGGTAGTATCTCAGAATTGTTTTAATTTGCATTTCTCCAATCAATAGTGAGTTAGAGCATTTTTTCATGTGGCTATAGATAGCTTTGATTACATCATCTGAAAACTGATCAAAACTTTTACTCTTTTATCAACTGGGGAATGGCTCTTATTTCTATAAATTTGACGCGGAAAGCAAGTTCTTTCAGATTTCTAACTTCATTCCCTCCTGCTTCAGTGTTTATTGACCTAATCCCTAGCTGCCCATGGCCAGCCTAGCATGTAGACAGAATAAATTACATAAATCTTGACATGGAGACATTTAAGGAAGTCCAAAAGTCCACCTGCTACAAAACATCTCCTCTCATCCACCTGCCTATTTCCAAGTTCATTTTTGAAATTACCCTAAGTGTTTTTGATCAGGGAGAGCCCTGAATTTCAACTGAGTTAAGGTACTCGAGAGTTTTTTTTTCTCTTGTAACAACTATGTATGGCTAGGCAAAAGAAATTCCACATTGTCCAAATCCAAAATATATGTTTCAAATTGCACTCTGAATCCATCACCTTTCTCTATCAGATTTCATCATGAGTCCTCTGAAATAGTGATTGATCAGTTTTTAAGTCATTCATAGTTTGTTTTTACAATATTGTTATTGCATAAATTGTTTTCCTGGTTTCATTCACTTCATTCTGCATTAGTTCATGTGAGTCTTTCCAAATTTCTCTGAAACCTTATTCTCTTCATCATTTCTTCCAGCACAGTAATATTCCATCACATCGCATACCATAACTTGTTCAGCCATTTCCCCCTTGTTGGGCACCACTCTCAGTTTCTAATTCTTTGGCACCATAAAAAGAGCTGCTATAAGTATTCTTGTACATATGGGTCCTGTTCCTCTTTTTTTTTATCTCTTTGGGGTATAGACCTAGTGCAGTGATATCATTGGGTCAAAAAGCATGCAGAGTTTGATAATTTGTGTGGGGGTGGGATAGTTCCAAATTGCTTTCCAGAATGATCAGACACCAATATACATTAATAAGCTTTAAAATATTCACTGGACTCAATCCAGGATAAGTATAACTGATTAATCAATCAAGAGTAATTTAACTGAGTACTATGCTAATTTATTTCTTTGCCCCCTCTTTCAATCCCATTGACATAATCTTAATTGAGAACCTTGTTGTTTTTCACCTAGACTACTGACTAGGTGATAAATTTCTAAATGGTCTCTCTGTCTGAAATGAACTCTGTTACTATAACAAGGTTATATTATCTTGAAGTCTTGCTCTGATCACCATGCCTTTGCTCAAAGTATTTTAATGACTCCCCATTGCTTGCTAAATAAAGCCCTAAATGTTTAGCCTGGCTTTCAAGGTCTTGCATTGATCTGACCTCAAACTATGTTTCCAAACATATTCTATACTCTTCCTCAATACAAATCCTAACACTAGCCAACCTGCAATATTCACTTCCTCCAAATTGTCTCATGTTTTACTGCCTTCAAACCTCAGTTTATGCTATTCTCTCTGCTTTGAATGCTTTCCCTCCTTAATTGTCACCTAGCAAAATCCTCTCCAGAATTTAAGGTTAAGTTCCAATGCTACCTCAATCTTGAAGTCTGCCTTGATCGCTCCAGTAGGAAGTGGTTCCTGCCTGTTGTACATCTCTAGTACTGAATTTGTACCACTTCTATGTAACTTGTCACATGCTGCTGTATAATACATATGTGTTTGTACCTTATCTGTCTCATTTGATTGTGAACTACTTGAGGGTAGGAACTGTGTCCTGAATCACTTTTTAGTTATACAATGCCTAGCTCAGGTCTTTGACCTAGTGTACAGACCTCTGTTCTGCTCCTGGCATCTCTCCTGGAGTTGTTGGGCAGCAAACACCATATCAACCATTACTCAGCCCTTTCTGAAGCCACTCTGGCCCTCAGGTAGATGAACATCTTCCAGGTGAAGTATCAGTCTATTAAGGAGGACTCTGGCAAGAATCTTGCCAGCAATGACTAAGAGGGAGACCCCCCTGTGATTGTCACAGGACAATCTGTTGCCTTTACCTTTATAGAGATGGACACTGGAGGCATCCTTGAATTTCTGATTTAATACACACTCAGTAAATGATTATATAAATGTCTGATCCCTGACATGGCACAAAGCTAGAAAAGGAAGAAAAAATAATAAATAAATGTTAAATTTGTTATTATGAAAATTTAAATATTTTTACAGCATTTCTTTTCTTTTTTGGGGGGGGGGGTGGGTGGTGGGTAGGTGGGTCCAGAACTGTAACTTTATTGATATAGGGAATTTCTGGTGAGGGGATTCTGTTTAGCAATGCCAATCAGTAACTGTCTTACAACTTGATCATTTTAGATAGTTGCCTGGAACACTGAGAGACTACCTTGCCCAGAGTCACATAGTCAATCAGGTAAGACTTGAATCCAGGACTTCCTTACCCTAAGACTAGCTCTCTACTATGCTAGGCTGCCTCTCTACAAGGTAAATAATAGTTTAATATCACAGAAGAACTATATATGCTTAATTGCCAAATCAATGGTAGAGGCAGAAGAATAATAGAATTTCAGAGTTGGAAGGTTCATCTGGTTGCACTTATAGCTGAACAAAAATCTCTTTTATAACTGCTGACAAGGTCATCTGGCCTCAGAAGAAGACAGCCAGTAATAGAGATTATGCTCTGTCCTGAGACAGCCTACTCCACCTTTTTACATCTCTGATTGTTGGGAATATTTACACATGTTGACCTGAAATCTGATTGTCCTGGTTGTTCTGCTGTTCCACATGGCAGCCATTGAAGACAGCTTTCTTGACTGTTCTTAGTTAGTTCTTTCATTCATTCATTCAACAAGCATTTGCATCTACAATGTGCCAGGCACTGTGTTAGATCCTGGAAATAGAAAGACAAAAGCAAAGTAACGTCTGCACTGATGGAGTTTACATCGAGATGTCCAGGGAAGATGATGTGCACAAAGATAAGTAAATACTAAAGCTGAAGTAATTTATGGGGGGGGGGGGCGGGGGAGATGATGCTCACAACTAGGGTGGTCAGGGTAAGTCTCATGTGGCACTCTAGTTGCCACTTGATGGAAGCCAGAGGTTCTATAAGGTGGAGATGAGGAAGGAGTGCATTTCAGCAGGAGACAGAATGTTGGGAAGAGAGAATACTAAGTAGATCATTTGGGCTGCAATATAGAGGACGTGAAGGAAAGGAAAGTGCAGTAAGACTACCAAGTGGGCTGGAAACTAATTGTGAAAGACTTTAAATAACAAACAGGAATTTATGCTTTCTCCTGGAGGCAACTGGCTCTAGAGAGTTACAGGAGCTTTTTTGGGGAGGAGGAGGGGGTTGAGGTGGGGAGGGTAGCCTGGATGATGCTTTAGCAATATCAGTTTGGTAGCTACATGGAGGATTGATCAAAGAGGGGTGACAATGGAGGCTGGAAGGCCAATTAGGAGGCTATTGCAGTGGTCCAGGTGAGAAATGATGAAGTATTAGGGTGGTTGATCATGTGAGTGAAGAGAAGGGGAGAGAGGTTGTGGACTTGAAGTTGACTAGATTCATTCATTCCCTCTCACCTTCACCCACTTCCTCTCCACTGTAAAAGCCTTTTCTTGTCTGTTTTGTATGAGATTCTACCCCATTCTACTTCTCCCTTTCTCCTTCTCCCAGTATAATCCTCTCTTACTCCTTAATTTTATTCTCCAGATATCACCCATTCATCTTTGACTCACCCTCTGCCCTCTGTCTATCAATCTATCTACACATATAATTGTTTTTTCCCTCCAGCTACCCTAATACTGACAAAGGTCTCACGAGTTACAAATATCATCTTTCCATGTAGGAATGTAAACAGTTCAACCTTAATAAATCCCTTATGATTTCCCTTTCCTGTTTACCTCTTCATGCTTCTTTTGAGTCTGGTATTTGAAAGTCAAATTTTCTATTCAGCTCTGGTCTTTTCATAAAGAATGCTTGAAAGTCCTCTATTTCACTGAATGTCTGTTTTTTCCCCTGAATGATTATACTCAGTTTTGATGGGTAGGTGATTCTTGGTTGTAATCCTATCTCCTTTGCCCTCTAGAATATTATATTCCAAGCCCTGTGGTCCATTAATGTAGAAGCTGCTAAATCCTGTGTTATCCTGATTGTGTTTCCACAATACTTGAATTGTTTCTTTCCGGCTGCTTGCAATATTTTCTCCTTGACCTGGGAACTCTGGATTTTGGCTACAATATTCCTAGGAGTTTTCCTTTGGGGCTCTCAGAAGATGATCAGTGGATTCTTTCAATTTCTATTTTACCCTCTGGTTCTAGAATATCAGGGCAGTTTTCCTTGATAATTTCTTGAAAGATGATGTCTAGGTTCTTTTTTTTTGATCATGGCTTTCAGATAGTCCAATAATTTTTAAATTATCTCTCCTGGATCTATTTTCCAGGTCAGTTGTTTTCCAGTGAGATATTTCACATTGTCTTCTATTTTTTCATTCTTTTGGTTTTGTTTTACAATGTTTTGATTTCTCATAAAGTCAGTAGCTTCCAATTACTCCATTCTAATTTTTAAGGAAGTATTTTCTTCAGTGAGCTTTTGGACTTCCTTTTCCATTTGGCCAATTCTGCTTTTTAAGGAATTCTTCTCATTGGTTCTTTGGACCTTTTTTGCCATTTGGGTTAGGCTATTTTTTAAGGTTTTTTGTTTTTTTCTTTTTGGTCAGGCAATCAGGTTAAGTGACTTGCCCAGGGTCACATAGCTAGTAAATGTCATGTGTCTGAGACTGGATTTGAACTCAGGTCCTCCTGACTCCAAGGCCAGAGCTCTATCCACTGTGCCATCTAGCTGCCCCTAAGATGTTATTTTCTTTAGTATTCTTTTTGGGTCTCCTTTAGCAAGCTGTTGACTAGTTTTTCATGATTTTCTTGCATCATTCTCATTTCTCTTCCCAGTTTTTCCTCTACTTCTCTTACGTGCTTCTCAAAATCCTTTTTGAACTCTTCCATGGCCTGAAACCAATTCATATTTTTCTTGGAGGCTTTGGATGTAGGAGCTTTGTTGTCTTCTGGTTGTATGTTTTGATCTTTTTTGTCACCAAAGAAGGATTCTATAGTCTGACATTTTTTGTGCAGTTTGCTCATGATCCCAGCCAATTACTTGACTTTTAAACTCTTTGTTAAGGTAAGGGTCTGCTTCCAGTGTGGAGACTGTACTGTCCCAAGCTTTGGGGGTTTTGTGCAGCTGTTTTCAGAGATACTTTTAGGGACCTGTAAGTTTTCAGTTCTTCCAAGGTGGTATGATCAAGGCGAAGGTGTTTACTCCTTTCCTGGCCTGTGCTCTGGTCTATGAGTGACCAGAAGCACTCTTTTCTGCCTTGGAATTGTGAGGAGGATTCCTTCTCCACTGCTACTACAAGCTCCACCATGACAGCACTTCTCCTTGTCCCAGGACCACCATCCAGAACTGTGACCCAGATCCAAACACAGGCAAAGCAAGAGAATCCTGCCTCAGAACCAGCAAAGAGATCCCTGCAATCCCTCTCTGATCAGCTACTTGATTCCTCCTCAGGCTGTGGGCTGGAAGCTCCGGAAGCAGTCGCAGCCCTGGAGTTGAGCTGGGTCTGGGGATGGGACCAAGCTTCTCTCTCACCGTGGTCATAGACTTTTCTTACTGACCTTCTAAGTTGTTTTTGGCATTCATGGGTTGAGAGATCTGGAAACCGCCACAGCTGTCTGTGATTCAGTCCTCTGAGGCCTGCTCTAGGTTCACCAAGGCCTGATCTTTGCCTGTGTGCATGCCCATGCTGAACTGTGTTTTTCTCCAGCCTGGCACAATAGACCTTTCTAATCAGCCATCCAGGTTGTCTTGGGCTGGAAATTTGTTTCACTCAGTCTTTTTGTGGGTTCTGCTGCTCTAGAATTTGTTTAGAGCCATTTTTTACAGGTATTTAGAGGGATTTGGGGGAGAGCTCAAGCAAGTCACTGCTTTTACTCTGCCATCTTGGCTCTGTGTGCTGCCATCACATTCCCCCCCCCCCCAGCATTTCTAAAGATGTAGCCAATGCTGGTTATGTAGCCAATGGAGAAAAATTCTACCTTGTGATGGGTGAATTCAGAATGTCTTCTCCCAGAAAGTCCCTGGTATCTCCCAAATGCCTGGGTATCTGCCAACACCCCATTACGCTTGAAACTTGATCCTTTCTTAGTTTGTTATCAGTCATCTTTATCAGTGCAACTAATAAAGATTTCATTGTTAAATCTAATGTCTTCTAGTCTACTTTCTTCTTTGGCCTTTCCTGTAGCATTCAGCATGATGTCTGTCTATTTATATCATCAAATCTTGGCTTTCTTTTCTGATTTGTTCTTATGACTTTTATTCTTTCTTATTTCAGGCCATTTCAATTCAATAGACATTTATTAAGTGCCTATCATAAGCATATAACTGAGCTAGCTGAATCAAAGTTTAGATAAGAAAAGCCCCTATCCTTATAAAGCTTACAGTCTAGATCTATGTGTTATTTCTATCCACAGTAAATCTGCTAGACTATTATAACTTTTTCTTCACTTGATCTCATACCTACAGCCACTTTCCCCTAAATCAGGGGTGGGGAGCTGCAGCCTTGAGGCCACATGTGGCCCTCTAGGTCTTCAAATAAGGCCCTTTGATTGAATCCAAACTTCGCAGAACAAATCCCCTTGATAAAAGGATTTGTACTGTAAAACTTGGATTCTGTCAAAAGACTGTACCTAAGGTCCTAGAAGGCCACATGTGGTCTCAAGGCTGCAGCTTCCCCACACCTGGACTAAATAATTTATGAACTATTATTTCTGTCACTTTTCAGTCCTACCACTTCAACCCCACCACCCATCATTTAAGTACCCAAATCGCCACCTCATCATGACTTTCCTTAGCAAATTCAGTTCACTTGGCATCTGGTCCCTCTCTTCCTGCCTGATTTTTGCTTCAGTCAGTCTCCAAAAATCTATCCCCCTTTTTCCTTCACTCAATCTATACTCTTTGTAAGAGGAGTGTCGTCATGTTACAGATTGTTTTGTGGTTCTGACACAAGTAAAAGATTCATTAAATGAATAATGAGAAGTAATTTCATTCCATGAATGACTATATTGTTTGTGTGTGTATGTCAACTCTGTATATATCCACAATGTTACCTTTCTTTATTTGTAAGCTCCTTAAAGATCCTAAAGTTGTTTTTTTTTTTAAACAAAGATGAGGGAGAGGGGTGGTTCCTAAGTCCCCTTGAGTTCCTTAAAGGAGGATAAAATCCTTACTTGTGTTCCCAATAGGGTAAGGTTGACTTAGGCACAAAGACTAGATTTGTCCTCTAATCAATGGAGGGCCACTGAATCTGGGAAAGAGGAAAATCTGCAGTGATGAGCAATCTTGATGAAGCAGTTGGTATTGTGAAGCCACTCTGCTGAGGAAGAAAGGTTGCTCCTCTTGGCAAGCTCTTCTACCCCTCCACTGCTCCCTTTGGTTTCTGGTCCCATTTCTCCACCCCAATTTGTGGGACCAGCACAGTTATAAGGTTTCTTTGGTGAATGGATGGTCAGTTTGTTTCATGAATGAGTACATTGTATGTGTATAGTCTGCATTTGCAAGTCCACAATACTTCCCTTTTTATTAATAAGCTTGTTGAAAAGCCAAGGCTGCTTCTCCTTCCAGTGTAATCTGCTGTGGTGGCTGAGGCTGCTCAACTGGGTAGCACAGCAACGGGGAGACTGCGTAAGAGCAAGAATATTTCTTGGCAGCTAAGTGTTGCTGTGGCTGTTTGCTCTCAGTGGCAGGTTCTAGTCAGCAAAGTATTCACAACCCGGGGGGAAAGGGAAAGAGAAGTAGGCACTATACGCTGTGCTCTATAGAGCCCTGGTAACAATTTTGGGGCTTTTGTCCCATTTAGTCCTGGAGTAACTAGGTGGCACAATGGATGGAACACTGGCCCTGAATTTAGGAAGATCTGAGTTGAAATCTGGCCTTAGCTACTTACTAGCTGTGGGACCTTGGACAGGTCACTCAACCTCTATGTGCCTCAATTTCCTCATCTAAAAAATGGGGATAATAATAGCACCTACCTTCCAGGATGATTGTGAGGATCAAATGAGATAATAATTGTAAAGTGCTTATTATATGGTGCCTGGCACATAGTAAGCACTATATAAATGTTGGCTATTCTTATTATTTTGTACTAAGATAAAGGAATTGCTGGCAATTTGCTCTGCCAGGTGGGATTGGGAAAGCTATTTGTGGTGGGCAGTTAGGTGGCGCAGTGGATAGCACACTGGCCCTGGAGTCAGGAGGACCTGAGTTCAAATTTGGCCTCAGACACTTAACACTTACTAGCTGTGTGACCTTGGGCAAGTCACTTAAACCCATTGCCTAGCCAAAAAAAAAAAAAAAGACCATTTGTGGCAAGGTGCCTGCTCATTAGCTGATTTGAATCTGGAGCCTCATTTCAGAAAATGGCACCTACACTTTGAATCATAGGGCTCAGTAGCAGCTGGGATGGATCTCTGTGTGTTTGTGTGTAATTTTACCACTGAGAAGATTTTCAGAGGTCATCTAGTGACAACTCTCTACCTAATTTAACTAATTACCTACAACATTCTTGACAGGTGGTCACCAAGCCTTTGTTTGAAGGCTTCTGCTGATAGGGAGCTCACTACTTCATAAAAAAGCCCCTTCTATTTTTAGACAGGCTTAATGGTTAGGAATTACCTCCTTATATTGAGCTTTAATATATGCCTCTTTAAATATTTGAAGACTAAGTTCATACATCTTCCTCTCCTTTCTTTATATCCTCTTCATCAAATGAAATCTTTCCCTCAGTTCCTTTAACCTTATATTGTGCAGGTTTAGGTTCTTTCACTATCCTGATCATCTTCTTCTAGACATGCTATACAATGTCCTTCTTCAAGTATAATGCTCAGAACTAACCTGAACTGAGCATACTATTCTAGATGTGGAATGACATTGGCAAAATATTCATGTCACCAGAGCCCAGGAAATACCTACCCTTCCTTCCTGAGGCAACTAGGTGGTATAATGGTTAGGGTGCTAGGTCTGGCATTAGGAAGACCTGAGTTCACATGTGACCTTAGACATTAGCTGTGTGACCCTGGATGAATCACAACCTCTGTTTGCCCCTGATTCCTCAACTATAAATAGCACCCTACCTCATAGGGTTGTGAGGATCAAATGAGATAATATGTGTAAAGTACTGAGCACAGTGCCTGACACCTCATAGGTACTAGGCAAATGCTTATTTCCTCCTCTTCCACAAGGGCCTCTGGCCCCAAGTAGACCTAGATTCATTCTTGGGCGTGGGGGAGCCTGAACCCCAAAGAAAGAGGATCAAACTTTTTTTGTAGTTTCTAACTTATTGCTTCTACTTGGAGTTGCTCCAAGAAATCTCCTAATGGGACAGAGGTATGGCTCACATCTAGGCTAATCCCCAAATGGATTAATAGGGTCCCTTCTACTATAGGTACTCAATATATAAAGTAGATATCAGGTATAGGCCATCTACAATCAATGCCTCTACTTCCTTTCTTTTCACTCTCTTTTTAACTTTCTGTAGTCTGCCTTTCAATCTCTTCATTCAACTGAAAGTGCTCTTTCCAAAGTTATCAGTAATCTTTTAACTCTCCATTCTAATGGCCTTTTCTCAATCCTCATCTTTCTTGAACCTACAGCCTTTGACACTGTCAATCACTCTCTTCTCCTTGACACTTTCTCTCTAAGTTTTCAGTCTAGATCTATCTGTTATTTTCTTCCACAGTAAATCTGTTAGACTATTATAACTTCTTCACTCAGTCTCCTGGTTCTCCTCCAACCTGTCTGACCACTCCTCTATCTCCTTTGCTGGATTTTGGTCCAAGTCACACCCACTAATTGTGGGTGTTTACCAAGGCTCTGTCCTAAGCCTTTTTTTCTTCTCCCTCTATACTATTTCACTTGTTGATCTCATTAGCTCCAATGGATTCAATTATCATCTCTGTGCTGATGATTCTTAGGTTTATGTATCCAGATTCATATCTCTAACACCTATTGGACACCTCAAACTGGATGCCTATAGACATCTTACACTCAACATGTCCAAAACTGAACCCCTTATCTTTCTCCTCAAACCCAGCCTCTTTCCAAACTGCCCCATTATCATGGAGGATGCCACCATCCTCCCAGTCACCCAGGCCCAGAACCTAGGTGTCATTCTCAACTCCTCACTCTCTCTCATCCCTCTCCATATCCTATCTGTTGTTAAGTCCTTTCGATTTTAACTTGTAAAACACCCTTCTCTCCTTTGACCCTGCCGCCACCCTGTTACAGACCCTTATCATTTCACACCTGGACTATTTCAATAACCTTTTGGCTAGTTTCATTTCCTCAAGATTCTCCCAACTTCAGTCCATCCATCAGCTATAACATTAATCTTTGTAAAGTACAGATCTGACCATATTACCCCACTATTCAATAAACTCCAGTGGCTCCCTATCATTTCCAGGATCAAATATAAAATCCTCTGGTGTTCAAAACTCCATAACTTGGCTCCCCCCAGAGGTGGTACAGTGGATAGAGTGGTGAGCCCGATTTTTTGCTTCAAATTTTGCTTCAGATGCTTACTAGCTGTGTGAACCTGGGCAAATTACTTAGCCTCTGCCTCAGTTTCCTCAAATGTAAAATAGGAAAAATAATAGCTTGTTCCCTTCCCTCATTCCTATCTTTTCCAGTCTTTCTACACTTCATACTCTCTCACCGCACCCCTCCCAATTCTGTTATCCAATGACAGTGGCCTCCTTGCTGTTCCTTATGCCAGACAATCTCTCTCCCAACTTTGGCTGTTTTCACTGACTGTTCCCCATGCCTGGATTCTCTCTTTCCTCATCTCTGCCTTCTGCAAGATTTTCTCAGTCTTCCTTAGTCTTAATCCTTCCCTCTGAGATTATTCTCAATTTGTCCTGCCTATATTTTGTTTATATATAATTGTTTGCATTATATTGCCTCCCCTATTAGAATGTGAGCTCCTTGAGAGCAGAAATTTTTTTTTAACCTTTCTTACCCCCAGAACTTAACACAATATCTGGCATATAATAGGAATTTAGTAAATGCTAGTTGACTTGACTTGACTTGACTTAGCGCTTTTCCCCTCTCAATTTCACCCTTGTACCATCTCTTTAATATACCCCCTCTCTCCTCTGAAACTGGCTACCAACCTGGTACAGGCTCTTATCTTCTCATGCCTGGACTATTGTAATAACCTTTTGGTTGGTCTGCTTGCCATAAGTGTCTTCCCACTCCAGTCTTTATACTCATTAATCAAAGTAATTTTCTTAAACTACAGGTCCAACTAACTAACATCATTCCCTCCTTCCTTCCTTCCCTCACTCAATAAACTCCATTGGCTTCCTATTACCTCTAGGATCAAATATGAAACCTTCTTTTTGGCATTCAAAGCCCTGCATAACCTAGCCTTCCCCACCACCTTTCCAGTCTTTTTACACCTGATACCCTGTCCCCTCCCTCCCCCATTCTTCCATCCAGTAACACTGGTTTTCTTACTGTTTTCTGAACAACACCATCTCTTGGCTCCAGATATTTTCTCCGTCTGTCTCCCATGCCTGGAATGATCTCCCTTTTCATCTTCATCTCCTGGCTTCCTTTAAGTCCCAACTAAAATACCACCTTCTCCAGGAAGCCTTTCCCAATCTCTTTTAATTCTAGTGTCTTCCATCTGTTGATTATTTTCTATTTATCTTGCATATAGCTTCTTGTACTTAGTGGCTTTCATGTTGTCTCCCCCAGTAGACTGTGAGCTCTTTGAGAGTAGAGACTGCTTTTTGTCTTTTTTTTTATTATCCCTAGCACTTAGCACAATGCTTGGCACACCATTAAATAAATGCTTGAACACAAAAGACTCACAAACACACATTGACTAATGAAACTACATCTCTCCTGTTATACTCTTTTGGTAGGTGAAGACTCCATGCCTTGTGGGCAAGGATATGGTGGTAAACTTTAGGGCAACCAGCTTGCTGGAAAAAAGAAATGCAAGCACAACACACTTTTGAGTTTAATCCACATTATTAACATTTTCTCTATTACTTTCTCAAGTCTAGACAATCAATGAAACAATAAAATAAACAATTATTTGTAGTATTGGCTGATTTCAGAGTGTAAATACTTACTCTCAAAATTTAACCATCAGGGAGAGCCTGTGAACCTGGCTTTACCACACCCCATCTTGTATAAATACTGAAGATATAGTTTCTTTTATTTAAATAATGTTTAAAATTATACAAACCTATTGGTATTACAATTGTATAATGTTCATTTCAGAGTTCCCTTTCTGAATATGTATATGCTGCTAACAATAAAGATATAGCAGCACAAGTTTAAAATCCATATATGTATATATGAATGTATATATGTATATATACATATAAATAATATTTTTATAATTCAAACAAGCAAAATAATTTATATACTTTCATGCTTCTCAGATTCAATAGTTAAAATAATTTACCCTCTGCTAAAATAATAAAAGAAACAACTCTAGTCTGAAAATACTCACCCTGTGATAAGATATATATATTTATATATGTATATGTGCATACACACACACATATATTTTTTTGCCCTCTGCTTCAAGTCCTGTACTATCAATTAATTCATGAGATTTGCATACTTTAGCCTGATTTTCAGTTTGGATAATACTGAGTCATTACCCAGATCCCAAACTCCCAGAGCCTCAACTCTCACTACATTACTATACACTCTATAGTCTTCCTGAGCCAGATGATGACACACTATTTGATATTTTTAATTTTGCCTGCTCTGGCCCATTGACAGGCAGACTATTTTCAAAAGGTACAGCAGCATCAATGGCAGCAGCAATTCAGGTTTTGTAGTCAAGCATTACTAAATCCCACCCAAGTCCAGCCCTTGAATGTTGGTAGATTCTAACACTCTGGTTGCCTTCACTGGTAATAACCCCACTCAATCGAGTAGAAGAGGCAGAGGACATGTGGGGAGTTTTTTATTTGGTGCCACACTCTAATGACAATGCTTGTCTCCAGAACCAAATCTCCTGACCCCATTCAACTGGACACAGTCTAATTTGACTCTGTAAATAAAATGGCATTTTGCAAACGTGGTAAAGGATCCTTGCCTCATAAAAAAAAAAGTTGGAGGCTGGAACCATAGGTGATGGAAATCACTTTACTCCTGCTTTACTTAGTCCCATTTGTAGAGTACTTATTGTTTATAAAATTATATGAGTACTTCCTATAATGTCCTCTCTACATCATGTGTACAACTTGTGAGAGGCTACCCCGGCAAGACCAGATGTTTGATGTGATTGCACCCTCATTACCAAACTCTCTCCCCATAGAGTCATTCATGGTCCTCTGATTGGGAGGGGGGGGTCTCAATTCATTCTATTCTTACCATAATTACTACGGAAATGGTGAGAAAGCCAACTCAGATCTATTAGGGCCAGTAGGCTTACCCCAAGGCTGACCTGGGGTACAACTTGACCAATATCTGCCTCCACAACTAGGGTCAGTAAGTTCACTCCTGGAATTTTAAATGCAGTGGCTCAACTCCTTAAAGGAGATTCAGCTATCTTTTACTATTCTTTTTCATTGTTCTATATAGGAGACTGAGGTCTTGGAGATCGTACTATTTTTAAGATGAAGAGACACACAGTAAAATAAAAATATTTGCTGACTCTAGTTTCTTTCTAGGGTGTTAGTTTCAACGTATTTATAATGTCCAAATCAGAGGTTATAATGATTATTGCGTCACTGGCCAAATTTGTGGTGTAGAACTCCAGAGGGATTCTAAGGTAGAATGATATGTTCTCCTCTGACATCATGGAAAACCTTTGGTTTTGGACCTGGAAGTGGATGGAGAATGTCCACTTTTTTTGACTATCAATCAATAAACAAGCACATTTTGTCCCATTTAAATGTACTCCCGCCCACGTGGCAACCTTGCTCAAGTTGACCGACATTTTGCCAAGAGAGAGACTGAGGTTTCAGTCACCTCACATTCATTGTCTAGCCATACTGTCAGAGCAAATTAGAAAGTCTTGGACAAACTAGGGCATGGCTTGGACTTTAGCCCTTTGGTTGCAGAATCCTCCTGGTGGTGGTGCTCTTTTCTATGAGATTGCCTCCCACTTACCCTATATATATCTTGAATGTACTAACGTGTAGCATTGTTATTTCTATGTGCTCTCTCTCTTTAGAATGGGAGGTCCTGGAGAGCAGAGACTGTTTTTGCCTTTCTTTGTATCATCAGCACTTAGCACAAGTTCTTAATCATTGCCTGCCTGACTGCTAAGTATTGAGGAATGACTCCAGGCAGAATATTGGTTGGGAGAATGGTTTGTTGAGAGAGGCAGATGATTAAGTCTTACCTCAGGTCCAATGTCATGGCAAGAATCTGGCAGTGTGTTCTATGTGGCTATAGGAGACCTGTCTCACAGAAGGCAGGAGCAAGCAGTGGTATGGTGAGGGGAATGAAGGGATGTGTGTGTGTGTGTGCTTCTCCAGTGCTCCAGAGGGCATTCTCTGTGCCACATCTTCCCCTCTCCCCCTACCCTCAGCCCTCAAAACACATACTTACATACATACAGACAGACAGACACATACGCACTTGTACATTATAGGCCTCTTTCTGACCATTGATATGTCATCTGGACTTATTCATCATTGGTTTCATACTCCTACCACCACATATACTTTCTAGCCCAGTGATTCTGAGTTCCAGGCAGCTGATACTTTCCTATCCTATTTTCCAAACTGTATTTGCCTATCCCCAACTTCCTGTTTCCTCACTTCCCCTTCTCCCAACCCCCTTCTTTCTTCCATTGTCCCACTCCATATCTGCCTACCCCAAGAAACACATCTTGGCAATGAGTCAGTAGTAGTGTAAGGGAAGGGAAGATAGGCATGGTTGAACAACTCTATTTACCATTCTACTCTATCACTGCTACATAAGGATGACTAAGCATTAGGAAAACAATTAGCATATTGAATTATATTTATAAGAAAACAAAATCATATAATTATATCTATAGATACACAAAAAGTCTTGATAAAATAAAACAGATTTGAAAAGCACAGGAATGAAATGTCAACACATTTATCTGAAACCAAGAACAAGCATTCTTTCTAACCTTAGAAACTTTCCCACTAAGCACAGAGATGAAACAAAAATGTCCACTCTTACCGTTATTAATCTGCATATTTCTAGAAATTTGATAGCAACAAGATAAGAAAAATAATTTAGATGAAGAGAGGAGGAATTTCACTGTTAGATCTTAAATTTATTTTATTATAATGCTACATATATATGTGTGTGTGTGTGTGTAAAACACTATTTTTTAAATTTACCTGAAGAATTTGTTACTATGCTACATAAAAAGGATCTATGATCAATATAAAACCTTTGACTAAAAAAAAAATGCATGTAAAACTGCAAAGGGGAGGATGAGTAAAGAATTTATAAGGTGGCTCAGATTATTACAATCTAGCCAGTAGCTCACAGATGATCAGATTTCTTAAGAGTCTGACTAATATGGCAGATCTTTAATAAACTTTGTCTTTGGCTGAAAAAAAAAGAATTTGTAAGGTTTAAAGTCTAGGAAATTTTTTTGTGGCAAGGTTCTGAAAAAATGCAAAGTTTGTGTTTTTTCTTCTTTCAGAAAAATTGAAGATTGATTTTTAAGATATGTAAAAGAAGAAACAATAATTAGCATTAATACTGACCCTCCCCACACAAATGTCACAGACCCAAATACCTCCTTTCTCATATCTCTAAAAATTTTTTGAGAATGATCTACTCACAGGGGTGCACTGGAGCTAGCTGAACTAGCTCAAGCACATTTAAAATCTTTCAGCATTCATACCTTGGAAATTGACAAACCCTACAAATCAGGGCTTTATTTATTGATCTGTTGATTATTTAGACTTAAAGAAGTGATGGAGAAATTTTTAATAATGTAGATCAAACTTAAAAGTGTTTCCTGTCCTTACCTCCCCCTCCCTGGAGAGCCAGTTGTTAAACATTTACAAGTACACCTCTGTCTATGCATGAGATTCATCTTGGACATAAATAGTATGTAGCATATTGCCAGCAATGATTAACACACAGAAATTGGCTTAAATAAATCATTCAGAAAATGTGTGAGCAGGAGAGAAATAAAGTGGTCATATAGTGGAAGTAAAATATAGTAGACAGACAGTTCCAGTGCTGCCCTGGCATCTGTGAAGTGCCTCTAGTGCATTGGAAAGATCTACTGTGGAAAATAGTCTAGCAGTTCCCAAGGGGAAAGAATTCAACTTTTGCCACCGTCTTGAGCTTCCCCTGTGGGAGGGGTTTTGTCCTTTTCCCACCTTTACTACACCTTTCCCCCTTTCATGCCACGCCCCTTTAGGTGGAGATTTGTGTTTCCTCCTCCTTCCTTTTTTTGTACATTGCATTTTCATTTCTCTTGTAATAAACCTAGTTTTCATGTAAGTTTTGTGAAGTTGTGGTTTCTTGTTGACATACTAAGTCCTCGAGGAAGGGATATGATTCCGATTTTTTCAATGTTTTTCTGCTTTCTCTGCTACTCCACTGTGTCCCAGCTTTTCCTTTCTGAACTTCTTTCTGCCTTGCTATCCCACTTCTCTATACCCTACATATAAATTCACAAGAAAATGTTTTTAGGGCATTGCCTAGGAAGCCAAAACCAGGTATGTGTGAGGAGAGAATTGTTCATATGACAGCCCTAGGTTTAGAAAGTCAGAGAAACTAGGACAATGCAACTGGGGTTTTGCCCAAAGACAATAAATTTAGAACAGTCAACAGCACTTCTAGTCCTTTAGTAGCTAGAAACAACACAGTTTAGTACTTGAGTAGCAAGAATAGATCTTCTCCCTTCTTGTCCCCTCCACTTCTCCCCTTCTCATAAGGTCTTCCTGCACATGCACCCATCCAGAAGTCTCTATCTCTCTCCCTCACCCTCTATCTAATCCCTTGTCCCAGGGCCCCAAATGAGAGCACCTTTTATGTTCCTTGTTTTAGATGGGTGCAGTTTGTGGTATTTGCTATTGATACAAAAATTCCTACTTATGACTCTGGTGGCAGTGGCCACTGTACTTATGGACAAAACCCAAACATGAGCCACAGAAAGGGAGGCTTTGATGTGTATACAAGGCCTTCTCTGGAGCATTTTCAATGTTCCTAGGCCCATCCTTCCAGTCTCACCAATTTTTAAGCTTGGCATTATTCTGGACTCCTTACTCTCCCGTAGTCCATAGGTCCAATCAGCTGTCAAATCTTGCCATTGTCTACCTTCACAACTACTCATGCTTTCAATTCCTTCTGTCTACTCACATAACTACCCCCTTAGTTCAGGCCTTCATACTTCTCACCTAGATTATTGCAATACCTTTCTAATTGATCTCCCTGCTTAAAGTCTTCTCCTCTCCAATCCATCTTTCACATTGCTGCCAACTTCTCCCCCTTAAGCTCAGAACTGACCATGCAACTACTCTACTAAACCAACTCCAATGACTTCCTATTGCTTCTAGGATAAAATATAAGCTTCTCTGTTTAGCTTTTAAAGGCCTTTTGTCTCCAGTCTCATTGGACATTACTCCTCACCCCCCTCCCCTGCCCTACATTCTGAGACCCAGCCAAACTGACTTTCTGTCTGTTCCTCACACAGGACATTCCATCTCTGATCTCTATAGTTTTGTATTGGCCATTGCTCATGCCTGGAATACACATCCTTTTTATCTTTACTTTATAGAATCCTTCTTGTCTTTTTAAAGATGCAGTTCAAGAACCATTTTCTGTATGAAGCCTTTCTTAATCAACTCAAAATACTAATGCCATTCTGCCCAAACTACTTTGTATTTTAACAACTCCTTCTGTGTTTGTATTTATCCATTTTATATTTATATTGTATGTATATGTATGTGTATGTGTGATATATAGTTGTATATATACATTATAGACAAAGAGAAAGCAGAGAAACCTAAACAATCCCTGCCTCCCAGTTTGGCTATGAAGGAGTAAAAGTGAAGGAATCATTTGATATTCTGCCTGTATTAAAATTTAGAAAAACAAAAACAAAATTATGCTACATGATATATGTACAACATAGCATAAATATAAAGTAAATATGTATATACACACACAAATGTGTGTATAATATATATGTATATATGTATACATACACATGCTCCATAATTAGAATGTCAGTTCCTTGTATTATATATACATACATACATTCATGTATACACACACACACACACACATGCATACTCATACTCCCCAATTAGAATGTCAGTAGGGATTATTTCATTCTTTGTATTTTTATGCCTAGAACATAGTACACTGCCTGTCACATAGTATATGTTTAATAAATAATTGATTGATAGATTGATAGGCATTCTCTTTCCTACCTCCAGGCAAGCTTACATTGGAATGCTTCCTGGAGTTTTATTATAGCCCATTTTTCTCATCTCTACTCTAGAGCTCATAATGTGGTTTTTATCCTCTCAGCAGGGGGGATATGACCTTTCCTTACAAGAAGGAAAACATAAAAGGAAGATTATAAAACCTAAATAGATAGTCAGTGGTAAGACATTCACTGTCTTCCCATTTAACCCTGAAGAGCCATAAAAGTTTGTGAAGTAGAGTCAAAAGCATAGGGGAAATTAAATCAGGAAACTTGGGTTCATATACCAGCTTTGTAATTTTACAGTGCTGTGACTTTGTCTAATTCATATTGTGAGCCAGCTTAACCCCATCCCTCCCCCACCCAAAAAAGGCTGAAAACCTGGACTGGCCAATCAGGAAAAAGACATTTTGGTCCACTCTGAGATAACATACCATAATGCTTTGCATGCTCTCTAAATAAACCCAAAATCTGTCTTGTTATGTCAGCATCCACAAGATGCAATGAAGCTGACCAGGAGCATTCTCCTCTTTATGACTGATAAGGACCAGACACCTCGAACCATACACTATCTTGATTAACAGCACTTGTCTTATCTTGATGTTTTATGGACACTATCCTGTCATGGCATTCTCTTCTTGTTATGACATTTCATTGTTTATGGATGATAGAGCCCAGGCATCCAGGAGGCATCCTATTGTACTATGGAAACTATAATTTTGACTAACACAAGCATCCTGGGTCAGGAGAGGGGGGCACCTCCTTATATAATCTCTTCCACCTAATTTTTCTTTGAGTTCAGTTTAATCTGACTCCATGCACGCATGTTTCGTTAGTTCTTAGAGAATAAACCACACATATACGACCTAATTCCGTTTATCTCTTTTTCGATCAAACTCTGGAGGTTCACAATGTAATATCTCTAGGTCTCAGTTTCCCAACCTGTGATATGAGGATTGAATTGGATGTTCTCTAGGATTCCTCCCAACACTAAATTTTAGAGCAAGATTAGAAGTCAAAGGAATGCCTGCTCCCACAGCCAAGCCAACTAAGAATGTAGGAATTAATTCATTTATCCACTCAACAAATTATTTAGAGTACTGGAGTGCTGTGCTAGACACTCTCAAGGTCTCTCTCTCTCTTTTTTTTTTGTTTGTTTTTTGGCTAGGCAATGGGGGTTAAGTGACTTGCTCAGGGTCACACAGCTAGTAAGTGTTATGTGTCTGAGGCCAGATTTGAACTCAGGTCCTTCTGAATCCAGGGCCGGTGTTCTATCCGCTGCTCCACCTAGCTGCCCCTTTTAAACCTAGATGAATATATATATATATATTTTTTTTTTAGGCAATTGGGGTTAAGTGACTTGCCCGAGGTCACACAGCCAGTAGCTGCCCCTCAAGGTCTCTCTTAAGAACTTTGGAATTGATTGTGTGACATGGGAGACATTGACACAGGACCACTCAGCATGGCAAGCCCACATCAGAAAAGGTGCTGTGCTCTATGAGCAAAGCAGAATTGAAATAGCTCAAGAGAAACGCAAGATACGCAAACTTAAAAGAATCCACCCCAAAGGTTTACATGGACTATTTGTGCAGACCGGTGGTAGAACATTCTGAGCTCGTATTGGTCTGATCAGCCACAGCTGGACACACTAAAACTTGACTCTAATATAATGATGTCATTTTAGTCCTCTTAGAAAATGCAGGACAACAACAGCCGTGCTAGAGACTTCTCTATTAATTACATGGAAAGAGCCATTATGGGATAACATCTGATCTGCAGTGATGTGCCTCAACTTGACAACCTTAATGTGTGAGGTTGAAAATCTGGGGAAACTTTGGGTATCTCCAAGCTTTCCATAGTCTATGTATATCTACTTCTCTTTATATGTTTTGTCTCTGGAGGTGTTTTTTTCTTTTTCTTTAATCAGTTTGGGTCTTTTTAGAGAAGGTCCACACCTTCTCCTTTCTTTGCATTCTCCTCACCCACTTCCACCCACAAGGAGATTGTCAAGTCCTACTGACTAATACAGTAAAATCTGAATTTTCGTAATTCCTAAAAGTCTTTAAACAAGGGAGTTGTTGGTAGGATCAGGTGCCTACCAGCACAAAAATCCTAGGAGAAGAAAAGCCTTAGTTAACATCATCGACTGTGAGAAGTCTGTCTGCTGAACACTTTCCCCAGGGCCCTCTTCATCTCACTGTTCCTCAGGCAGTAGATGAAGGGGTTCAGCATGGGAGTAACTACCATATACATTACTGATGCCACTGAGTCCTTTTCAGCAGAGTGAGATGATGAGGGATTCAAGTAGACCCCAGTGATGGTTCCATAGAAGAGAATAACCACGGTGAGGTGGGAACCACAAGTGGAAAAGGCCTTCTGCTTGCCCCGGGCAGAGGGAACCTTAAGCACAGCCAATACAATGTGAGCGTAGGAGATAAGAATGCAAAGGAAGGGAATGAGAACTATCAGCCCACCCACCAGCAAAATCATGAGCTGGTTGAGGTGTGTGTCAGAGCAAGAGAGCTGAAGGAGAGGAACAAGATCACAGAAGAAGTATGGCATGACATTCTTCGCACAAAAGTCTAAACGGGCCATGAGGAGAGTGTGAAGCAGGGAGTGGAAGTTAGCGATGAGCCAGGAGCCAGCCAGCGTCAGACCGCAGAGCCATAAGCTCATTATGGTGGTGTACTGGAGTGGGTAGCAGATGGCCACATAACGGTCATATGCCATTGCAGTCAAGAGAAAATTATCCATATTTGCCAGCAAGATGCAAAAATAGATTTGGGTTAGGCAGCCCTCGCGAGAAATAGACTGAATCTGCCTATGGATGTTTAGCAGCATCTTGGGGACTGTGGCAGAGGTAAAACAGAAATCTACCAGGGACAGGTTGCTGAGGAAGAAGTACATGGGGGTGTGGAGGTGGGAGTCTAAGCCGATGGCCAGGATGATGAGTAGATTCCCTGCTGCTCCAATCAGGTACATGACCAGGAACAACACAAAGATGAGTTCTTGCTTCTCTGGCTGGCTAGAGAGGCCCAATAGGATGAATTCAGAGACGGTGGTATGGTTTCCATTCTCCATAGTTTTGAAAGACCTGTTTGCAGAGAAAGGCCAACTCATGAATTATAGAGTGAGCAGAGGACTCCTAAGCTCCTCTCCTCTATAATCCATCCTTCCACACATCTAACTCTCTCAAAAGATGCAAGACCCTCATAACTCATTGAGACCCCTCCCCCTCCCCCAGACTCCAGAGCATTCACAGTTTTTTAGAAGACTTTATAGTCATGCCCTCGATCCAACAAAGAGGTCACAAAACCTAACAGAAAGCTCTATCCTACAGCTCCTCCTAGAGCTTCCTGATTTTCAAGCTCCTAGAAAAAGTCCTACTGCCACCCATATTAGAAGAGGTTCTTATAAGGTCATTGCTACTTACTGCGGTACCCCTATGGCCATTCACCTGTCCTCTTCCCCACTTCTCTCCATCCCTTTCATAAATTCCCTTGTTCTCCCATCTACTTGTAGCCCAAGATTCAAGTCTCTGCTTTCTCCGAGGATCTCATGCTTCTTCTTGTTGACTTTCTATGTACCTGGGACTTGGTGACAATATTCTGAGCTGGGTTAGGTCAGGGCGAGCCCTGAAAGAAAGACCTGCTGACCAGGGATGGCACAGCCAGCCTTTCTGTCAAGGCTCACCTAGGAAGAAGCTTCTCATCTCCAGGTGCGTGGGGCAGGGAAGGAGCTGCCCCTGTAGGCAACAGAGGGAGAATAAACATGTTGATATCATTCAGTAGAACTGAAATTTTGACAGCAAATTGAATGAAAACCTCATTTACTGCCAATCTCAATGAACCAGAATTCATAAATCAAAGGAGTTTTGAATTGGAAGGAATCTAAAAACTTATCCAGAACAATTCTTTCATTTTACAAATGAGGAAACTAATTCCATAAGGTTCAAATCTATTCAATCTAAGGATCATTTATTAAACCCTTATTATATGCAAGTCATTGTCCTATATGGTAATAATGCTCAGAGAAAAATGAAACAGCTCTGCCCTTCAAGAGGTTTACATCCTTGGGGGCTGGTGGGGGACAGAAGGGGACATACAACTTCTATACAGATAAGTAAATAAAAAGCGTACTGTATACAAGATAAATGAAAAGTAATTTTAATGGGGAAGGGCACTGACAACTAGAAGGAGTAGGGTGGAGAAATCAGGAAAGGTCTTGTGAGCTTGAGCTTAGCCCTGAAGGAAACTAGGAATCTGAAGGATGGAGGAAAGAAGGGAGTGCATTCCCAGAATGGAAAGACCACTTATGAAAAGGCACAGAGTGTCGTGTGTGGGGAGCAGCTGGTAGGCTAGTTTAGCTGCAATGTGATTCCCTAATATCATACAGTAAGTGACAGAGATGGGTCTGAAATACAAATCTGCTGATTTCAAGCCCAGAGTTTATCCACTAGGTATGTCATGCTTCCTCTCTACCATTTGCTAGGATCTATGGGGGAAAAATTTTTCAAAGCAAACTAGTTTCCTGCAGTAAAATTGTAGTAGAAACATTTAGTCCTATACGCATACATACATACACACATATGTATACACACATATACATGTATATATATACATATAGGACTAAATGTCTCTACTGCAATTTTACTGCCTATATAACATATATATTTGTAATAAAAGCATAAATTTCCAGTGTCTTCAATAGCAGCTGTTTGCAAACAACAAAGTACTTTTTGGAATTGAGCTTTTGTTAGGGTCTGGATGAAGTTTCCACACAGTGAGTGACAGTTTCATTTAGCAGAGTCTGATTGAAAAATTACTCAAGAAGTATATAAATACTTAGAAAGGAAAGCTTAGAACACTAGCAGTATTGAGGGAAGTTTTGAATAAATTAGAAGGGACTTCAGTTTATTTCTAGACAATGGGGAAAGAGTCAATGGAGCAAGAGAGATTGAGGGTGCAGAAAAGAGAGGGAATAATTGATGGAACAAGGTACTAAAAGACTTGGGATAGGTTAGCTATACTAGAAAGGAAAGCTACATGATCCCCTTGAACAGGGAAGGATACAAGAGGCTTTCTAAAAGAACAGATGATTGACAGAAGGACCTTGAAGGAATGGGACACAAGATAGGTTCAGGTAACAGGAAGGGAAGGGAGAGGGCAGGGTATGGATCAAAAGATTCTACCTGAAGAATGTCCACCAGGGTGAAGCATCATAAGCAGAGTGGTGCCTTCTGTGTAGCTGGAGGAAAACACCAGGGAGGTGGCAACTGGAATACCACTATTGTAAAGTGGGAAGAGAATCTAGAGAAGGGGAGAGCCAGGGATAATTAAATATTTCCTCATTTGGTTGAGAAATGGTGGTCTATGGGGTTGAGGGTTGGACAAGTTGTTGCAGGGGTGGAGATTTCAACCCCATAGCAATCCCAGGGGTCAAATAAATTGATGGGCTAAGTCAAAGATAGTTTCTCTGAATGGAAGATAGAGCATTCAATCTGAGTGGATGCTTTTCTGTATTAGGACATTACAAACAGGGAGCAAGTATTCAGGATCTAAAGATAAATGGCAGCTAGGTGGCACAGTGGATAGAGAGCTAGGCCTGGAGGCAGGATGATCCAAGTTCAAATCTAGCCTCAGATACTTACTAGCTGTGAGACCCTGGGCAAGTCACTTAATTCTGTTTGCCTCAGTTTCTTCATATGTAAATTGAGATGGAGAAGGAAATGGCAAACCACTCCAGTATCTCTGCCAAGAAAACCTCAAAAAGGAATCACAAAGAGTTGGACATGACTAAAATGACTAAACAACAAACAAGGCAAATGGAAGAAAGGGTCACAAGATGAAGTTGCAGATTCCTAAGAAGAGGAAGAGGCAGGTGATAAAGATAATTTGCTTAAAAATGGAAGACTTAAGGAGAAGCAGCTGTAATCTATCACTTTCTCACAACTACTCCAACAAAGATTGAAGAAGAACACTAGACTGAATCTTGATCAGAAAAGACAAGGAGAAATCAGAGTGGGTCATTTTTCTAGCCCACATTAGCACAAGTGAGGCAACCAAAAGGCCAAAGGCACTTGAGAAATGGTCCAGTTAGGAAGACCAAGTACAAAGGCTTCTAGCACCAGAAATGATCTGTGGTCAGCACCTGTGTACCAAGGCAGATAGCAAGAATATGGGCAAGTCAGTAATTCTGTCCAAATGACTCTGGAGTGGGGTCTGGATCTAGCACATACTGTGGCTGGGGGTATAAGTACTGTATTGGGATAGGGAGCAGCATCAGAAGTAACCTAGTAGCTATATTATTTTGACCATGGATCTAGGTCTCAGAGTCTTTTAGCACAAATTAGGGCCTGCAGCTAAATAATCAGGGCAGGGAGCCCAAATAATAGGTGCACCTGTAGACTCTAAACTTTAACTTAGCCTTCCAACTAGCTGACAGGTGTTGGGGCCAGTAGTTTTCTATCAATTCAGGAGAAAGCCTGTAGTTGTGTTACTAAGACCCAAACCAGGATTAGGAATCTGAAAAGCTCAGATCAGGAGGGCATTGATTGACTACAAACTAAATCAGACAATTTAGTCTAAGATGTGCTCAAAGTTTCCAGTACATAGAACAGAACCCAGAAGAACACAGAATCCAATACTCATAGAAAGCAGAGGCCGAATGCCAAGCAATACAGATCAAACTCTCACATGGCCCCAACATTACCTCTAGAGGTGCACAGAGCCTTGCTGTAACAGAAAATATCATTTTAGGAAGTAAGGCTGGAAGAATAAGTTAACAATGAAAAAAGATACCACTTATACAGAAATAGTATGTACCACCAGTACCACCCAAGAAACAAACTGAGAAGACAAGAATAATTCCTACATGCAAACACCTACACACAAAGCCTCAAAGAAAACCACAACTTAGCCTCAAGGTTAACTAGAATTCCTGGAAGAAATGAAACAAGAGTTTTAAAAAATAATATGATAAGTGAAATTAAAGTTTTGGAGGAAAAAATTAGAAAAGAAATGAGAGACTTAGAGGAAAGAAAGGAGAATCAACAACTTAGTACAAGAGGTTCAATCCAAGTAGCTACCCAGGTAGCAAACTCCCTGAAAATTAGAAAGGAACACTGAAAAGTTAATGACTCTGTTAAACAAGAAATTTTTTAAAATCTTAAGACTAAAGAAAAAAATAATAAAATATGCACATATATGTATGTGTCAACTGACCTAATAGAAAACAGGTCAGGGGCAGGGGAGGGGGAAGGAAATCTAAGAATAACTGGACTATCTGAAAATCCAAAAAAAATGTAATTATCTGTAATGATGTGTCAAAAAATCATTAACTAAAACTGCCCAGTCTTATTAGAATCAGAGGGCAAAGTGAAAATAGAAAGAAATCACTGGTCACTTCCTGAAAGAAACTTCAAAATCAAAACTCTCAGGAACATTATAGCCAAAATTGAGAACTTCTAGCACTGAGGAACCACAGTTAGGATCATGCAAGATTTGGCAGTCAACCACTATGAAAAAGAGAACTTGGAATATGATATTCTAAAAGGCAAATGTTATGGGTTTATAACCAAAAGTAACTTATTTAGAAAAATTGAATATAATCCTACAGGGGGAGAAAGTAGACCTTTAATGAAATTGAAGACTTGTAAGCATTCTTGATGAAAAGACCAGGGCAGGGTAAAATCTTTGAAATGAAAACATAGGAGCCAAGAGAAATAAAAGGCATATATTTGACTAATTGGTAGAGACTTTATAGGGATAAAATGTTTATATTATAATGGAGGGAATAAAAGATTGCCCTCCTTAGATCCTTAATGTCATGAGTAGTCATAGAGAAAGTTAAATGAGACAGAAGGACTGAGAGTGGTTTTGTTATGTTTTGATTATCCTAAAAGGAGAAAGAAAAGGGAAGGGGAAAGGATTACACTAAAGAAAGTAGGGAAGGGGAAGAGGAAGGGAATTTATAAACTTATGCAATCAAGGCGCACAAGAAGGCTGTATAAACCTAGGAGGGAGAGGGAGGAGTGGGCATTATGTGAAACTCACTTTCATCTGAATGAGGAGAGAACATAGCACATGGTGTAAAATATTTTCAGCTCAACAAGGAAACAAAACTGATAGAGAGAGAAGGGGGTAATAAAAAGGAGGATAGGTTCTAGGAGGGATTAATCATAAACAAAATACCTCCAGAGGGCTATTTATGAAAAGGAGTTTAACGTGAAAGAAATAATGTATAAGAACCTATGACTGGTGGATAATGTAGGGAAAGAAAAGAGGGTTGAGGGAGCAGAAGCAAATTGTATCAATCATAGATCATTAGTTTTGAGAATGCTCCTCTCTCTCACCACCTTCTTCTCTGTAAAGAGGAGGCTGGGGGGTAAAGACAAGAAATAGCACAAGAGAAAACAAATTGAGGAAAACACATAATTTATGATCATAACTGTGAACACTAATAGGATGAATTCACCCATAAAATGGAAGAGGATAGAGGAATGGATTTAAAAGTATAATCCAACAATGTATTGTTTAGAAAAAATGTACTTGAAACATAAAGTTTTTCATAATTTTATGAAAAAGTTTGTCATAGTCTTTCATTTTATAAAAACTAAGGAACTGGAGGAAATGTATTATGTGTCAAGTAAACTAAAAGAAGCAGAAGTGCCAATCATGATTGCAGAAAAGGCAACAGAAAAAACACAGGTTTATTAAAAGTCATAAACAGGAAACTGTTTAACTGCACTATATTGACAATGAATTAATATCTGTATTTAATATAACCAAATGGCATAGCATAGCAACTTGATACTTAAATAAAAAGTTACATGAGTGAATGGAAAAATAGTAAAATTGTACTATTTGAGGACTTCAGTATACCCCTATCAAGCCTAGACAAGTCTTTTTTTTATAAGCAAGAAAGAAGTTAATGATATGAATATAATTTTAGAAAATTTAAATGTGGTAGATTTTTTGCTGTTACTGAATGAGAATAGAAAGAAATATGTGCATTTCTTAGCTGTGCATGTCACTTTTACAAGAAGTGATCACTTATTAGCGTGTAAATACCTTATAAACAAATGCTGAACCAATATACAAAATGACAATTCTGCCTAAATTAATTTACTTATTCAATGCCATGCTAATCAAACTACCAAAAATTATTTTACAGAGCTAGAAAAAAATAACAAAACTCATCTGGAAGAATAAAATATCAAGAATATCAAGGGAATTAATGAAAAATGCAAAGGAAGGGGACTTAAATTAATATTATAAAATGGCAACTATCAAAACTATCTGAAACTGGCTAAGAAATAGTGGTAGATCAGTGGAATAGATTAGGTACACAAGACACAGTAGTAAATGACCATAGTAACCTAGTGTTTTGATAAACCCAAAGACTTCAGCTTCTGGAATAAGAACTTACTATTTGAGAAAAACTACCAGGAAAACTGGAAGACAAAATGGCAGACGCTAAGTATACACCAATATCTTATATTGCATATCAAGATAAGGTCAAAATGAATACATGATTTAGACATAGAGGGTGATACCATAAACAAATTAAGAGAGCAAGGAATAGTTAACCTGTTAGATCTATGGAGAAGGGAAGAATTCATGACCAAACAAGAGATAGAGGGCATTACAAAATGTAAAATAGATAATTTTGATTATAAAAAGTTTTTGCATGAACAAAACCAATGTAACTAAGATTAGAAGAAAAGCAGAAGTCTGGGAAACAATCTTTATAGCAAATGTCTTTGATAAAGATCTCATTTCTCAAATATATAGAGAACTGAGTCAAATTTATAGGAGTACAAGTCATTCCCCAATTGATAAGTAGTCAGAGTATATCATCAGGCAGTTTTCAGATGAAAAAAAAAATCAAAGCTAACTATAGTCATATGAAGAAATGCTCTAAGTCATTTTTGATTAGAGAAATGCAAATTAAAATAACTTTGAGGTACCACCTCACACCTATTAGATTGGCTAATATGATAGAAAAGGAAAATGATAAATGTTGGAGGGGATGTGGGAAATTGTGATACTAATGCACTGTTGGTAGAATTGTGAATTGATCCAATCATTCCAGAGAGCAATTGGAACTATGCCCAAAAAGCAATTGAACCATACATGTACCCTTTGATCCAGCAATACCACTGCTAGGTCTGTATCCCAAAAAGATCATAAAAAAGGGAAAAGGACCTACATGCACAAAAATATTTACAGCAGCTCTTTTTGTGGTGGCAAAAAAACCCTGGAAATTGAGGAGATGATGGGCATTGAATGATGGGCATTGATTGATGGGCAATTGGGGCATGGCTGAATAAACTGTGGTATATAAATGTAATGGAATACTATTGTGCTATAAAATGATGAGCAGGTAGATTTCAGAAAAACCTGGGAAGACTTACATGAACTGACGCAAAGTGAAATCAGCAGAACCAGGAGAACATTGTACACAGTTACAGCAACATTATGTGATGACCAAATATGAATGGCCAAGCTTCTCTCAGCAAAGCAATGATCTAAGACAATTCCAAACGACTCATGGAAAGTGCTATCTACATACAGAGAAAGAACTGATGGATTCTGAATGCAAATCAAATTTTCATTCTCTTTATTTTTGTGTGTGTGTTTTTTCCTTTTGGTCTGTTTCTTCTTTCACAACGTGATTAATATGGAAATATGTTTTACATGATTGCACACATATAACATATCAAATTGCTTACTGTTTTAGAAAAATTTGGACTTAGAGTTTTGTAAAAATCAATATTAAAAACTGTCTTTACATATAACTGGAAAAATAAAATACTATTTAAAAAGAAAATAAGAATACTTAAAAAAATAAAAGAATAAAAGAATTAGTGGACCAAAACCAAATTGTAAAATAACAGATAATTTCATCTAAGAATGTAACAACAATGAAACATACAAAATTTTTTGGGTGCAGTGAAAGAAGTAATCGGGAGAAACTGGATATCTTTAAACATGTTCATCAACAATAAAAAGAAAGAATAGATCAATGACTTGGGCTACAAGATATAAAATCAATCCATGTAAACTATCGGCCTTTCTTTATGTTACCAATATAAGCCAACAGGAAGTGATAGAAAGAGAAATTCTATTCAAAACAAGAATGTATAAAATATTTGGAAATCTACCTATCAAGACCCAAATATGAATATAATTATGGAACATACTTTATAGAAATGAAGACAGACCAAAATAATTTGGGAAGTATTCATTGCTCATAGGTAGGCAAAGACAATGACCATACATTAAAATTAATTTACTTATAAAAGTGCTATACTAATCAAACTACCAAAGGACTGCTTTATGGGGCTAAAAAAATAATAAAATTTAGCTGGAGAAGCAAAAAGTCATCATTTCCAAGGGAAATAATGAAAAAAGAGGTAAGAAAGGTATTCAGGCAGTACTAGATCTCAAATTGTACTACAAAGCAATGATCATGAAAAATGATTGGCTAAAAAATGAAGAGGTAAATCAGTAGAACAGATTAGTTACACAACACACTGAAGCAAATCAACCTAGTATCCCAGTGTTTGACAAACTTAAAGATCCTAGTTGCTAAGATAAAGACTCATGTTTCAACAAAAGTTACTAAGAAAACTGAAAATTACTGGTAGAATTTAGGTATAAAGCAAGATCTTATACCATATATCAAGAAAAGCTCTAATTATATTTAGGATTTAAATATAAAAGATCAAATCATAAACAAATAATAAGAACAAGAAAGAAATTACATTTCAGAACTAGGGAAGTACTCATGACCAAACAAGGCATAGAAGCACATGAGATAAAATGGACAATTTTGATTACATGAAATGAAAAAGTTCTTACACAAACAAAACCAATGCAGTTAAAGTTAGAAGGGAAACAGTTTACTGGGGAGAAAAATCTTTGCAGCAAGTTTCTCTAATAAAGGTCTTACATCCAAGACATATGAACAACTAATTTAAATTTGGAATGAGAGCCATTCCTCAATATATGAATGGTCAAAAGATATGAACTGAGAGTTTTCAAAGGAAGAAACACAAGCTATCAAAAACTATATGAAAAAATGCTCCTAATCACCAATAATGAGAAAAGATGCAAATTGAATCAACTCTTAGATTCCATGTCACATCCACCAGATTGTCAGCAATAACAAAAATGGAAAATGACAATTATAGGAGGGGCTAAGGGAAAACAGGCACAATAATACACTTGCTAGAGTTGTGCATTTGTTCAGCCATTCTAAAGTAATTTGAAACTATGTTAAAAGTCACAAAACACTGTATAACCCAGGACCTAGTAATAACACTAATAGGTTCATACTAAAGAGATTCAAGAACTAGGAGAACGATCCATAGGTACAAAAATAGTTATAGCAGCATTTTTCATAGTGGAAATGTAATGGAATATTCCTGTACCAAATGAGATAATATTTGTAAAGTGCTTAGCACAGTTCCTGATCTATAGTAAATGCTTAATAAATGTTTATTTCCTTTCCCTCTTCTCCTCTTCCACCACTCCCTATTCCTTCCCTTCTCTTGTACCATAAGAAATGATGAGTTTCAGAGAAACCTGGAAAGACTTGTATGAATCGTTGCAGAGTGAACTAAGCAGAACCAGAAGAATGTTTAATATAACATTGTAAATAAAAACAACTTTGAAAGATTTGAGAACATTGATCAGTGCAGTAACCAACTAGGACTCCAGAATACTGAAGATGAAGCAGATTACCCACCTCCTGAGAGATTAGCAGTGGACTCAAGATGAAGAATGAGACTTACATTTTTGGAAATGGCTAAAGTAGGAATTTGTTTTGATTTTCTAGGCAATCTGTTGCAAGGTTTTCTTCTTCTTCTTCTTCTTCTTCTTCTTCTTCTTCTTCTTCTTCTT
>NW_020944975.1:43809-199190 GCF_900497805.2 Vombatus ursinus | reverse complement strand
TTCTTCTTCTTCTTCTTCTTCTTCTTCTTCTTCTTCTTCTTCTTCTTCTTCTTCTTCTTCTTCTTCTTTTTTCATTTGGGAGGAGGAGGTGGGATGCAGAGGGGAAGTAAAGATAGATTTCTCCACTCCCAAAAAAAGAGAAAGAAAAGAACTCAAAGAGAGTCACTGAAGCATTTTTTGGGGCGGGGGGAATAGAAGAAAACTAAAGTCAGTTCAAAAGGAGACAAATAAGTAGGATAGCTTTGAAAGTTAATGTTGAATTTGTTACGAACTTTTAAAAAAAGCAAGTTCCACATAATAGAAATTTGCATTTTCATGTATGATCTTTTTCTGTTATACTGTGTGTATAGAAATGCTAATTTTACGTGGTGTTTGTTAAGTCCAGAATAAAAGAATAAAAATTTGCCCCACCTCTCTTCCCCCTGCCAAGATAATTCATGCTGGGAAAGTTGACTTCCACAAGCATTGGCGATGTCTCAGACAGTCAGTTAATACAATGGATCTTGTACCGGTTGATGTAAAGAAGTAACAAGGAAGAAGAATCATGATTTCATAAAAGAGGAAGATATGATGAGATAGTCTTTACCTGCATGAACCATCAGGCTAATGGGAGTCACAAGATCTCTACATAGGAAACATTCATAAGATGTAGTTACAGAGACTAAAGAATATGTGCAAATGTATAGAGAATAACTGTGGGTATAAGGGCTTCTGGGAATTATGAAAAGATTAGGCTACATGGGGAAGAAAGGAAATGTAGAGTAGGTTTGGAAGGATGAAAAGGACATGATTTAGGGGCTGAAAAAGTATTTCTTAAGCCAGAGAGAGAGGAGTGAGGAGAAGAAGAAACCCCAGGAAGATGATGCACCAGTTGGTGCTGTTGAAACATAGTAAAAGACCACCAAAGGGTCCAGGCCAGCCATTCTTAATTCCTCTCATGGCTCTGCTTCTGACTTTCTGGACTCTGTCAATATGACCTATGTGGCGGGATCCTTCTACCCTCCCCTTGCCCACTTTTCAAATTCTTTTTATTTGTTATCTTCCCCCGTGAGAATGTAAGCTCCTTGAGGACAGGTAATATCTTTCTTTTTAATTGTATCCATATCTTCCTGTGTTCAGCACAGTGCCTGGTACATAGTAAGTGCTTAACAAGTGCGTGTTGATTTGTATGGGTACAGGTACCATATGTTGGAACATAAACAGTATATGTGTTCTGACAATTTGGTCTCTTGTAATCCTACAAAGCAGAACTGACATTCTTTTCAAACAGTGGAGCTTGGCTGGCCCCATTCATTCTCTTCTCTCAGGTCCCAGGGCATAACAAGATATACCTCAGACCTTAAGGAACTGCCCAACCCTTCCTCTACTTCTCTTATCAAGCATTCCCCAGAAGGGCTACACACCTTTAAGAAAACCCAGTACATAAAATTTCAACTTAGCACATAATATGTAAATTTTTCATATACTAATTAATACTGAGGTTTCCTATCTCTGCCCTTTCCTTCATCTGAAACCTATATGGGTTTCTACACAATGGTCTTTTCAATTCTGCACTTACCTATGTGTTCTTAGTCTCAAAGTCTCTCTCTTTCGGTCTGGTTTCTTTTCCTGTTTCTTAGAGAGTCAAAGAATTGACTTCCTCTTTCTTGTTCTACTGCATTTCTTGCTCTATTAGTACATTTCTCCTACTGTGGGGTCAATCTCTCTCTTTCAGCATTTTACTCAGCTCAGCTTCTCAGTTTATGCTGAAAAAGTCAGGAGGAAGAGATGAATTTTGCTTCTGGAAGAAGAAGAGCCTGCGTCTAACCTCCCTGATCTTAGGAGGTTTTACTTTTTTTTAATCTCTGTCTCAGTTTTTCTTCTAAGAAATTACAGGGATCCATCCTTCCTAGAGTTTGGTTTATTTTATTTTGCACTGACTTTTTAGTTACAGTTCTATGTCTCTTTTGTTTTCTTTAACAAACATTTTTAGGTAGACTAGGATTTTTAAAAAGTCATGTATTGAAGGGATCCCCAACATTTTGGGTAGACCTGCTATGGTGAATTTGTAGGGGAACATATTTAAGAGTTGTGTAAAATGGGCAGGCATGGCTGGGTTATGATCAGGATCACTGTAAGGGAATGCTTTTATTAGTGAAATCACAGATCTATTGGACCATTGAGAAGTTTTGAGTTCCTTACAAAAGATCATTATGTTGAATAAAAATTTAACTGGTTTTATCCCAAGCTGAATTGGACTTTTCTATATCTAGCAAGACATTTCCTTACTACTTCAAACTACTTGCCTCATGATACATAGTGTGAGGGTCTAGCAGGGAAGTAGGCTGTCCAGGGATAAGACATTAATCTGTGAGCCAGGGTCAGGATGAGCATGTTCCAGTTGCTCTAGGTTTAGCAGAGAGTTCAAGGTCTTGCCTATAACATGGAATCTGATGAATCCTACTATACTTAGCACCTCAAAGAAGGGCAGTTTGAGTTAATGCTAGCATGTCAGGACAGGATTCACTTTCATTCTCAAATCACAGAGTTTCAGAATTGTAAGGGACCTCAGAAACTATCTAGCCCAATCTACTCCTGATCATTAAATCTCTAAATCTCTGACAAATAACCACCCAACCTTTGCTTGAAGTCCTCTGCGAAAAGGAGAACCCAATAATTCCCAAGATAGCTCATTCCACTTCCAGTTGGTAGAAATTTTTTCATTTAAATAAAATCTAGATTTGCTTCTCTGCAACTTTTAACCAGTATTTCTTTGGGATTATGCAGAAAAGGATACATCTTTCTCCCATGTGACAGTACTTCACATATTTGAAGATTGCTATCATGTCCTTCCATTAGGTTTTCTATTCTCCAAGCTAGCTTCCCTCATAATTGATCCTTGTACTGTATGGTCTTGAATCCCTTCATTATCCTGATTACCTTTTTCTGGACATGTTTCAGTGTATGTGGCACCCAGATCTAAACACAGTACCCTAGGTGTGGTCTGACTGGGTACAGTGAGACTATCAACTCCCTTATTCTGTTCACTAGGGTACTCTTAATGAAGCCAAAGATCACATTTTAATTTTGGCTACCATATCGCCTTGTGGACTCCTGTTGAACAAGTTGTCTACTAAAAGCCTCAGATCTTTTTTATATCGTGTACACATGAAATTGATTTTCTAAACATAAGTGTAAGAGTTTACGTGGATCTCTATTAAAATGCCCATTGTTCCAACCTGGGAAAATCTTTCAGGATTCTGATTCTGTACTACAATGTGTTACTTTTTTCTCCTGACTTGGTGTCATCTGTAAATTTAATAATCATGTTACCTTTACCTTCATCCAAGCTATTGAGAAAAATACTAAATAGCACAGGACTAAGAACAGATAGTCCCTGCAGCATTCCCTTAAGGACATCCCTCCAAGCTGACATTAGTCCATTAATTATTTTTGGGAGGTCTGTTCATTTGACCATCTATCATTGAGCCCATATGGCTCTAACTTGGCCACAAAGATAACAGAAGAAATCTGGTCAAATGCTTTGCTGAAATATATGTATACTACATCTTCAACATTTCTGTGATCTACCAATTTAGTAAAAAAAAAATGAAATGAAGGTATTCTGGAATGACAAGTTTTTTTGTTTTGTTTTGTTTTGTTTTGTTTTATGAAGCCATACTGACTTGTTCATGAGCGTCTTGTTATTAATACCAGCTGACAAATCTTCCCTTTAATAATACATGCTGAAATCTTTGCAAGAATTAAAGTTGAGCACATGGGTCCTCTCTCTAGCTCTCAATATTCTGGTGGGAGGATCAAAGCTAAAGAGAAAACAGTGTAAAAATGAAGTCTCAGACATTAATTGGAGCATTGGGGAGGACCTTGGGTGTTTCCCATGCCACTTAATTCACGTAGTATGAGTAGCCACCTACTTTGATTGTATACCAGACTGCACCCCTTCCCTTGAATTTTTTCTCACTAATTCAAAAGCATTAAGTCAGAAGACCCAGGTTCTCATTTCAGCTATGCCACTAACAGCTATGTAAGAAGGTAATTCACTTCACCTCTCTGGATCCCAGTGACCTCTGTAAAATACTGGTGTTGGACTACGTGATCTCTAAAATCCCTTCCAGCTATAAAAGTTCTGTGATTCCTTGATTTTCAAAGTCTTCATCTTGGCATGGGATTAAATTCAAGGTCAAGGGGATAAGTGGTGGGCATACAAAGAAAACCCCAAGATTTGGGGACATGGAGGGTCCTTTCCCCATCTACAAAATGAGAGTATTGGACTAGATGTGGTCCCTTTTAGCTTTAATGTTCTAAAATTCTGTGATTCAATTGTCCTACAATATTCCCACTTCCCAGACTAGATTTGGGGCCCAGAAGAAGATTCTCCTTCTCCACCACAATGAAACTGAACTTCATGGTCTAGGTTGATCTCCAATAGTGCTTTTGGGGGGTGAGGGGCAGGGGAAAAGGAGAAGCCTCCTCGTCTTATTCTCCTTCTCCCTTTCTGTAGGGCAGACAGCTCATAAGCTGGCAAGGACCAGGAGATAGGATGAAAGGCTGGGGTGAAGAGGGGCTAAATCAGGGCATGTGGGGTGGGAGAATAGGGGATCCCTACCCTAGTTTTCCTGGTCAGGCAGTAGACCTTATACCTGGAGTATAATGCAGCATTCCTCTGGACTTTATGTGTCTAATAAGCAGTGGGCCTTATTAGAATCAAAAGTGGAGTAATTGTTCCAATTCCCCTTAGGCTCCGATTTCATGGGATTTCTCTACCTGTAAGTTATTTCCATCACTGTTCCAACTTGGGACCTTGTTATTTAAGATCTCAGGGGATAGACTGCAGTTCCAAAATGAAGAGTCCTGCTGAAGTTAGCCCTCTGAGACATTTCTCAGTCTTTGGCTGGCTCCCTGTACTCTCGAGTTCTCTCCTGAGAGTCCCTGAGCTTGGACTACCTGCTTCTTTGGTTCATTGCCACTACTTGGTCCTCTGGCTGGTTTCCTTTTTAGCCAGATAGACTATGAAAGGGGATCCAAATTCATATTGCTAGTTGTGTGATGTTGAGTAAAACACTTCTCTAGCCTCAATTTCTACTATGAACTGGATTAGCATTATATCTAGTTCATCCAATCTAATCCAATCCAACAAGCATCTGCTAAGCATCTGTTACATGCAAGATGTTGAGGATACATAACAAAAACATTGTCAAAATTCCTTCCAGTTCTGACATTCTATGATACTATGAACCTCTCACAGAATCTCAGAGTTGTAATGGATGATAGAATCCTAAACTAGAATAAAAATACTTGAATAAGAATCCTCCCTACAACATACCAGACAAGTATTCATTCAGACTTCTGGAACATCTTCAATGAAGGGGAAACCTTTAACGCCCAAGGCAGACCATTTCAACTTTTGGAAGCTTTTCTTTATGCACAACCTTAATTTGCTTCTTTGCAACTTTCACACACTATTCACAGTTCTACACACTAGGGCCAAGCGGAACAATCTCTAATCCTTTTTTTTTTTAAGACCAAACAATATTTTTTAATTTTTATTTTACTTCCAAAGAGAAAGGGATTTGGGAGGATAGAGAGAAAAAAAAGAAAGAGATGGTAGGACCCTTCTTCAAAATGGTGACTTCTAAATGTACATAGAGAGATATAGAACTGGATTGTTTTTTTTTTTCTTCTCTCTCTTAGTGCTCCAGCTACATGAATGAATTCGGGAAAATCTATCTCTCAGATTGTCCTTGAAGATATCACGTCTAATGGTATCTCATGGAAACTGGGGTTTAAAGAAGGGGACTGTGGGGACAGCTAGGTAGCACGGTGGATAGAGCACTGGCCCTAAAGTCAGGAGGACCTGAGATCAAATCTGGCCTCAGACCAAGCACTTGACACTTACTAGCTGTGTGACCCTGGGGAAGTCACTTAACCCCAATTGCCCATAAAACAAACAAACAAAATAAATAAAGAAGGGGACTGCAAATGTTGCTGTCACACTTCAACATGTGTCAGGGATCCCTATCACCTCCCTATTCTCTTCTCACTGCCCTCTTTCCTCTTTTTGTCTTGGGAGATCCTCAAAACACTAGCTGTTCTGGGAGAAATACCACCTCCTAGGCCTGATCATCTGTTAGCTTCCTCTTTTTCCAAGCTGGAGAGAAATACAGCTCCAAGGATCTTGGCAATGTCTCTTATATATGCATACAATAAAATACATAGGGTTACAAAGGAAACTAGTTATATTTAAATACTGTTTCAAACTACATTTTTTAAGTTCACAGATTCCAGATTAAGAATTTCTGCATCCAGAACCATTTTTCGTAGAAGGAGAATGAGAAGAGGGCCTAGGAAGCAGAGAGTGATTTTCCCTACCAATGACCTATTCATACTCCATAGCTCTAATTTCTGTAACCCCACTGAAGAAATACTGTTCTAGAGGAGCTGGCCTCAGGCCCCCAATTCTCCCCAACCCTGGAAAGGGAGAAGTCTAAATGTCATAAAACCCCAAATAACAGGTAAGTTCAGTGCTCACAAATTAAAATATTTATTCTTGAGGTCTTGGTCACTCCCAATGGTGATGAGTTAGTGGAAGGACACAGGTATCACTCTTCTCAGTTTGCCTACCCTGAACATGGATAAACATAGAAGGTATAAACATAGACCAGGCAAAACCCATTCATGGTGGGAGAAGGAAAGCCAAGACAGGGATTTATTGCTCTCCTTTAATCATAGCACTCACAGTCCTAGCTGGGGAATCATCATAACAAAATTGATAAGAAAGGATGGGGCCAAGGAAATAAGCAAGATATCTTTTGAAACTAATAAAGTGTGGTGATCAGAACCAAGTAAAATCCAAGAAGGATGAATTCATAATAGAGGAGAGGGGTTAGGTTGGGGTCACAGCAAAAATAATGAGGTCTGTTGAAACTCTCCATTAATGCAAGCAGAGGGCTAGTTGTAGATTATTCTCCTACTGGTACTCTAACAACCAAGAACATAGCTTCTTACAAGATATTCTGACTTTGGGTATTCTAATCCCATTCTGGACCTGGGAAGGGTGCTTCCCTGTGTCAAAAGCTATCATAGAGTCAAGGGTGTAAGAATTGCTGAAAGCACAGTTCTTTTTAGAACCTTGAGGCATCAGAATATCATTCTTTTTTTTTTTGATGTTGTAAGTAAAAATTAAAACCAATAGGAGAAACCATCAGAAAGAGGAAACAAAACTCAACAGAAGAGAAGGAAAAAAAATAGCAATTCAACTTCCATAGTTCTTTCTTTGGATGTGGATAGCATTTTCCATCACAAGGCCTCTGGAGATGTCTTAGATTCTTGTATTGCTGGGAAGGTTAAGTTTATCAATATTAGTCATCACACAATGTGGCTGTTATTGTGTACAATGTTCTCTTGGTTCTGCTCACTTCACTCAGCATCAGACCATACAAGTCTTTCCTGGTTTTTCTGAAGTCAGCCTGTTCATCATTTCTTATAGCACAAAAGTATTCCATTACATTCGTATACCACAACTTGCTCAGCCATTCCCCAATTGATGGGCGTCCTCTCAATTCCCAATTCTTTGCCACCACAAAAAGAGCTGCTATGAATATTTTTGTACATGTGGGCCCTTTTCCCATTTGTATGACCTCTCTGGAATATAGCCCTAGAAGTGCTATTGCTGGGTCAAAGGCTATGCACATTTTTATAGCCCTTTGGGAGAATATCATTCTTAAAACACTGATACTCAGGGGTAGAGAATCTTCTTCAAAGTAGGATACCACAACCTAATGCCCAATGGAACACTGACAGTAGGCTTTGACGGGAGAGCACTAGTCTGATTCTCTATATTCAGCATCAGTTAGGCTCTGCCCATAATATTCAGCAAACGAAGGAAAACTTCGGTTGAAATACCTTGGTTTGAGAAATGCCCAGGGAGGAAACTCCAAGAGGATAAGAAACTCCCCAACAGGTCCAGATAAAGCCTTAGAAAAAAATGTCCTGGCCATTGGAACTTTAGGAGAAACTGGAGGATATGGAACAAGAGATATATACTAGAAAAGCAAGGGAGAAAAGAGAGGAAAGGAAAACTAATATCATGGAATAAGTAGTAGGTAATATCATTCAAGAATTAAATGACTTAAAAATTAGAAGAGGTTATACAGAAAACAAAAACTCAACAAGACAATAAGAAAAAGCATAGCAAAACAATTTTTAAAAAATAGAAGAAAATCCAAGAAATATCAAACACAATTGACATAGAAAATAGTTTGAGGGACAATCTAAGAAAACTATGATCAAAAAAAGTTTGACTACAAAATTTCAAGAAATCATAAATGAAAATTGCCCAGAACTCTTAGAACCAAAGGGCAAAGTAAAAATGAAAAGAACTCCAAATAAATGCTAACTTGAAAACTCCCAGGGACATTGTAGCCAAAATCCAGAGCTTCCAGGTCAAAAAAGAAATGTTCCAAGAAGTCAAAAAGAAGTTCAAGTACCAAGGAGCCAAATAAAGACTATATAAGACTTATCAGCTACCACTATAAAAAAGAAAGATTAGAATATAATATTCCAAAAGTCAAGAGATAAGGGTTTACAATCAAGAATAACTTATCCAGCAAAACTGAGTATAATACCATGGGGGGCGGGGGGAGGGATCTTTGATGGAACACAAGATTTTGAAGCATTTTTGATTATAAGGATGGAACTGAGTAGATATTTGGAAATGGAAAGGCAGGTTCCCTCCCTTTTCTCCCCCCCCCAAAAAAAACACAGAAAGGCACACATATTTAATTGAAAGGGAATATGTAGTGATGGATTCTTTTTATGTTAAGAGGGAGATAAATAAAAGTCATCTCAGAACACTACTATCATTAAAAGTCATAGAGAAAGGTAAAAATAGAGGGCAACTAGGTGGCATAGTAAATAGACCTCTGGCCTTGGAGACAGGAGGACTTGAGTTCAAATCTGGTCTTAGATGCTTGATATTTACTAGCTGCGTGACTTTAGGCAAGTCACTTAACCCTGAATGCCTCACCGAAAAGCTGAGAGAGGGAGAGAAAATGATAAAAGGTCTGTCGGTGATTTTTTAAAATTTAATTTTGCTCCCTCTTGGAAGAAGACAAAAATAGGAGAGAGTAGGAACTAGGCTGGGGAGAAAAGTAGGAAGAAGGGTAGGGAAATCACTTTTGCATTATAGAGGTAGAAAAGATAAATAGTACATAGACATGAAGAAAAGATTGAAGGTAGGGTGGGGGCAAGGGTTCCATGAACCTCACTTTCATCTGATTCTGATAAAAGAAGATTGAACACAAGTACATATACTCCTTCCATCCCATCCCCCACAAAGAACTCTTGTTATAGAAAGGTGTTATACTCAAAAGGGAAAGAGGAGGGTACAGGGACAAAAGAGGGTTAGAGAGGAGTCTTAGAAATGGGTAGAATAGGTTAAGGAAATAATACTCCTTAAATGTTTGAGGGAGGAAAATGAAAAAGAAAAAGAGTAAAAACCTGGGACAGGGAATGGGGCAAGGGGAAGGGAAGAGTTGCAACAAAGAGGACAGTCTGTTTCACTTACAAGATCACAGGTGTCAGGCAAACTTACTCTCTTCTACTATTTTCTTATTTGTAAAGAAAGAGATAGGAGCAAAGAGAAGAAAAAAGTAACAGAGGACAGATTGGAAGGAAATGCACAATTAATAATCATAATTGTAAATGTGAATGGAATTAAATCACCCATAAAATGGAAAGGGATAGAAGAATGGATTAGAAAGCAGAATCTGACAATGTGTTGTTTACAAGAAACACTCTCAAAACAAAAAGATTTACATAGAGGTACAATGAATGATAGTCATGAAATTTATTATATTTCAGCTGAACTAAAAAAATCAGGGGCCGCAATTTACTTCAGATGAGGCTATAGTAAATATAGATAAGATAAAAAAAGATAAGGGAAATTATATTGTGCTTAAAGATACCATAAACAAAGAATAAACATCAGTACTTAATATATCTATATCCAATAACATAAAATCTAAATACTTAGATCTAAATCTAAGTACTTAAGGAACAGTTAATCCAATTGGAAGGAGAAATAGATAATAAAACTATGATAGTGGGGGAATTCAATGGACTTATTTCAGGCCTACATGAATCTAATCAAAAGATAAATAAGAAGAAGGTTAAGGACCTGAATAGAACCTTAGAAAATTAAAGGTCAAAGCTCTTAGGCAATTATTGCATTGGAATAGAAAGAAATATATATACACATACACATACATATATCAGCTGTACATACATGTCCTCTTTAGTAAAACTGCCCATGTATTGGTACATAAAGACTTCCCCCAAAATGTGGAAAATTCCATGATTCTGGAGACTAAAGAGACACTAAATTAATATAAAGTCCATGAATCAATGAATCTAAAACAAACAAAAAGGGAAGAAAATGAGGAAAGGAAATTCTTTTTTAAGAAAATGTACAGAAAATGAAAATTTTAAAACTAACAAAAAGACAAATTGAAGTGGAGGAGAAGGGGAATTCTACTTGATTATTTGAATGAGAGAAAAAATGGTGAATAATTAGATAACTAGAGAAAAGGAAAAAAGAAAACTAAAAAGTTAAGTAAAACTCCAAAACTAGGGAAATGGGTAACAAATGAGAGGGAGGGATTTAAGGGTAAGCAAAAGGGAGCTGGTAGGAATAGGGTTGCAGATTCAACTAAAATAACTGAAGAGATAAAACAATGTCTTTATGGAAGAAGCGGGAGGCAGAACACAATATTAAAGACAAAGGAAATATAAACCTAACTTTCACAATTGTAAATGTGATAGGATTAAGCAAGTCAATAAAACTAAAAAGAGTGACAGATTAGACATGAAAACAACAAACACATTTGAAAAACAAAACACACACAAAATAAAAATGAGGGGTTGGAAAAAATTTGCTATATGTTAGGTGACTCTAAAAAAACAGAAGTTGCAATCAAGGTATCAGAGCAAAAACAGAAATTCACAACACAAAAGACATAAACAAGGAAACTGCATTATGCTGAAAGGGACCATAGACAATAAACCAACATTGATATTAAATTTATTTGCTCCAAATGTTTGAGTGTCTAAGTTCTTAAAAGAAAAATTACCTGAACTACAAGAAAACATAACCAATACTACAACAGTAGTAGGAAATTTCAGTTTTCCTCTCTGTTTTGAATAAGCCTAATGGAAAGATAAACGAAAAGGAAAAGATAGGATTTAACAGATTACTGAAAAAAAAAAACTAGAGCTAAAAATTTATGGCATATTTTAAATAGGATTGCTTAAAAATATTTGTATTTCTCAGTATGACATGAAATTAAAAAAAATTTCCAGGTATTAGGGCACAGAGATATTGCAAACAAATGTAAAATGGTAGAAATAATAAACACATCTTTTATAGACCATAATGCAATAACAATAGTAATCTATTCAGGGAGTATAAACAAAACTCATAGACCAAAATGAAGATTTAAAAATGAAATCCTAAACAATGACTGGGTTAAAGAACAAATTATAGAAATAATTGATAAGTATGGGAAAGAAAATTATGATGATAAAATATATGCCAAAATTTCTGGGATGCAGCTCAAGTAGTACTTAAGAGAAAAATAGGTCAATTCTGATCATGTAATCCTTCCACTCAATATACTCCAGTGATCAAATACAAAATTGTCTCCAGGATCAAATACAAAATACTCTGTCTGGCATTCAAAGCCCTTCATAATCTATCCTTCTTCTACCTTTCCAGTGTTCTTACACCTTACTTTCCACCATTCTTTTTGATCCAGTGACACTGGCCTCTTAGGCTGTTTCATTTTGTTTGATTATCCCCCATGCCTGGAATGTTCTCCTTCCTCCATTCTGAATACTGACCTCCCTGGCTTCTTTTAAGTCCCAATTAAAATCTCATCTTTTGCTGGAAGCCTTCCCCAATCATTCTTAATTCTGATGCTTTCCCTCTATTAACTATTTCCTATTTATCCTGTATATAGTTTGCTTTGTTTGCATGTTTTCTCCCCCATTAGATTGTAAGTTCCTTGAGGGCAGGGACTATTTTTTGTCTCTTTTTGTATCCCCAGTGCCTGGCACACAGTAGGTATTTAACAACTATTAGCTAAGTGATTGATAATATTAATAGCTTTTAGTAAAGTTGCAGGCTACAAAAATAAACCTTCAAAAATCAATTGCATTTCTACGTAATAATACAATGCAAGAGGGAATAATAGAAATGGGAATCCCATTCAGAATAATTTAAAAATGCATAGTACATCTGGGGCTCATTCTATCAAAGCACACAAAAGACTTGTAGAGATCCAATTGCAAACTGCTCCTTAAAGAAATAAAGAATAACGGTCAGGTAGGTGGTGCAGTGGATAGAGCACTGGCCCTGGAGTCAGGAGGACCTGAGTTTAGGTCCAGCCTCAGACACAACACTCACTAACTGTGTGACTCTGGCCAAGTCACTTAACCCCAACTGCCTCATCAAAAAAAAAAAAAAAAAAAAGGACAACTTAGATGCCTAGAGAGGTATTCAGTGATCATGGCTGAGCCATGTCAATTTAGTAAAAATTATAATATTACCAAAGTTAATTATCATTCTAATGCTATATAGGTCAAATTGTCAAAGAAATATCTTAGAGAATTTGATAAAAGAGTAATGAAATTCATTTGGAAAAACAAAAGATCTATATTTTTAAAGAAAATAACAAAAAGAAGTAAGAACAATAAATACATGAATAGCAAACTTTATAAAAGCATCAGTCATCAAAATTATGTGATATTGGTTATAGAGAGGCACATCAACAGAATAGATTAGATAAGTGAGAATAAGAAAAAAATGGAACTTAATAACCCAATGTTTAATAAACCCCAAACCATAAATTACTTAGGAAAGAACACTATATTTGACAAAAACTGCTGAGAAACCTGGAAAATAGTCTGGCAGAAATTAGACTTAGATCAACACATTATACCATATTCCATTGTGCCATTATACCAATACATTCTAAATGGCTAGGTAACCTTATTATTAAAGATCGTACTATAAAAAAAATTAGACGAGAAGTAGATTTCACAACTATGGATTGAAAGAAATTCTTTTTTTTCAAAAAATTTATACTTTGCTTTTATTTTAAGTAGATAATCCAATCTGTAACTTCTAAAAAATTTATTTATTTATTTTTAGTTTGCAACATTGACTTCCACAAAATTTTGAGTTCCAAATTTTTTCCCCATCTCATCCCTCCCCCACCCTTAAGATGGCATGCATTCTGAATACCCCTTCCACTAATCTGCCCTTCCTTCTATCTCTCTCCCTTCTCTTATCCCCTTCCTCTTCTATTTTCCTGCAAGGCAGGATAGATTTCTATACCCCATTGCCTGTATATCTTATTTCCCAGTTGCATGTGAAAACAATTTTTAACATATGTTTTTAAAACTTTGGATTCCAAATTTTCTCCCTTCCTCCCTCCCCACTTACCCTCATTGAGGGAGCAAGCAACTTGATACAGGTTAGAGATGTGTAGTCATGCAAAACACTTCCATAGTACTCATGTTGTGAAAAAGTAACTATGTTTCTCTTCATCCTATCCCACCCCCCATTTATTCTATTCTTTCTTTTGACCCTGTCCCTTCTTAGAAGTGTTTGCTTTTGATTACCCCCTCCTCCAATCTGCCCTCCCCTTTATTATCCCCCTGCTCTCTTGTCCCCTTCCCCCCTATTTTCCTGTAGGGTAAGATAGATTTCCATACCCAATTGAGTGTATATGTTATTCCTTCCTTAAGCCAAATCCGATGAGAATAAGATTCACTTGTTTCCTCTCACCTTCCCCCGTTTCTCCTCCACTGTAAAACTCTTTTTCTTGTCTGTTTTATGTGAGATAATTTACCCCATTCTACCTCTCCTTTTCTCTTTCTCCCAGTATAATCCTCTCTCACCCCTTAATTTTATTCTCCAAATATCACCCCTTCATCTTCAACTCACCCTGTGCCCTCTATCTATCTATCTATCTATCTATCTATCTATCTATCTATCTATCTATCTATCTATCTACATACATATAATTTTTCCCTCCAACTACCCCAATACTGACAAAAGTCTCATGAGTTACAAATATCATCTTTCCATGCAGGAATGTAAACAGTTCAACCTTAATAAGTCCCTCATGATTTCTCTTTCCTGTTTACTTCTTCATGCTTCTCTTGAGTATTGTATATGAATGTCAAATTTTCTATTCAGCTCTGGTCTTTTCATCATGAACACTTGAAAGTCCTCTATTTCACTGAATTTCCATTTTTTCCCCTGAAGGATTATACTCAGTTTTGATGGGCAGGTGATTCTTGGTTGTAATCTTATCTCCTTTGACCTCCAGAATATCATATATTCCATGCCCTTTGGTCCCTTAATGTAGAAGCTGCTAAATCTTGTATTATCCTGATTGTGTTTCCACAATATTTGAATTGTTTCCTTCTGGCTGCTTGCAATATCTTCTCCTTGACCTGGGAATTCTGGAATTTGGCTACAACATTTCTAGGAGTTTTCCTTTGGGTATCTCTTTCAGGAGGTGATCGGTGGATTCTTTCAATTTCTATTTTGCCCTCTGGTTCTAAAATATCAGGGCAGTTTTCCCTGATAATTTCTTGAAAGATGATGTCTAGGTTCTTTTTTTTGATCATGGTTTTCAGATAGTCCAATAATTTTTAAATTATCTCTCCTGGATCTATTTTCCAGGTCAGTTGTTTTTCCAGTGAGATATTTCACATTCTCTTCTATTTTTTCATTCCTTTGGATTAGTGTTACAGTGCCTTGATTTCTCAAATTGTCACTAGCTTCCAATTTCTCCATTCTAATTTTTAAGGAAGTATTTTCTTCAGTAAGTTTTTGGACTTCTTTTTCCATTTGGCCAATTTTGCTTTTCAGAGCATTCTTCTCCTCATTGGCTTTTTGGACCTCTTTTTGCCATTTGGGTTAGGTTATTGTTTAAGGTGTTATTTTCTTCAGTATATTTTTGGGTCTTCTTTAGCATCACTCTCAGTTTTTCCTCTGTTTCTTTTACTTGCTTCTCAAAATTCTTTCTGAGCTCTTCCATGGCCGGGGACAAATTCATATTTTTCTTGAAGGCTTTGGATGTAGGAGCTTTGGATTCATTGTCTTCTTCTGGTTGTATGTTTTGATTTTCTTTGTCACCAAAGTAAGATAATATAGTCTGACTCTTTTTGCACTGCTTGCTCATGATCCCAGCCAATTAATTGAGTTACAAACTCTTTGTTAAGGTAGGAGTCTGTTTCCAGTGTGGAGAATGTACTGTCCCAAGCTTCAGGGGTTTTGTGCAGCTGTTTTCAGAGATACTTCTAGGGACCTGTAAATTTTCAGTTCTTCCAAGGTGCTATGATCAAGGGTGAGGTGTTTTTACTCCTTTCCTGGCCTGTGCTCTGATCTATGAGCACTCTTTTCAGTCTTGGAACTGTGAGGAGGATTCCCTCTCTACTGCCACTACAAGCTCCACCATGCCAGCACTCCTCCTTGCCCCAGGACGGCCACCCAGAACTGTGACCCAGATCCAAGCACAGGCAAAGCAAGAGAATCTTGCACCAGCAGAGAGATCCCTGAAACCCCTCTCTGATCAGCCACTCGATTCCCCTTCAGTCTGTGGGCTGAAAGCTCAGGAAGCAGCCGCCACCCTGGTGCTGCGCTTGAGACTGGAGCTGAGACCACTGTGCTTTTCTTTTTCACCACAGACACAGACTTTTCCCACTGACCTTCTAAGTTGTCTTTGACATTCATGGGTTGAGAAGTGTGGAAACTGCCACAGCTGCCTGTGATTCAGTCCTCTGAAGCCTACTCTAGGTTTGCTGACGCCTGTGCGCCCACGCCAAGCTGTGCTGCTCTCCCTGCCCGGCGCAGGGATCAACCATCCAGGCTGTCTTTGGCTGGAAATTTGTTTCACTCTGTCTTTTTGTGGGTTCTGCTGCTTTAGAATTTGTTTAGAGTCATTTTTATAGGTATTTGGAGGGGTTTGGGGGAGAGCTCAAGCAAGTCATTGCTTTTACTCTGCCATCTTCTTCATTCTAATTTTTAAGGAAGTACTTTCTTCAGTAAACTTTTGGACTTCCTTTTCCATTTGGCCAATTTTGCTTTTTAGGGCATTTTTCTCCTCATTGGCTTTTTGGACCTCTTTTGCCATTTGGATTAGGCTATTTTTAAGGTGTTATTTTCTTCAGTATTTTTTGGGGTCTCCTTTAGCAAGCCGTTGACTTGTTTTTCATGACTTTCTTGCATCACTCCCATTTCTCTTCTCAGTTTTTCCTTTACTTCTCTTACTTGCTTCTCAAAATCCTTTTTGAGGTCTTCCATGGCCTGGGACCAATTCATATTTTTCTTGAAGGCTTTGGATGTAGGAGCTTTATTGTTTTCTGGTTGTATGTTTTGATCTTCTTTGTCACCAAAGAAAGATTCTATAGTCTGACTTTTTTTGTGCAGTTTCCTCATGATTCCAGCCAATTACTTGATTTTTAAACTTTTTGTTAAGGTTGGGGTCTGCTTCCAGTGTGGAGAATGTACTATCCCAAGCTTTGGGGGTTTTGTGCAGCTGTTTTCAGAGATACTTCTAGGGACCTGTAAATTTTCAGTTCTCCCAAGGTGCTATGAGCAAGGGTGAAGTGTTTTTACTCCTTTCCTGGCCTGTGCTCTGGTCTATGAGTGACCACAACAACTCTTTTCTGCCTGGGAACTATGAGGAGGATTCCTTCTCCACTGCTACTACAAGCTCCACCATGACAGCACTCCTCCTTGCCCCAGGACCGCCACCCAGAACTGTGACCCAGACCCAAGCACAGGCAAAGCAAGAGAATCCTGCCTCAGCACCAGCAAAGAGATCCCTGCAATCCCCCTCTGATCAACCACTTGATTTCCCCTCAGTCTATGGGCTGGAAGCTCAGGAAGCAGCCATTGCCCCTGGGCTGTGCCAGGACTGGGGCTGGGACAACGCTTCTCTCTCACCATGGTCACAGACTTTTCCTACTGACCTTCTAAGTTGTTTTTGACATTCATGGGTTGAGAAGTCTGGAAATCACCACAGCTCCCTGTGATTCAGTCCTCTGAGGCCTGCTCCAGCTTCACTGAGGCCTGTTTTGCCTGTAAGCTCATGTTGAACTGTGTTTCTTTTCCAGCCCAGCACATACACCTTTCTAATCAACCATACAGGTTGTCTTGGGCTGAAAATTGGTTTCACTCAGTCTTTTTGTGGGTTCTGCTGCTCTAGAATTTGTTTAGAGCCATTTTTTACATGTATTTGAAGGGGTTTGGAGAAGAGCTCAAGCAAGTCACTGCTTTTACTCTACCATCTTGGTTCCACCCCCTAGAAAGAAAGTCTTAACCAAACAAGGAATAGAGGCAACTACAGAAAATAAAATAGATAACTTTGATTACATGAAACTGAAAAGCTTCTGCAGAAACAAAATTAATGCACCCAAAATAAGCAGTAAAGCAATTGAATGGGGAAAAAAACTCTTTGTATCAAATTTCTCTGATAAAGATTTGGCATCCAAGATATATAAACAATTAACTGATATATATATGTATATGTATGTGTGTTTTATATATAAATATGTATATCTATCTATATATCTATCTATCTCAAGTTTGGCATCCAAGATATATTGTTGTTCATTTGTCTTTCATTTTCAAAGAGGACCAATGACATCACAAGGTAATGTCTTGACTTGCTCATTATTGGATTTAAGTGAGGCAGAGTTGTACAAAGTCGTTAGCCTCTCACTCTCTCTTCCAGAGTTATCAAAATCCAGTGACAAGAAAAAAGTCAAGATGACTGGTGATGGCCCAGGATGCAGTGGGTGACCTTAGCATCTTTGATGTCTGACCAAGATCTAAGTGCTTCAGGGAACCTGCTTCAGCTGCCTTCATCGCTATTGAAATAAACTGTTTTCATCTGCCCATTCCACTGGGGGAAGTCTTCATGTGCTTGGGGTAGACATCACCCTAACTTACCAAGAGGTTTGAGGCCCATTGGTTACTCTCAACCTGGTTTAGCCTATTTGCTGAGATGGCTTTACCAGGGTTTGGCTGCTGCACATTCTGCAGCTTCTTGGAGTCACAGATGAGAGTTGGGTGAATCAGATGGACACCAAAAGTGGATGAACACCCCTGAAAAGAGTTTGGCAAATCCTCACACCAAAGATGTGTATGGAGTGTTCAGGGAGGACTAACACCTCTGGTGTGAAGTGGACAATTTAACAGGATGAATTTCAGCTCCCTGATGGCACTTTTTTGTTTCCCTTTTGTATATTTGCTCAACACTAGCACAGTGCCTGGCACATAGGTAGGTGGTGAATAAATGCTTATTAATTGTTTGCTAGCCAAAAACACTAGTGCAAGTTTAGGTTGCATTAGTAGAAACACAATACATTCAGCACTGGCACCTTGAAGACAACTATTATGCCCACCTCCCCTACCCCGCTTTAATCCACTCTTCGATAAGTTTAAAACATCTTTCAACTAATCTTTGTATATCATGATTTTGAGCCTCTCCTCACCATCCTGAGCATTCTTTTTGGGATATACTTCAGCTTGTTATTGTTGCTAGAATGTAGCATTTAGAACTGAACACAATCCACAATATACAAATTCACAGATTGTTAATTTGATATATTCTGACAAGAGGACCTCCATCTAAGGGTGACATTCCAGGAAGAGGAGAGGTCACAGGTCATAGGCTGTTAGTGAGAGCAAATTCAAAAGCAAGAAGCAAGCTGTGGGACTGTGACCTTGGAAACAAAGCAGAGTGGAGGTCCTAGCCTCCAGCCTAGTCTGAAGCATGTAACTGAATAATCAGGATAGGAAATGCAAACCAAAGTGGAGCTTAAATTTCTATCCCTCTGATCCTGCAGACCTTTCTATCTGACTAATGTTGGCTGAATCCAAAAGCAGTTTTCTGCAATTTCAACCAGGAGCAAGGCCACAGGCATCATCCCACAGCATCAGCCAAGGGAATAAAAATGAGCAGGAGGAATAATGGCAGAGAGACCAGTAAGATACTTCTTTCTCAATGACACAAAGAGATGAGGGTGAAGGCAGAATTTGGGTGGAGGTAACAGTGAAGAGGCTGGCCTGGGGTATTGTGGACAGAACCTAGTGACATCCTGCCTATAGGTGAATCAATGTCTTTTATGGGACTATATTACAAAATGGTAGGGGGAATGAAAGGGGAGGAAGGAATAAGGGAGATAGAGGAAAGTATATGATGTGCATGGGTTAAATCAAGGGTTATCAATGAGAAGAAGTGATCCTGGTGGTCTCTGGAAGAGAACATGCTAGTGAGTGAATGAGGAGGTATGGAGAAGGATTGAAAAAGGGGAGGGAAAGGAGGGAAATCTTTCGATTTGCTTTAATAATGGGAGGGGGTTCCATTGATGAAAGCTCCTAAAGGTGAAAAGAGATTTTCTGCGAAGAGAGATAGGGACCTGTGCTAGATGTGGTCTAGGAGAATTTGATGCTTAAAATAAATAAATGAATGAATAAATGAAAATTTGTCCTTCCTTGGGAGAGAGGGAGTTATATATTCTGGGAGCAACTAGCACCTGGGAGAGTGGGAGGGGATGGGGCCAGAGAGGAGATTTTGAAGCAAATCAGTGGTGGAATGCATTATCAGGGATGTAGTGGGGTGGGGTGGGATCCTACCATGGAGCAATGTCTTCTCTGTTGGCTTTGTTCTGGACGTGAGGCACAATGGAAAAGGAGAATCCTTAGGGCAAGACTTAAAAGGCAGTGGCAGAAACTGTCAAGAGAGGACACTCTAGAATAGTGATGATACAGAAAATAGAGAGACATTTGTTGATTTCTCCTATAATTTTAGCCAATCTGATAGGCATAAAATGATATCTCAAGTTAGTTTTAATTTGCATTCCTCTAATCAATAATGCTTTAGAGCATTTTTTCCATATGATTATAAATTGTTTTGATTTCTTCATTGGAAAACTGCCTGCTCATATCCTTTGACCATTTATCAACTGGGGAATGACTCACATTCTTATAGATTTCACAAAGTTCTTTATGTATTTGAGAAATGAGACCTTTATCTAAGGAACTGTCTATAAAATTTCTCCCCTCCTCAGTTTTCTGCTTTCCTTCTGATCTTGGCTACATTTGATTTATTTGTATGAAACCCTTTTAATTTAATGTCATCAAAATTATCCATTTTATATCTCACAACACTATCTCTTGTTTGTTCATAAATTGTTCACCTGTGCATAAGTCTGAGGTAATATGTCTCATGTTCTCAAATTTTCTTGTAACATCATCCTTTATATCTAGGTCATGTATCCATTTTGACCTTATCTTGGTAAATGGTGTGAGATACTGGTCTGTGCCCAATTTCTGCCAGACCGCTTTCCAGCTTTCCTAACAATTTTTACTAACAAATTTTTATCCCCAAAACTTAAGTCTTTACACTTAAAAAAAAATCATACACTAGGTTACTATATTCATTTTCTGCTGTAGATTGTATGTCTACTCTGTTCCACTGATCTACCTTTCTATTTCTTAGCCAGTACCAGATAGTTCTGATGATTACTGCCTTATAATATAATTTAAGATCTGGTACTGCTAAACTTCCTTCTTTTATATTTTATTTTCATTGTTCCTTTGATATTCTTAACCTTTTGTTTTTCCAAATGAATTTTATTATTTTTTTCTAGCTCAGTAAAATAATTTTTTGGTAATTTAATTGGGATGGCATTTAACATATAGATTAATTTTGGTTAAATTGTCATTTTTATTATATTGGCCCATGTCTACTCATGAAGAATGAATATTTCTCCAATTATTTAAATTGATTTTATTTGTGTACAAAATTTTTTATGATTTTGTTCATATAGATCCTGGGTTTGTTTTCGTAGGTGTATTCCCAGGCATTTTATACTATCTAGAGTTACTTTAAATGTGGTATCTGCAGGGTACTGTTAATAATATATAGGAATGCTAATGATTTATGTGGGTATACCTTTTACATCCTGCTACTACATTTTAGTGAGTCTTTAGGATTTTTCAAGTATATCATCATATCATCTGCAAAAGAGAGTTTTATTACCACATTCCCTATTCCAATTCTTTCTATTTCTTTCTCTTCTCTTATTGCTATTGCTAAGATTTCCAATACAATATTGAATAATATTGGTGATAGTGGGCATCCTTGGACTTTAATGTTTACCTTATATTTCTCTAGGATCTCATGTCAAATTTTCTATTAAGTTCTGGTCTTTTTGCGACAAAAACCTGGAAGTCTTTCAGTTCATTAAATGTTCATTTGTTTTTCATTCAGGATGATACTAAACTTTGTTAGGTAAGTTATTTTTGGCTGCAAACCCAGTTCTTTTGCTTTTCCATATATAGTATTCCAAGACCTATGATCTTTTACTGTAGTGGCTGCTAGGTCTTCTGTAATTTTCCACAGTATTTGAATTGTTTTTTTTTCTTTCTTGTTGCTAGTAATATTTTATCCTTAACCTGGGAGCTTTGAAACTTGACTATCATGTTCCTGTAGGTTTTCATCCTGGGATCTCTTTCAGGTGGTGATTGGTGGATTTGTTGCAGTTTTATGGTTTGTTGTGGGGGTTGTTACTAATGAATTTACAGACTCAGACCACTTTCAATCCAATAAGGGCATTTATTAAGAGTGACATTCTCCAATAGGCTGAGTTCCAAGAGGAACCAGCAACTTTGTAAGATAAGAGAGGCAATTTTATATTGTAATGATGCTGATTGTACAACAGAAATTATGAATATTAGAAAGCCAGGAGGGGTTTGTTAAGGGATTAGGCAATGGGAGAGGGGTTTATTAAGGGATTTCATAATAGGGGAGAGGTCCTAGCCTCAGTGGAACTGTGCATGTGGTTTCCCATTATGCATACAGAAAAATCCATTTGGACGAGGCATTAATATATGATAATGATATGATAGTAAGCCTCTCTATGTCATAAATTCACATAAAGGACAGTTTTTGCTATTACTGCCTAATTATGGAAAGCCCCTTCTATTGTTTTGGGGTCTATATTCTGACTTTGAGAAGTCAGAAGCCAGAAGTGCCCAAAGGGACTCAAAATTTAAAGAAGACCGGAAGTTTGAAGAGTCCCAAAGAGGTCTGAAGATTGGAGCTCTCCCACTCTCACCATTTCCACCCCTACCTTTCATGCAGGGCAGGACAGTCACCTCTATCAATAGAGAGAGTCCTGTAGGCTTTGGGACAGGACTTACACAATATAGTTTTCTGATTGGTCTTCCTGACTCAAATTTTTCCCCACTTTAGTCTACCCTCCACTTAGCTGCCAAAGTGGTTTTTCTAAAGTACCTGTACTTTAGAATGTCACCTTCTTAATCAGTAAATTCCACTGGCTCCCTATCATCTCCGGAACCAAATATAAAATTCTGTTTAGTATTCAAAGCTATACACAACTTTCACCCCACTTTCCCAGTCTTATATCTTATATCCGTGTACTCTGTAATCCAGTGGCACTGTGCTCCTTGCTGTTTATTGCATAAGATTATTCATCTCTTGACTGTAGATTTTCACTCTTTCCCCTATATCTGGAATGCTTTCCCTCCTCATCTCCACCACCTGGCTTCCTTGACTTCCTTCAAATTCCAGACAAAATCCCACCTTCTACAGAAGCCTTTTCTGATCCCTCTTCATATTAGTGCCTTCCCTCTGTTGATTATCTCTAAATACATCCTGTATATATTTTGTTTATACATAGTTGTTTGCATATTGTCTTTCCCATTAGACTTTAAGTTCAGAGTTGATTGATTGCTTTAATGTTGAGTGAATGGTTATAAAATCAACTCCAAATAAATAAAGCATGTTCCTCTTCTTATAGTGACAGTGAAGCTAACTGGTTTCCAAACAACTCTGGCAATTTTCCTGTTGGACTAGCTTGGGACGCTCTTCTTTCTCATTCTGATAAAACTGTTCCAAAGTTTTTCCATCTAGATAGGAAAAAATTAATCTGAAAGAGATCATATGAGGATGGGAAATGTTCCCTCTTGGGGAACACAGCAGAAACTGGCAAAGCATGGAAAGAGTTCATACTGGCTGGGTGGGGCAGAAAGTAAAGCATGGACAGATATAGAAGTTGGACAAAAAAGTGTATCTCTGATTGCAGGCAAAAGGACTGCAGTTTTAGAACACTGAGAAAAGAGAAAAGAGCCCTAGCTGTCATTTCTCTGACTAAAGCCCTTGTTTCTTTTTCCTGACCAATGACTCATAGTGACTTCGAGTATAATTGATGGTAAGCTCCTTGAGGGAAGGGATTATTTCATTTTTGTCTTTGTATTTCTAGCTTTTAGCACAGTTCTTGGCACATGGGGCACTCAATAAATATTTATTAAATTGAACTGAATTTAATTTAACCAAATTGTATGCCAGATATGTAGGAGGCGAGGATAGGAGACACACAGATGCCAAGGTGAATTTCCCCCTGAGATCTAAACACAGCTCTTTCAGATTTTCTGGGAATCCAATCTCTCACTCCCACTCACACACCAATCTCTGAAAATCTTCCACTTTCAAGGAAAAGTGATTCTCCCCCTTCTTCCAGAACTGGAAGCAGCAACATACAATTATTGTACCTGCACCACCTTGTGGTCATGCTTAAGAAACGCAACTTCCCAAGCACCAAGCATCTGTTTTGAGGAATCTATAAGCCATAATTATGGAAGAGAGAACAGAAAAGGCAATACTAACAGCTTTCATTATATGATATTAAAAAGATTTTTCATGAACAAAATAAGTAGAATAAATCAACAAGCATTTATTACGTGTCTACTGTATTCCAGACACTGAACTAGAATAAGAGAAACCGTCAAACAAGGAATAAATCTCACATAAATCAGGTGTCCAAGATTATGTAGGGGACTAACACAAATGTATGACTGAGAACTAGTCCCAACAGACAATTGGCTGAAGAATATGAATAAAAGTTTTCAAAAGAATGCAAATCATCAATAGTAACACACTTTTAAATGTTCCATAGAAATGCAAATGAAGGAATGCAGTTTCCACCCTGTACTCATCAAATTGACAAAAAGATCTGGAGCAGCTTTAAGAGGATAGTCACATTATTACATTTTTAAAAATCATCATATTCTTTATTACATATCAAATTTTCTTCAACATAAGTCACATCATGATTAACTTTAAAATATTTTATCTATTTAAAGGCTAAAATGGTCTCTAATGGCTCAAATGGCACAGTATCTTTGACTGGAATCTAACGGATATACTACTTTTCACTGAAGGATTTTTTTTTTTACAATAAAAGCAAAACTCCCAAAATGCTCAGCTATAAACATCAATATCTAATAAAACATTAAAAAGATAACAAACACAGAACAACTTTGTTTAAAAAATGTGGAATGAATACTAAAGTTAGTGGTAAGCAAAACAAAATAAAACAAAAGACACTAGCAAAGTAACTCCAGAGGGCAGATTTTCCTGCTGGGAGGGTGAAAGCAAAGACTATACCACTTCTTAGTTCCTCTGGAGAGCACAGCATGGAATCATACTGAAGATCACATCAGCAATCCCCAGCTCTAGTGATGTGAAACTTATTGTTGAAGACTTTATCAATAGCTTGTCAGCAAGACTGTGTAGTAACCAATGAAATAAGGTCCTTGCTGTGGCAGGTGTCTGTGATTAATTGATCCAAAGGCCTAGTCAAACCACAACAATTTAATGCAGCTTCCCCATCTCTGATCCAGTGCATGGTGTATAGTTTTGAAGGTGTTGAGGGGCTTCTTTAGTTCTCATCTTGTTGTACATTTCTCTCTAAATGCCTGGACCTCACAAATCACCTCATCTTTGTGGAAATAGCCCATATGGCAGTAGCTATTTTGAAGGCAAAAATCCCCAAGGAGAAGATAAAGAACAAGCCCAACGTGTACTGTGGGACCCCACAATAGTTCAAGGAACCTACCAACATTATGAGGACACTAACTCCTGTTTAGATATAAACATCTGTGTAGAAATTCAAATGAATTATTATTTTCCCTCTCAAAGATATTCTTGGTCTGAGAGTAAAATTTAAGCAATAGGGTACAGTGGATAGAGCACCGGCCCTGAAGTCAGGAGGACCTGAGTTCAAATCCAACCTCAGACCAAACAAACACTTGACACTTACTAGCTGTGTGACCCTAGGCAAGTCACTTAACCCCAATTGCCTAAAAAAAAAAAAAAAAGAAAAAGAAAAGAAATTGAACAACAGGCAAGGAACACAATTCATGCAAGCCAAACAACCTATTTAATGGATCTGGTACCTCCTTTGACTGGCATAGTGCAGACTAGGCTGTTCTGGGTTTATGTGCTCAGTAAAGTGACCCAGGCACACACAGGGACTAGATCAGATCCAATGAGTAACTAAATTAAGGTAGGAGTGACTACTGGATAGCCTTACACTAATACACTGCTGGTGGAGCCTTGAATTGGTCCAATGATTCTGGAAAACAATTTGGACTTAGGTAAGAAAAATAACTAAATAGGTCAAGCCCATTCAATCATCAATCCACTACTGAGCATGTACCCCAAAGACAGAAATTAAAGTTACACATATCCTAAAGTATTCATACTGAGACTTTTTATGATAGCCAAAAACTGAAAAGAAAAATAGATTGGAAAGTGGCTCAACAAATTGTGGCATAAAAATTTAACGGGATCCTATTGTACTTTGAGGTATTAGGAATATGAGGAATTCAGAGAAACATTGAAAGACTGGTATGAGCTGATGCAAAGCACAGAAAGCAGAAACAGAAGAATTATATACAATTACTACAGTAAAACAGTTGAAAACAACATTAAAAAGCTGCTGAAATCAGAATAAAGACAATGCATTGGGTCCAGAGACAGCTAGGTAGCTCAGTGGATAGAGTGCTAGGCCTAAAGTCAGGAAGACTTGATTTCAAATCCAGCCTCAGACACTTAATAGCTGTGTGACCCTGGACAAGTAACTTAACCGCTGGAGAAGGAAACAGCAAACCTCTCCTGTATCTTTGCCAAGAAAACCCCATGGGCAGTATGGTCCATCAGATCACAAAGAGTTTGTGACAACTGAACAAAAAAAATGGGTTAACCACTTTACTGATATTACCTTTTTGGGCAGCTAGGTGGTACAGTGGATAGGACGCTGGGCCTAGAGACAGGAAGACTCATCTTCCTGAGTTCAAATCTGGCCTCAGACATTTCCTAGCTGTGTGATCCTGGGCAAGTCACTTAACCCTGTTTGCCTCACTTTCCTCATCTGTAAAATGAACTGGGGAAGAAAATGGCAAACCACTCCAGTATCTTTGCCAAGAAAACTCCAAAAGGGGGGTCATAAAGAGTCTGAAATGACTGAACAACCAGAGGATAGGTGATAAAACGTATCTCCTAACTCTTGTTAGAAAAGTAGGGGAGCATGAATACCTAATGTTGCACACACTGTAAGATGCTGATAATGTTACTGCTTTTATTTGTGACAAGGGAGGCTTAGTCTTATGTTGGGGTCATATATTGGGATATGTCTAGTATAAAAAATGAAAGCCAACAATAATTTTAAAAATAGATTTTATATAAAAGGAGTACCTTTCCCAGAGTTCCAAAAGAAAGTCTGATTCTGCCTCCATTCAATAGTAATTCACATTTATATAAAGTTTTAAGATTTATGAAACACTCTCCTCACAAAAACATTTGTAACACAAAGGCAACTTATTATTATTATTCACATTTTACAGATGAGGAAACTGAGGTTCAGAGAGTCACCAAACTAATAAGCATTAGAACCAGAATTTGATTAGAGCTAGGTGTTTTTTTTTTTTACTTCAAATACCCCTTTATACTACAGAAGATCTTTTAATTAAAGAAGTTGAAGAATTATGAAGTCAAGGTGTTAGAATTGTTATCAGTGTAGCACATACAGACCCTCACAATTAGTCTCTCCAAAACCCCTAATCTTAAGGGCAGGCCAGGTCCTTGGGGGAAATCTACTAACTACATTTCCCATCAAGACTATAGGAGTCCACTACCCCTACTTCATTTTCTAATGCTCATGATCCTCATGTTCAATAGTTGATATCAATTAGTCAGACTTAATTAGCTTTTAGAAATAGTTATTTACTGTGGTTGGAGTGTTGATATAAAACAACCTTCCCCCAAATCTGTGACACATTTCCATCAGTATACATAGAGGCCAGCATATATAGAGTGGGCTCAACCTTAGGAAGCATATGTGGTAAAGAGGGTAACTCACTGCTCTTGGAAATCCTTTTTCCTGGAACTGTCAAGACAGTCCTCTTATATAGCATAGCTATTCTGCTGGGTTCCTTTTAGAACCTTAAGTCTGTTTTACTTCATTGCATCCAGTTTGTCCTCATCTTCTAATTCAGATACTGCTATCAGTCATTGCTGTCCTGGTGACACTACTAGGATAGCAATGGACAAGTCCCAGTCCTCTGGTCCTCCAAAATTCAAGACTTCTTTCTCTCTAGCTGAGTGAAGGGGATAAACTGAGACTGAGTCTGAAGCTCAGGTTCTACTCTTTTGCCTAATTAATTCCTTCTCAGGGGCTTAGCCAGAACTGCTGTCTCCTAGCTCATCACTCATTCCAATCTCCTGAGCTCTGCAATGGTCTGCTATTTTATTGACTCACAGGGAGAAACAAAGCTTCCAATCTGAAGATACTTCCTTTACAACACCAGCTTATCCAATGGCTTTGAAGCCATGAGATAACATTTATAAAGTACTTACCACAATGCTTGGCACATAGTAGGTGCTTAATTATTGATGACATATGAATTATTTCATTCCTCCTTCCATCTAAATTGATCAAAGCTTTTTTTTTTTTTTAATTTTCTTTTGCACTTAAGCTAAAGCCTAGGATGAATTGATTTGATGAAGTGTTCCCTCTCTGTTAAGGTATATTGGAAGTTAAAGTGGGGTAAGGTGATTGACTTAAGGAGATGTCCAGGCCTTGCTCTCAGCTAATTCACACCTCTGGGTGACTGATTCAATGCAGAAGTGCAGTCTTTCTGTAATTCTTGAAATAGGAATATGGGATGCCCCTCTTACATTAGCACAAATATTGAGATACCAAATAGAATGGTGAGACAGCAGGTATTTTTCCTTTAGTCCTTCAAAGGCAGCATGTTATAGAGGAAAACACATTAAACTAGACATCAGAAGATCTTGTTTCTAGTTTCAGTTCTCATACTGGTGTCCGAGCAAGTTTCTTCACCTGCTTCTTGTTGACTTCATCTGTAAAATGGAGATGACAATATTTAAATTCCTTAGTTTAGAGGGTACCCCAGCCCCCTGAGGAGTGAATATATATGTTATGGTATAGGGTATGTTCAGGGAAGACTAGTACCTCTGGTGTGAGAGCTGCTAAGCTCTTTTGAGGGCTGCTTTCCACCTTTGGCGTCTACCTGATCCACCTCTCACCTGTGACTCCAAGAAGCTGTAGCAGGTACAGCAGCCACACCTTGGTAAACTGTTTTGGCAGATGGCTAAACCAGGCTGAGGGTAACCAAGGGATTTCAAAGCTTTTGGTGATTTAGGGGGTGTATCTACCCTAAGCATGTGAAGACTTTCCCCCCCACAGAATGGGTAGATGAGAACAATCTGTTCCAATCGCCATGAAGGGGACTGAAGTAGGCACTTGTGGAATGCTTAGAGCTTGTTTAGACATCAAAGACATTTAAGTCATCCATGTATCCAGAGCCATCACCAATCACTTTGACTCTGTCTTGCTACTGAAATTTGATGACTCTAGAAGAGAGAGTGAGGCCGCCTACTTCGTGCAATTCTGCCTCATTTAAATGCAATTTTTATGCATCAATCAAAACACATAACCCATGCCATTTTTACCTATCTCAAAGTCCCGTAGCAACAGACACATGATAAAACAGCAGGTGCAGACATAGTGGGAGCTACAATCACAACCCTGCACATAGGTGGCCCAGGCCATAAGGTTGTCTTCTCAGTGGAAGCAGCAGTGGGATTTGGCAGTTCCCTAGCTATCTTCGAAGACTTTTAAAAGGACCACATTTCTCACCTCCTGGTATGAGGAATGGGATAGAAAAGGTGCCCTAAAGATTGTCTGCTTCACCCAACCCTGGCCTGCTTACCACAGCAGGCAGGGATCCCATCCTGTGGTACACCAAAAAATGTACAAAAACTTCTGCAAAGATGATTCCACTCACCATAAGTACACAGAATATGCCTATGCTTATGAACAACATGAAAAACAGTAGACCTGAAAGACAAACAGCTCTTGTGAGAGAAATTAGCAAGTATCATATCCAAATAGCAGCACTGAGTGAAATAAGGCTGGCAAATGAAGGCCAGTTTACCGAAGTTGGAGCTGGATACATGTTTTTCTGGCGTGGCCAAAGTGAAGGAGAATACCATGAAGTTAGCCTAGGTTTTGCAATCAAAACTAAATCTAGTCAACAAGTTTGTATGCCTCCCAAAAGGAGTGAGGTTCATGACAATGTGATTGCCACTTGCAGGAACATGCCATGCCACCATCAGTATGGATGCTCCCACCATGATGAACCCTATGAGGTCAAAGAAAAATTTTATGAAGACCTGGAGACCCTCATCATCAATGCGCCAAAACAGGACAAACTTATAATTCTGGATGATTTTAATGCAAGAGTAGGCATGGACTACCAGACATGGGAGGGAGTCCTTGGGAGGAATGGAATCAGAAACGGCAACAGCCACGGTCACTTATTGTGGAAGATTTGTGCATCTCATCACCTTTTCATCACCAACATTGTCTTCCATTTACCTAAATGTAATAAAATTTTGGGGATGCACCCTCGAAGCAAACACTGGCATTTAATAAACTATGTCATTGTAAGGAGAAGAGAGGATGTGAGGGTGACAAAGGCAATGTGTGGCATAAAGTGCTGGACTGATCACAGATTTATCCTCTCCAAGTTAAATATTCACATTCAACAAAAGTAGTAGCTCCAAGGCAAAATGATTACCAGAAGAATTAACATGAACAGATTAGAGTGCTTCACCAAGGGTGAACTTTTGCTAACTTGGAGGGAAAGCTGAGCCAACACGTTTGCAACAGTGGAGCAGAAAAGGAGTGAGCAACTTTGAGAGATTTGGTGTACAGCTCTGCATTAACTCAACTGGGTCAGAATACTCCCAAACTTCAAGACTCATTTGATGAAAATGATGGGAAAAATCAGAAGCTGCTAAATGAAAAACAAGAATTCCACAGGTTTTACCAGCAGGATATCATCAGTCTCTAAGAAGACAGCATTTAACTCCATCAAAAGAAAAGTGTCATGGAAGCTTAGAGATGCAGGATTCTTGGTTCAGTAAGAAGGCAGACGAAATTCAGTTTTATACTTCATGCCTGTAGCTTCTAGAAACCACAGAAACTGTCTTGACCAGCTCAAGGGCAACCCTGAGCAACAGGTACAGACTTGAGACTTTGTGTGGGACTTCCTAAATATCCTGCTCCCTGGTTTATTTTATCTACAGATGTTTACTTCCTTAATCCCCACTCCCCCCCAAATTCCCAGAAACTATTAATATCTCATCCTTTTCCACACCTTCTTTGAGCAGTTCTTATCATTATGCCAAAAGAAATGACGAATGATGATTTCAGAGAAACTTGTAAAGTATGAAAGGATGCAGAATGATACAAGCCTAAACTTGGAGAACATTGCATAAAATGACTAAAACAATATTGTCACAAGTTGTTTCCTCTTCTATTTTTAATGGGGGTGGGAGGGCAAGGAAAGGGTTAATGATGCTGGTGATGCACCCGTACCCCAAAAAGGACCATTGAAACATTTTTAAAAGAATGTAAATTAAAAATTTTCCATTTAAAAGTAGGAAGTTCCGAAGCGGAGAAAAATAGTAGAAAGTAAAGTGTTGACTTTATTAAATACTTTTTAAAAAAGGAAGCAATTTTTAAAAGATTCGTAGTTTCGTTAAATCCTTATTTTTTCTATTTTGTATTAACAATGCTCCTATTTTTGGTAGAGGGGATTATATAGCTCGCCAAGGGGAAGGGGTGGGTCGCACTGGCTGGAGAAGCGGCTACGGAGGGGCGGAAAACCCTGATCCCGAAAGCGCTGTTTTAAGCCTCAATCAACCTTCAATTGCAAAGCGTGGGCCGTGTTTCTCGTAGCGAAGGGGAGCAAAGACGCGTCCCCCATGCCCACTGGCCGCACAATTTTCGCTTCTCTCGTTACCAAGGTCCTTCTCTCCCCGCTCACTACGTAACATGGCTTCATGGCTCTCTCTGTAGGTTTCCATTCTGGTTTTTGCAACCGAAGGATCTCGTAAAACAGCAAAGACACACAGGGAACGTAAATACCGAAGCCACGAAGCACAAGAGCGCTGACAGGCAGGTCGGGGCCGCCCAGGAAGAGAACGTCATGACGCACGTTCGCTATGCCGCCCCTCCCCCTGACGTCAACCCTCTTTCGCCCATTGGCTGAGAACAATACCTCCGCCATTTCGTACGGAAACGTGTTACGTGGGATCGCCATTTTGAACGGGATCCGGGAACTTCGGGTATATCCGACTCCGGCCGGAAGCTGCTCTCTCTTTTCTTGGGCTCCTGGCGTGAAGCGGAGCCGGCTGGTCTCTCTCCGTGCAATCTGGATCCATCCTTCCTCCTGGAGCGATCCACCGAGATCTCGTCATCATGACTGAACAGATGACCCTTCGGGGTACTCTTAAAGGCCACAATGGCTGGGTGACCCAGATCGCCACGACTCCCCAGTTCCCAGACATGATCCTGTCAGCCTCTCGAGGTACCGCGCCCCGGATCACGCCTGCCAGGGCCGGGTGGAAGGTGATGGTGGGGTAGGGGGTTGCAGGAGGAACGTCCGCTTTTGCTGAAGGAGTGGAAGGCAGCGCTCCTGAGCTGCAGGAGGACGGGCTGCAGGGCCAGGGAGGCGGAGGAGCGGTTGGGCCGGGCGGGAAGGAGGCTCCAGCCTGGCTACTTGGGGGAAGTTGGGCAGAGCTCATTTTGTCTGTGGGGGGAGACACGGGCTGGGTGAAACCATTCTCCGGTGGGGACCCGGACTGACCTTGTGCATCAGAGAGAAGAGGGGTCGCGGAGCAGAGTGGTAACTGTCCTGGGGAAGAAAGAAAAGAGTTCACGTGGTTGGAGGGGTGAGTCTTACTGAAGACAGACCTTCAGGACGCCTTAGTGATCGCCCTCTTGCAGGGGCAGCTAGGTGGCGCAATGGATGGACCTGACCTCTGAACCTTACTTAGCTGGGTTGACCCTGGGCAAGTCACTTAACCCCTATTGCCTCCGGAAAAAAAAAAAAAGTTGGTGGCGTCCTCTTGGACCGTGTTGGAGACGTCAAGGGAGTGGTATTCACATTCGTACTGAAAGAAAGGAGGCAGAAGTGGCCCCTTGTTCGGGGATATCCGAGCTCAATGTTCTGTTCTGCGCATCTACTTTTTTTTTCCTTTTAAATCCAATGGCCAGCGCCCCATCTTAGGATCTCTGAACCCGCCTTTGGTGCCCATCTCTCACCACACACTGCTTTCCAAGGACAGTGACCTCTGACAAGGACAAGGACCTCTGAATGGAACCTGTGAGTCCTGATTATTGGATTCCCCTTGTTCCTTGAGATCTTGAGTTTTTGAATATTACTCTTAATTAATCCCCACACACCCCAGATAGCCTGAGCCTCAGGTTCACATTGAATTGGGGCTAGGAAGGAAGGGATAGACACGTATACAGTGCCTGCTATGTGCCGGGCACTGTCCTAAGCTTGTTTGATCCTCACTAAAAGGCTGTTATTCCCATTTTATAGTTGAGATAACTGAGGCAAAAGGGTTAAGTGACTTGCCTGGAGTCATACAGCTACTAAGTGTGGGAGACACGATTTGAACTCAGGTCTTCCAGGCTCCCAGTGATTGCTGGATACTTCGTGCTTGCTGGAAGTGCTATGGAAAGAGTGTTGGCTTTGAGTGTAAGGACTTGGGTTCAAATTCTGCCTCTGCCCTTTACTGTGTGATGTTGGGCCAAGAATGTTTTGCCTCTCCCAGCCTGTTACCTTTATCTTGTAGGTACTAGATAATCCTTGAAGTGTCTTCCAGCTGTATCACTAAGAGCACCTAGTGCTTCATAATGCTACCTGAGGTCCTATTAATTGGGGCTCCAAAATAGGTCACCCACAGGAAGTTTTTTCCCAGTTTCTAATGCCATTACCTAATTTTTTGTGTATTTAATACTGTTATCATTTATCTGTATGCCTGATATTCATCCTATAACTTGACTGAAGAATCAGGAAATTAGGATTGTTTTCATCTTTGTATATTCAGGACCTAGAACATAGTGGGCACACTTGTTAAGTGTTTTTGGAATTTTACTAGGAGGAACAGTTCAAGAGCCCCGTGTAAGATAAAGATTTGTAGAGGAGAAACAGCAAGTAATTTTAGGCATGAGGAAGATCTTGTGGGGGGGGAGGCATGGGAGAAGAGGAGGTCGTCTACCGCCAGAGAGAAGCAATGATGATTTTCTAACATGCCATCTGATTGCCTGTGCTGAATACAGAGGCTGTTTCTGAGCTTCATTCTTAGTCCTTTGACTGGGTCTTTTCATTCCTGGTGAACTAGCGTTTCATTCAGCTGGTTTTTATTAAGCATCTCCTATGTGCCAGGCACTTTTCTGAGTTTTGGGGATACAAGAAAGGCTAGTTCTAAAAGGAAGGGGTTAGATAGTTCTGCCTGCCCTGGCTGGCATTTATATAGTGATTTACATTTTGTGAAGTGCTGTCACGAGGGAGAAAGTTGGGCCACACAAGTGACTTGCTAGTAAGTAGAATCAAAATTTCAAACCTAAGTTTCTGACATCAGGTCCAGTGCTGCACTGCAGCTGTTTCTGTATCTTAAATGTTGGCGAGACATTTACTTTTGAAATGTCGTGATGTATTGAAAAGAGTGCTGGTTTAGGAGTGAGAAGACCTGTCTGGTGTTAGTTATCCTGTAACCTTGGTTAAATTGCTTTAACTTTGGGGTTAAGACTGAAGGAAAATCCATTTTTCTCATGCCTAAAATGAGAATGTTGTTGCCTTGTAACAGGATTGTTGGGGGTGCATGTGACCAAGACCACGTCTCCTCTCTGAGCTTCCCTAATTTCTTTCAGTTAATGAATATCCGAGAAGCTCTTTTTGTCTTTAAAGCACTGCTAGGCCTTGGTGAAGAGTTGATTTTGAGTCAGGCTTTTATGGATGGATGAAAAATGTAGGTAAAGCTAGAGAAGGAGAAATTACAAGGAATGTTTGGGAAATAATATAGTCCAGGTTTCTGGGACATAGAGTAAGGAATATGAGAATGAAATGGTAGATTTTGAATCCTAGGCAAAGTAGTTTTACCTTTAATTGGTTGGCAGGAGGGAGGTGCAAGAAGACTAGAAATAGTCTGGTGTTGTAATGACAGCTTATAGCTAAGGAGGGATGCAAGAGATTGGGGGTGTGGGTTGGGGAGAAGTAATCTAAGCTTCTAATCTGAGCCATATTTTTCAGAATGTGCCATTAACCTTTTCAACCCAAAGCATTTAAATGGATGTTGCAGAAATTGATTCAGATATCTTCCACTATTGTACTGTGAGGGGAGCTTAGAATCCAGTTGGGGCAGCAAAGTTAGTGATATACATGGAATAATGGAAAAAACAAAGTAATGTATTGAGTTGTGATCTATTAACACATCATTTAGGTGTTTTTTTTCCTGGAGCTCCATGATTTTTTATTTTCAACATTCATTTCTTTATAAAATTTTGAGTTCCAAATCTCTGCCTTTTTATCCCCTCCCCAAGACAGCAAGCAATTTCATATAGGTTATATATGTATGATCATGTTAAGCTTATTTCCACATTAATCATGTTGTGAAAGAAGAATTAGAACAAAAGGGGAAAACCTTGAGAAAGAAAACAAAAAAAAAATGAAAATAGTATGCTTTGATCTGCATTCAGACTCCATAGCTCTTTTTCTAGATAGCAATAACATTTTCCTTCATGAGTCTTTTATCATTTGGGTGTTAGAGAAAGGGCAAGTTGGGGTGGGTAAACAGTTTGAACAAAGACAGTAAAGGGAGAGGGTAAGCACGAAGTTTCTTAGACCAAGCACCATGAAGGCAAGGAGAGTTTGTGTTCTCTCTTAAAGTGCTTTATAGGTATAGATGTTATGAAGCAGAAAGTATCAAACCTATTCAGGGGGATTGAGCTTAGATGAGTAGAAAGTTAAGATTATAGCTTGAGCAGTAGGGTGATTGAAGCATTATTTTAGAATCAAAATCTCTTCCCAACAGGTGAATATTTCTCTTCTCTGAAGTTTTGTGGCACTCCATTACTGTTTATGTCCTCTTTTAGGCTTTTATTTAGCTGTTTTCTGTATAGCTGTCTTGTCCTCTCTGGTAACCCCAGTATCAACACCTAGCATAGTGTTGGGTAGCTCTCAGTTCCTTAACTGAATTTAATCTGGGACAGGTGACAGTTTCTGTCAGTATGAAGAAATTTTCCGACAGAGATCTAGTTTATATTTCTTGTAAAAGTATTATTCTACATTTCTTTATCTAGATTTTGGAGAAATGGGTTTTTCATGTAGGTAATAAAGATCTCTTCCATGCTTCTACACGTCTAATATTTTTTGTAACTGTTAGCTTTGAGAGCTTTGGCGCCATCAGCACTGACTAGACATCCCTAACCCTTTTGTTTCTCTCAGCATGAGAACTAATGTGTGATGGCATTGAGAAGACAAAGATGAATTTAGTTTTACTCATCTTTTCTTTTTATTTGTTCCCTCCTATCCAGATAAGACCATTATCATGTGGAAGCTTACCAGAGATGAAACAAATTATGGAATCCCCCAGCGTGCCCTCCGAGGTCACTCACATTTTGTTAGTGATGTGGTCATTTCCTCTGATGGCCAGTTTGCACTCTCAGGCTCCTGGGATGGCACGCTAAGACTCTGGGATCTCACAACGTAAGTACCTATTTAAATGGCTACCTCTTTGGGTAGGTATTAAACCTAGGTCCTTGGCAAAAGATAGGATAGAAGAGGGGAGGAAGTGGACTTAGAAGGGCCCTAGAATTATATAAATACTTACTAGCTATATGACCCCGAACAAGTCTCTTAACCATGTTTACCTCAGTTCCTCATCTGTAAAATGGGTTAGAGAAGGAAAAACCCCCAAATGGGGTCAACAAAGAATTGGACACAACTGAAAGGACTGAATAGTTACATAAAATTGGTGTGTGCTTCAGGTGTCCAAGTGGGATAATAGTTTGAACAAGGAAGAATAATCCTAGGGGATGTTGAAGGTAATTAGAGAAGTTTTTGTGGGCTGGATCAAGCCAATGAACAAATGGCAGCTGGGAGAATTGTTCTGAGGTCAGAAGAAAAGAATTCATGATGTCCCAGTGATGAGAGTATGACATTGTCAGCTGACTCCCCTGGGGACTGAAGACAAGTCCTGCAATTCTGATGGGACCTTTGAAACTATAGGCATAGATATTTTTCAATAAGACTTCCCAGTATTCTCTCCAGACCCCCAACGTTGCCTTTATTGCAAAGAAAATTAGGTGAAACAAAGTGACATCAGATGTATACTATATACAAGATTTTGTACCTATATCTTTCCCCTATTCTCTTCATCCCCCAAATCCAGGGAAGGAAGGTGTTTCTTTATCTTGTCTGCTAGGACCAGTATTAGTCATTGGACCTAGATTTTCACCAAGAAGTTCTAGCTAGCTTAAAGAAGAGGTCATTTTTCCTGGTGGGTTATAAAGACATAGGAGGCTATGAAAAACCCAGTGTAGAAGAGGGATGTGGAAGACTGTTTTGGGAAAAGGGGAATTCATATATTTGAGAGGAATCCTGTCTTCCCATGTAGTGGCACTACCACCAGGCGCTTTGTTGGTCACACCAAGGATGTGCTGAGTGTGGCCTTCTCTTCAGACAACCGCCAGATTGTCTCTGGTTCCCGGGATAAGACTATCAAGCTGTGGAACACCCTGGGTGTCTGTAAATACACTGTGCAGGTAAAAAAAAATCAGTATAGGATTCATAGCTGTATAATATACACAATTCATGTCAAAGACCTGGGGTTTTATTATACTATAAGCTCAGTTGTGAGTCCATTAGAATGGCTAACCCTATTTGCCCCAGTCCCCATCCTGTTTTCCTGCCCCCAAACAAGTATGGTGTCTGGATTAGTTGTTAATCTAATATTTATTGAGATTTTGTTAATGCAGAATATTGCCCTGGGTATGCAGCTGACAGCCCGTGCTTTAGAAAGCCCTTCATTTAATAGCAGTGGTGGTACTTGTACACAAATAAATGTAGATGTAAGGTTATTCCCCACTTTGGTGCATGCATGGATATGGCAGGAAGTATTTTCTCATCCAGTTAATCATTTTGAACCACCTAGGGTGGGAAGAAATTAAGTCAACAGAACCATAGCCTTAGAGCAGTGGACAGGGACAGGAATAATTGTGCCTCACTTTTCCCCTTTGAATATCCCACAGGATGAGAGCCACTCAGAATGGGTGTCTTGTGTCCGTTTTTCACCCAATAGCAGCAACCCCATCATTGTCTCCTGTGGCTGGGACAAGCTGGTCAAGGTGAGAATGATCAAGATTGTTCTAGGCGTCAGCCCACTAGTATGTTCTTAACCTGTTCCTGAATTTGGCGGTTTTTCTGATCAATTAAAATTATATCACTTTGACCAGTGCAGTCTTCCCTTCCTGAAGACATGGCTAAAGACACACTTTGTTGGTTCTTTTTTTTTTTATATCACTATCAGTTTGTATTTGCCCTTTTTTCCTGAATTACTTTGTTCTTTACAGTATAATATTAAGTTATGTTTATCTAAGTTTGTTCAGTTGTACAGTTATTGACCCACCAATTTTGTTTCATCATACGGCTGCCAGAAAGTATTGCTGTGAATATTTTGGTTGATAAGGGAAGCCTTGCTTTGCTTTCCTGGAGATATGTGCCCAGTTGTATCACTGAGTTGAAAGGTTACAAATAATTTAGATACTTTTCTCTTGCAACTGCAGAACTTTTGGTCCAAAATGGTGGGACCAGTTCTCAGTTCTACACAATGCATTAGTTGGCTATTTTCTGAACATTCTCCTAATACTTTCTATTGCTTCTCATTTTGTCAGATTAGTAGACCTGAGGTAAAACTTTTATTTTGTTTTAATTTGGTTGTATTAATAATGAAGTATTTTTTTTTATGGTGGGTAAAAATTTACAATTTTTTTTTAAGCTTCATATCTTTTGACCACTTGAGGAATAGCTTTCTCTGGGTCTGAGGTATGTGTCAATATACTAATCTGTAACTCAAAATTAGGAAATTATCCCTAATTTGAGTGGTTCTTAGTTATTTATATATTGAGCATCTGGCCAAGCTATGAAATTGAAAGACCTGGTTAACATTTTAATCTCTGTGCTTTATGGCCTAAATTAGCAAGTAATTTATCTGGTTGTTGGTTTTTGATATCTATAAAAGGGGAGACAATCCTTGTACCACTTACTACTGCTGCTAATTGTATGACTGATAAATTTTAAAGAGTACAAGTTAGTATCAGACTGGTCGTATTCTGTTTGCTGGTTAAAAACAAATCCATTCTAAAGTCAGGTTTCTATTGGATTTTCATCGCTGGTCTCAGGAAAACTGAAAAATTGCAAGTTTATTGTGGATTCTATATGAAGAGCAGATCCCTCCCTCTGAAATTTCTCCCTCTTCTCTCACTCATATTTCTAGGTCTGGAACTTGGCCAACTGCAAACTGAAGACAAACCACATTGGCCACACAGGCTACCTAAACACAGTTACAGTTTCTCCTGATGGCTCTCTGTGTGCCTCTGGAGGCAAGGTATGAGAGGTGGGAAGACCTTCATCCAAAAAGCTACCCAAGGGTTAAATATAAGAAAACTTTAGTAAGTGGTAACTGAGTTTTAAGGGTCCTAGCCTGAAGGGGATTCAGTTTTTCTTGATCATGGGAACCAGTGCAGTAGAGTGTGGGCTTCTGGGTTTGTAGTTAGAACTAGAATTTCAGTTAGCACTACCTGTGTGATTTTTTTGATACATCATTTAACCTCTTGGGGTACTGTTAGAAAAGCAAATTGTGTCCTGGCTCCTTCGACCTCAGTAGGAACAGGGAAAATGACAGGAATTGAAGAGTTATGGGCAATTTCAGAACAGGAAGAAGGGGAGCTGAAATGATATGGGCTGGTTTGCAGGAAATTAACTGTATGGGAATATTTCTGCATTCTGTTTGTAGGATGGTCAAGCCATGTTGTGGGACCTCAATGAGGGCAAGCACCTCTACACTCTGGATGGTGGTGACATAATCAATGCTCTCTGCTTCAGCCCCAATCGCTACTGGCTCTGTGCTGCTACTGGGCCCAGCATCAAGATCTGGGTGAGTGATCGGTTTCAAATTGCCTAGAGTTCAGAGAAATATTTGTGGAAGGGGCCTAGGGGCCGTGGTAGAGCTGTGATGAAACCCAACATGCCATCTGACTGACCCTGCTGAAATCCAGAGGCTGTTTCTGAGTAATCTCCTGGCTCCTCAAGATCTGAAGTTAGAGTAGGAGAGGGTCTGGGATATTCCCTGAATTGGTAGGCAGTGATCTTACATATCTATGTAATCTCTCGTAAGGGAACAATGCTGAAATGTCTTATTGGATAGTTTAGTAGTTTCTGGAGTCTGATGCCCCCACACCTCTCTTGGTATGGTCCTCAGTATTCAGAAAGTTACTACATCCCTGTGTGCCAAGGGAGAGAAATGTTTCTACTCCTGCCTCCAATGCTTAGTCACAGCTTCTGTAAATTGAGGGTAATACCTATTTGACAAGCTTGTGAGAGTCAAATGAAATAAAAATCAAGAGGAGAATATACACATACGTATACATATACACTTTGTAAAAACCTAATGCATGGTGTAATTCTAGTTATTATTGTTAATTTCAGGACCTAGAGGGCAAGATCATTGTGGATGAGCTTAAGCAAGAAGTGATCAGCACCAGCAGCAAGGCTGAGCCTCCCCAGTGTACTTCCTTAGCCTGGTCTGCTGATGGCCAGGTAAGTGTTCGTCTTGCCCTCCCTGACAGAGTTGATTGCCTCAAGGGACCCTTGGACCCTTCTTATATGCACTGGGAAGGAATTGTTGAAAGTGGTCTCTGTCTCTTTCCCTGGGCTTGGGTTATTAATTGCTTGGAATTGTAATTTATTGGAGAAGCAGTGTGAACAGTGGAAAGAGGACTTAGTTTTCGATATTGCCTCTTCCACTTCTTTCTTAATAATATTTGGGCAAGTTATTTTACATCTCATTTCACTTTTCTGGGAAGTGAAAAGAGATAGAATGGTATCCTGTGATTTGATAGGGTTTCTATCTTCAATTAAGCCTCCGTGTGGCTCATTTATTCAATAGCCATTTCTTAATTGATTACAGTGTGCCAGTTCCTGACTTCAGGGCGATTATATTCCAGTTCAGGAGATAAATATGCATGTAGACAAATATAAAATTTATACAAATTTCCAAGGGATGGCACTAGCAACTATGGTTAGGGTAGGGTTCCTATTCTGTAAAGGGGGAGGGAAGACTGCATTTTGGAGCTTATGTGTGTGTGACATTATATTTGTCTTCTTCCTGCAGACCCTATTTGCTGGATACACAGACAACTTGGTACGGGTGTGGCAGGTTACCATTGGCACTCGGTAAAGGGGTCAACCATAACTCAGATTTTGAAATAAAGATCTTAATTTCTGCCTTTTGAAAAAATGAAGTTGTATTTTTTTGGATTGGTTGATTTGGTTTCTCAACTGATCCTCTGAAGACACTTCTGATACTTCCCCCTATCTCCCTGACAAGAGAAGAGGTTTTTTTAGTCTAAAAGCTGCCAGGTGACTTTTGAGGACAAATTCTTAAGATCAAAAAAAATTGGGCTTACCTAGGAACACAGACTTTGGGGGCAGAATCATTGGCTAATTATAGTCACGAGAATAGAAAAGAGCAGTAAAGACTTATTTTTGGAGTATTCTGGAAGTGGTCTTCTCGATGGAAGAGCCCTCATCCAACCTGGCGTTAAACCTAGACTTTATTTTTATTCTGAACCTAACATAAAGTGGCTGTTTCTACCAGGCATTAAGAACAGGAAAGGGATTGATTGTAAACAAAACTGTAGGCATTTAATTTCTTGTTAAAACTGTATTGTTTGACTTGCTATTAGAGAAGCGGCTTTCTCGGTCATAATCAGATTTTTCAGCGATAATGGAAGCAAAGATTTTCCCTCCCAATCAAATTTTCTAATTTATCTTGTCTAGCTTGTCATGATAGATTTTGTTTCATCCATTATTTTGAGTATTCTGTATGTTTAGTTTTATTTAGTTTGTGTTCTTAGTTAATTTTTGGACTCTAAGCTCCTCTTGTATACTAAGCTATAAAATCTGAAAAATCTAATTTTTCTGGGTATCTATTTTATCATGTAGAGGAAATAAATAACCTTTTCTACACTGAAGCTACTCAGGGATAGTGTAAAGATGAAAGTGTATTAAGATGATAGCTTTGGAAGATAAATGTATAGTGTTTAAGTTAGTAATAAGCTACTTGTGCACCCAACTGTGGTTTCAGAGTAAAATTGAAGTTTTTATTGGATTGTTATTTCCTCTCTGGTAATCTCATTAAGTAATCACAGGGAGTTGTGGTTGATTACTTGGATGCTCTATAAAGACCTCCCACTAGTGATATATCTGGAACCCAACCCTAAGCTGACAACTCAACATAGGCTGTTCCAGCCCCTTCTGGTAGCTCTTGGGGTATAGTTAGGGACTGTTTGACAAGGGGGGGCTGAGGCTGGGGAGTCTTCCATCCAAAAAGCATGGTTCATGAGTCAAGTGCACTTTTGGTAGACGGTAACTGGGGCTCAAGGGCCTCTTCCCTTGTGAGGATTTAAATGTGTTTTAACATGGGAGGTAATACGGTATAGTGGTAAAATATCAGTGGAGTTGGTGTCAAGATCAGAGTTTGGATTGTGACTCTGCCCATTACTGTGACCTTGCTAGGGAATCCCTGGGGTACAGTCATCAATCAAGGTTGTTATTTTTTGCCAGTTAATAGCACCAGGTAATTAATACACCCTCCAGTCCCCAGATGGGTGATAATTCCTGGGCTCTTTTCCTGACGCTCATTGGGAAAGGATTAATATGATATTTAGTCATCTACCTCTGCTGAAAATAAAAAAAAAGTTAGGAACACCTAGGTAGCAAAGGAAATAAAAGCAGTATTACAGACAAATGTACATAGGACTTAGCAGCACAGTGTAGTAGAGGTCTGGATTTGAATTAGTGCTTTGTTTGACTTCGTCATTTAAATGTTTCTGTGCCTGTTTGCTCATCTATAAGATGACTAATCAATGGGTTCAGACAGGTGGCCAGCCCAGATTAAAATGCAACTAGGAAATGTTTAATAAAATAAAAACGCAATAGAACATGTTAATGTGTGGTTTTCTAACTCATTCCAGGAACACAGGGGTGCTTACTTAGTGGCCAGCATTTCTACTTGAGCTTGACATCATTGGACTTAGATGACTTCTTTCCATCTCTCAATAATGCTCTTAAAAGTATTGTGAATTTTATCTATGGTTTATTTCTTTTAGTTATTGGGTGTTAGTCCTAATCCAGTTCCCTTGGTGTTAAAGTGGAGTGGGAGGCATTTCTTAGATGTCTGGAATGGGCTAAGTGGAGGAAAATCTTAGGTATGAGGGAAGATGAAATGTTTAAATGGTTAAGATGGCTGGGTAGGAAGTTGCAGCCAAAGGACAGGCACCAAAAAGAATGGAAAGCCTGTAGGGGAAGGGGTGAGAAAGATGCCCACTCTATATAGGTAGAGAAGATAAAGGGTATATGAGGCAGGTAGGGAGAATGAGATCTTAATCTGTAAAATATGGGGATCTAAGGTGAAAATAAGCAGAAGTGATTAAGAGAAAACTCAAGGTGATCAAGGTGGAGCCTGATACGGGAGAAAAGGGAAATCTGAAGAACAAAATCAAGAGGATCTTTGTAGGGTAGGGCCACCTCCCTAGAACTTGGGACCCATGTGTGACAGCTCGGTTTCCTCCAGTTACTTCCATGTGCCCCTATTTCATGCAGAATGGCACTTCACTCATTGGAAGGGGCTTAAACAAGGTGGAAGGAGGGAATGGGATGGAGGGTAGAAGGGAAAGTTAAGAAATTAAGCCAATTAGGCAGCATCTTCACCCAGAAGCTACCAAAATAACTACTCACTGAAACTGATTAAACAGTAAACTTTCATTGTCCATTTCAACACACCATTACACTCCCACCTCTCAATTTCCCCCCAAACCAACCTCAGCCAAAGAGCAGTAGAGAGAAAGGCAGGAGGCTAAGAAATAGGGAGTAGGGGGTGGGTTACCTCCAACTTGGAATATGCCCCCAAAGTGGAAGTAGAGGGTTCTAGAAAAATATAGACTATGCCCAAGACTCAATAATGCTCTTAAAAGTATTGTGAATTGTATCTACAGTTTATTACTTTTAGTTATTGGGTGTTAGTCCTAATCCAGTTCCCTTGGTGTTAAAGTGGAGTGGGAGGCATTTCTCAGATGTCTAGAATGGGATAAGATCAAACAGATCCCTACCTCCCCTAGTGGGCCTCTACAAGTAGGGGATGCTGCAAGCTGCAAACTAGAGAGGGGAAAGGGGAATCTGAGCCTGAGAACATGAGTCACATTTTTGGTGACAAACTCCCCTTCGGGAAATGGAGATGGAAGGCAAGTGAGCAGCAGAACAGGATAAAAAGAAGTGGAGGAGAAGGCAGAGACAGCTAAGGTGAAAAAGAAAACCACAAAGGTGACAACCATTATGCTTCTGACCTGAGAGACAAAGAACCTAAGAGGAACCTAACCTCCCCATATATCCCCCTCTCTGCTATAGACAGCTGATAGAAAGGTATAGATATGTGTGGAGGAGAAAGGTCTCAATCCATTAAAAAAAAAATGTTCCTCTCCCTAAATAAAATTCTTTTGGGTAGATAAGTAATAGAGGTGGAATTGGAGATGGGTAGGGTAGACAACAGAGGGGGAGGAAAGCAGATTGTTCAACAATTTTATCCCTTTCAGGGACCCATACCCAAATATAGATAAGGATGAGAGGACAGAGGAGGTAGGAGAATGAAAACCAGAGGTGGGAAACTAGGAGAAAAAGAGTAGTGTTGTAGAAGAGAACCAACCTTCCCAGCTTGATAAGGGAAGTTTGGGGGAGGGGGAACAAGCACTGCAATGCTTTAGGGGCAGAGTTTGATTCGGGTGCCCTTGGAAATCACCCGGAAGAAAGGGAAGACCCGCTCACCCAGAAAGGCAGCTGAGAAGGTATGTACATGTCCCAGAGTCTCAGCATTGTAGAAGCCCAGCCGTCCTGCCTCATAGTCCAGGTATACCCCTAATCGGTGTGGCTTGTCACCAGGGCTCAAAGGTGTCTGCTCAGTTGAGCTCTGTGCCTGGTAGCGCTTCCCATTGGTGCCCACACACCACACCTCCCTTTGAAACATTGGCTGCTGGGGCAAATAGGGCCTTCTGCGGCGATGGTGGTGGCGAGATGGGGTGGCATCCCCACTGCCACCCCCAGAACTCCCTGCTGGTCCCCCCTTCTCCTTGTGACGAGTTGACTCACGAGCAGCCCCTACAGCCCAGCCACGCCTCCCCCCTACCTCCACCTCCCAATAGTGGCGACCAGAACGGAAGCCCTGGGCACCTAGCACACAGCATTCGGCTGAAAATCGTTTGGGGTGGTCAGGGAGTTCCTGGCGCCGTTCTGCCAGACGGACTCCGCGTCGGTCTGGTGATAGGGCTAAGGCTGGATGAGCAGTGTCAGGATCCAGAGTCAGGTCCACTGGAATGAGAAGGAAAGGAGAGGTTTCGAAGTTCACTTGGTTCAGTCCCATACCTAGGTGTCTTGACTCAAGATTCTTGCTCCCCTTCAATGAACCAGTAATCCTGCCCCCAAGTTCTATCCCCTAACTTCTAACCATTTTTCTAGGACCCTTAGGTCCTAGCCTACATTCAAGTCCAAAGATCACCCATGTATCTTCCCTTCTATTCTATCAATACACACACACTTTCTCCAAACTCTGGTTCTAAATTGTACAGGGATGATGGAGGAGGAAAGGTGATTTGTGAATTCTCTGTACCTCGGGCAGCCTGACAGAACATCCGACTCATCTTCCTCACGATGGCATCTGTCAAGAAGTCATGACTGTGGGGATGGCTGGGATCTGGGGACCAGATCTCTGGAGGCTGCAGCTGTACCTCCTCACACCTGGGAGAGGATTAGAAGTTGGTTCACATAGGATGCTAAAGTTCCAGAAGAGAGAGGGAAAGATAGGGGAGGAGAATTGGGGGCTGGGAGATAGACATTTGGGTCCTGAGAAAGGAAGACAAGGATTCAGGGGCTGGGGACAAGATGTGTGGGTCCAGGGAGGGAGATAAGGGAAGATCCAGATATCTGGTCAGGGTTAACAGGGTATGTAGGAGAATCAGGGCCAAGGAAACCAGACGCCTTGGTCCTAGTTAAAAATCTGTATTCTGTGGAATTCAGGGTTTTGAGGGATAGAAACTCACCTGTTAAAAGTCTCCTTGATGTCCTGAGAATAATAGAGACAAAAAGTCGGGGTAAGGAAGGGGAAAGAAAGATAAAGTCAGCCCTTCACAGTTGGTTTCCTTATCCCCTAGATCTCCAGCCCAGAACAGAAGGGCTAGGTTTGGGGACATTTGAGAAAATGAAGGAGTTTTAATTCATCTCCTCCAACCCCTATACCTCCAGTTACTCAACCCATGTTATGCCATTCACTGAGGGTCTTTTTCATCTTTAAAGGACCCTAAAAAAAGCAATGTCACATCCTCTTGGACACTTGGTCCAGGGTCTTACTGTTTAGAAATTCTTCTCCAGTCTGACTTAATATCCCACCTACTGCAATTTAATTCTATTCCTTTTCATTCTGCCAATAACCCTTCAAACCCTCATGTCCACTATTCGGTTTCCATAATGACTCTGGCTCTATTCTCTTCAGGTTGAAGCATCCCAGTCTTTTCCTACTTTGGAAAGATAACCATCCCTTTAAGATCCACAATAATGTAGGCAAGTGGTAACAGGTATAGTCCAAAAGATATGACTTCAATGTATCATTTCTATTTGCTTTAGAATGTGTTTTATAATTTCTGCCCTAACAACAGCGGATTTATCTTCCTAATTATATTATGGAATGCAAATTCATTTTAATAGTCCAAGTCTAAGTATATAATGACTGTTTTGGGAGAATGTAGCCCAGAAATATGCTGGGGGACCGGAGAAAAGCTGTCTCAGGACAAAAAATTTGTCAGAGGTAACTGAGTATTCAGTATCTCTCTTATCTTTCTTTCTTCCCCTTCCACCTTCTCTGATAATCCATGACTCCCAACACCAGTATCATCATTCCATTTGTCTGCTCTCAAGTCAAGGAGAATTTCTAAAAGCAACACAACCTTTAAGATTTGGCCCCAATTAAGCTTTATGCTGTCCTTATGTCTGTAACTCTTTTAGTCATCTCTGACTCTTTAATATACTTCTAATATACCCAATGTAGTTACTTCAGGTAACTTTAAACTTCCAACTGTCCACCCTCACTTAGTGGACAACTTTGCCCCTTAAATTACAGAGTTTATCTGATAAGGGTTCCCCTCTGTACTACTGAATTTAGATCAATAGATTACAGAATGTAAGGGATAAATGAGATCCTGAAAATTATCTAGTCCAATCCTGAAATGAGAATAAAGGATACAGTCCATATATCTATCAAGTTGCACTTTCTTCCCTTCTCAAAGGAACCTCTGTTTTCTGTAAATATAATCTACCTAAATGCTACACTCCATTTCCCCTCAACACCACCTACTCCTTTCCTTTACTCTCTCCTTTTCCATATTCTCCTTTCCTTTATGCCTTTTAAGAAGGTGCCTTTTAATTGACCCAACAATTCTTCTTTCGCATCCAATCTTTCCCTTCTCTGCCCAACTCCTCAAACATGGGTCGGCATCTGTTAGCACCACACTTGACATTTAACTTGGTACTCTAGTTTCGGTCGCTACAAATTTATTGAAACTACTCTGAAGCCACAACTAGTGAAGTTCAGATGACATTATTCCTTGACTTTTAATGTTGATGACATTTCTTGAAACTGTTTATTTCCTTGGCTTTTGTGATACTGCAGTCTTCTTTTTTTTGATACTCCTTAATCTCGTTTAATAATTCTTCTTCCTTCTGCCTCCTAAATGTGAGGAAACGTCAAAACTGTTCATAGCCCTTTACTATTTCGGTATATTTATTTCTGTCAACAAGTACTATCATTCTTCGGGGATCCTAGATTCTACTCAATTCAATAATTATTAAGCAGTTACTATGTATAAAGGCACAAAGATGAAAAAAAAAGCATAATCTGGGCTCTCAAAGAGCTTACTATGAGGGTGGGGGAGGGGGAGGGAGGGAGAGGAAAGATAAAATACTTATACAATATGCATAATATAAGGTAGAATATATAGGAGAGATCCAGACAAAATACGTAAGAAAAACGCGAGGAGAACTTATTTTAACCGAGGAGGAAGAGGAGAAGTACAAGGGAGGAGACGTGGGGCATGGATGAGGCAGCAACTGAATGGGACCTCTAGGGAAGAGAACGATTTCAGCAGGCAGAGGGAGTACATTCCAGGCTTGGGAGATGGCCTATGCAAATACATGGAGGGGAAAAGAGGGCAGAATGAGACTGGAGGACAGCTACTAGACCAGCTTCTCTGGATTGTAGATTATGTGAAGGGGAGAAAATGTGAAAAGAGGCTGGAAAAAGAGATTGTGGTTAGACTGTGAAGCGCTACATTTGTAAATTAAGGTGTCTGCAATTTATCCTACAAGCAACAAAAAGCCTCCAAATGTCCTGAGAAGAGGAGTGCCATGGTCAGACCTGAGTATTAGGAAGCTGTGCAAAGGGTTTACTGGAGGAGGGAGGGACTAGAGGCAAGGCCACTAGACAGAAATACTATTACAATAAACATTCCAAGCCCAGAGGGGCTAAAATGTGAGCAGTGTGGTGGAGAGAAGGGGATGGCAGGAGAAGTACTTTGGAGGGAGAACTGACAGGATTTGGTGACAATTCCAAGGTTTTTAGTCTGGATGATTAGAGGAGCAGTGGGGCCATAAAAAGGAAATCAGAGAAAAAGAAGTCAGAAAATTGTGCCGAGGATGGGAAGAGGGGATTGATTTCAAGTTCAGTTTTAAACTCAATGTTGAGTTTAAGGGATCAATAGCTAGGATTGCCTAGGAGGCTGCTGGAAATGAAGGCCTGCTGAATAGAGAAAAATCAGGAAAAAAAAATCAGAAAAATCTGAATATGTGGCTTTGGGAGTCACAAATAGAAAAGATAACTTAAGTCACAAGCAAGAGTGGAACTGACAAGGGGAAGAGAAAAGAGCTCAGCTGAGAGCCTGTGGGACATCCATATGGGGAAGGGGGCAGAAAGAAAATGAAGAGACCAGGAAGGAGTAGTAAGACAGGAGAAAAATCAGAAGATGAAAGATGAGGGAGGAAGAATGAAGATGAGGGGGACACAGGAATTCCACTACTAGGCACAAGCACCAAATTCAGAGCAGCACTTTTTGTAGTATAAGAAAACTGGAAATCAAGTTGATGGTATATGAATATAAGGGAATTTTATTGGCACTGTAAGGAGGAAGAAATTGAAAGAAATTCAGTGAGAACTTGTGTAAAGAGATGCAGAATATACCTAATGACAACAATAATGTAAACAAAGAGAAAACTGGAAGGATATAATTATAATGACTGATCTTAGTTCTGGAAAACAAATAATGAAACTTAAGTAGGCATCATGTTACAGTGGAAAGAATAGTGAATTTGGAGCTAAGGGACCACGGTTCAAATCCCAGATCTGCTACCAGCTCTGCGACTACAAACAAGTCACTGAGCCTCTCTCAGCTCCCTCATCTGTGAACATCAAGGTTGGATTAGATGCCATCTAAGGTCCCTGGCCTTCGAATCTATGATACTATGACTTTACCTTTTTCAGGAGAGGTAGGGAAGAATGGGTGTGGAATGCTACATGTATTGTCAGATTTGGCCCCTATGTCAGCTGTTTTAGGACTGTTTTTCTTTGTTGTAGGGATCAATCAATAAGGTGGAGGTGTATACTGGGAAATAACTGTGATGTAAAAACTAAAGATATCTATCACAAACTTATTTTAAGAAGAAGGAAGAGCAGTGTCAAATCATTGAAATTATACTGGATCCTTCCCTCTCCTGCAATCCCTAGAGCCAATTTGTAGAAAGCCTCCCATACACCCTTTTTAAAAAATACCTCTCAGACTCCTGAGTATAACACTCCATTATACTTCATTCTCACTGTTCCTGCCCCAATCCAGGCCCTGAGGTCTAGGATGACTATAAATGCCTTGTAGCTGGTCTCTGCAGTCTCTCCCCAATTCAGTTCACTCTATATAGCAAAACACTAGACTAAGTTTCCTAAAATACTATTTTTATCATATCACTCTCCTATGAGTACCAAGGAGTGTGAAGGAACAAGGAACTAAGTCAAGAGGCCTTGGTTCTAGTTCAAGCTGCCACTAACTATGGGCAAACTGTTTAATCCCCCAGAGTATCCAGTGATTCATCTGTTTAAAAAAAAGGGGGAAAGGGAGATTTGAATTAGATAATCTTCAAATCCATTATAGCCTCAAAATTTTGCTTCCATACAGCTTTCAAGGTCTTTCCTAATCAGGTTCTACTATCCAATCATATTTAAAAACTACTTCGACAAGCCATTTTTAGCATCAATCAGGTTGGGTTATTCAGTTACCCCTAATAAACTCATTCCTGCCTCCAGTCTATTGCTCTTATTGTCATCTATGCCTGAAATGTCCTCTTCCTTCATCTCTACTTATCTAAATCCTAGCTATTCTTCACACATAGCTCCAGTTCCACCTTATCCATGAAGACTTTACAGACAAAAGGATCTGAAAGCTGCAGATAAACATATCCCATAATACAGAGTGTATTTATATAGCACTTTCTAGCTTATAAAACACTTTCCTAAGAGGAATTCTGTGAAGTGACAAGTATAGCTATTATATACACATTTTATAGGATTGCATAGAGTTCAGAGATGAGCTAACCCATGGTCATATAGCTAGTTAGTCCCAGAGCCAGGACTCAAACAGAGGTCTTATGACTCAAATCCAGTGTTCCTACTTTTAATTAATATCATACTGCTGGGGGCAGGTAGGTGGCCCTGGAGTCAGGAGGACCTGAGTTCAAATCTGGCCCCAGACACATAACACTCACTAGCTGTGTGACTCTGGGCAAGTTACTTAACCCCAAGTGCCTCACCAGAAAACAAACAAACAAAATACCATACTGCCTCTTTTTGCAGACCAGACCTGTGATTTCACTGCAGACCAATGATGTCAAACTCAAACAGAAATGGATCCCTATGGGCCACGCATTGACTTAGAAAACCACAAGTACACATTACATATGTTGTATGGAATTTTTATTTTGTTAAACATTTCCTAATTCATTTTAATCTGATTCAGGCCATGGCCTGGGTTGCAAGTTTGACATCTTAGATGTAGACAACTACTGTTGAGGAAACTCCTGTACTAATGCAGATCAGCAATGGTTCTGGCAACCTGCATTCTCAGAGAGCTGCCTATAGAACTGAAAAGATAAGTGACTGACCCAGCATCCCATAGTCTGGCAGAGGTTGGCCCTGAACAAAGGTCAGTGAAAGAAAAACAGACTAAGTTGTTGAGGGTCAGACATGAGAATCTTTTTCATTCAGGGGTCTAAGATGGAGCTTTAATGGCTCCTTGGCGGGCAAGTGAAGTGTAACTGACATGGTACAGCACCTTGAAAAGCCTAATAGTCAAGAAGTAATTAATAAACACTTATTAGGCAACTAAGACCCAGAAGGAAGTGGCAGCAAAAACTCAAATGGGGGAATCAATAAGCCAATACCAGTGCTTCTTGGAGAAATAAATGAAAGGCACTGAGGAATAGAGGCCCACCCACCCCCTTTCCTCCCATGGTTTCAAATATTACTTCCTTCTAATGACTTCTCAAACTCGGGTCCAGGCCCCATTTGCTCTCAGGGACCAGGCCTGCCTGATGTTCTTCTGCTACCTCAAACAACCTGTCTTAAACAGAGCTTAATTTTCCTCCAGACCTGCCACTCAACTGACCTATGCCTGTCAGCTGTGCCACCATGGAGGGGTCAGAGGGGCCCTCTTGGAATTTTTCAGTAATTTTTCACTCCTCATTCTTCCTCTTCATCCAGGTGCCCTTCTAGTCAGTTTTGCTTCTGGAGTCACTGTCCTATACATAGCTTCCTCTCCACTCCACTATCTCTGGTCCAGGCTTTCATTATTTCTCATTTATGCTATTAAAACAGCCTCTAAACTAGTCTCTCCCCTCTCCAATGCATTTCATGCAGTAAAGCCAGATCAATCTCTCTACTTTAGGCCCTGAATGTGTGACCCGCTCTGCTCACAAATGTTCTGCAGCTTCCTGATGCAATGAATTCAGTTAAGATTCCTTCACTCAATGTTCAAGGCCCTTTACTATCTGGTTCTAATTTACCAGTTTTATCTCACACTTGATTTAATCAAAATGGACTACAGCTATTACCCAAACATGCCCTGCATTTTTTCACTTCTACACCTGTGGAATACCTCCTACATGCCAACCATTCAGAATCCTACCTATCCTTCAAGGTCAGCCTTACAAAAGTCACTTCTTCCCTAAAACCTTTCCTAATTCTGCTTTACCAGTAATGACTGTCTTTCTTTGAACTCTAATCACACCTTTTTTCTTTATATACCTTTCATGAATTCTTACCCTCTACTTTGTATCTTATATACTTGGGAACGTGTCTTCTTCCCTCCACTACACTACCATTTCCACTGTTTCCACATCTGTGGATGGGATTATGTCTCATTCATCTTTTTATCCCCAACAGAACCTAGAGCACAGTGCCTTGCAAACAATAAGGATTCAATATATATCTGTGGAGTGAAATTAAATTTTTCTTTGCACTTGAGTAGTTCCCATCTGCCAAACTGTAGTTACATAGACATGCTAGGAAACAGGCCTTAGACCTACCTACTCAAGTGAAAAAGTTTGATTCCTATGGATTCCAGTATGACCTAAAAGAAACTCTTCTTATGGAACAACTCCTTCTGTTCTCTTCTACTCTATTGCTTTTTAACAAGATTTTTCTGAACAGACATATCCATCAAGAAGATAGGAGTATATAGATTACCAGTCCCAGTTCTTGTGCCAGACATATTTCACAATTTTGAATTTGTAAATTCTAATGTTCAAATGTGTCTTTTTTGAATGCTTTTTAGCACAAACCAGTCATTTCTACGTGATCTAATTAAATGGAATAGGGTTTAAGAATAAGAGTTTATGCTATATAAGTTTTAGTTACAGACAATGGGGATGTTTAGCCTGGAAAACAGGACTAAGAGGAGATGTAATAGTTGTCTTTGAGTGTTTGAAGGGCTGTTGGGTCAAAAAAGGGGTTAGACTTGTTGTTTTTGTCCCTAGAGAGAAGAACTAGGATGTATAAGAGGAAGTTGCAAAGAGGGATATTTGGGCTTGATGTGAGGAAAAACTTCTTAGCAATTTGAGCTGTCCAAGAGTGGAATGGACTACCACAGTGAGTAGTGAGTGTCCTCTCACTGGAGGCCTTCAGGCAAAGGCTAAATGTCAGATACATCGTAGAGGAGATTTTTGATCAAGGACTGGACACCAAAGATGGACACTAGAAGTTCCTTCCAACTATGAAATTCTGTGATTCTGTGGATTCACATAGATTAGGTACAGGTCCAGTAAAGCAACCTTCAAGGTCATTCTAATAACTAACTATAGAATGTGAACCATCCAGGGCTAAACTGCTTCCTGCTCTGAATTCCTATAGAATTTAATATGCAACCACATTAACACACATTTATAAATGTCTCCTCTAACTTAAGACTGAAAGCTACCTGTGGGCAAGAACCATGACTGTTATTCTCTGCATTTTGCTGCCAGTGAGTGACGAATAAATACATGTTAAGGATTATATTTAATAGGTTCTTGATAAACGTTGATTGAGGAAAGAACAGCAGGGTGGGAAGAGTTGGGATTGAAGAGAACAAGGGCCTGGGTAGCTAGACACGGAATGGAATTTGAAGTTGTTCTCACCTTAAGCAGTCGAAGTCCCCCCTGTTGGCTTTTCTCTTGTGCCTCGGCCAGCAGTCGACTTAGCTGTGCAGCTTGCTCCCCGAGGCGTCCTGCTGCGGCTCCTGCTCGCCCTAACTGGGCTTCATGCTGTTCCCGTAAACGCCGTTCTAGCCCAGCTTGTTCATCAGCCAGAAACCGTGCCAATCTTCCAAATTCTGTTGCTACTGCTGCCAGCTCTGTCTTCATCTGACTCTAGGAGGGATAAAAACGGATGAGGGGGTCACTTGGTCATCAATATACCAAGAGTTCACTTTTACTATTCTCCCCTATTCCTGGCCCTCACCATTGGACAACAAATCCAAGGTTTCTTGTTCTAGGTAACATGTGAAAGAATACTCACTAAGGAGTCCAGAAGCTCTGGATTCTCATCCCAGTTTTGTTACTGCCATATCTGTGACCATGGGCAAGTCACTTAATTTCTTTGAACCTCAATTTCCTCATTGGTAAAACAGGTGGGCTGGACCAGATGATCTCCAAGGCCCCTTCCACCCCTTAGGTCTTATTTTTTATTTTCTCTTCTCTAATCACTCTTTCCCAGTTTCCTCACAAAGACTCTCCTAGTATCACATTTCCTACACTGAATTCCCATTCTCCTTCAAAGATCTCAGCATCTGACCCTTGGTCTCCACTTCACTCCACCTCCCATTATAGCTCCTTTTCCATTCCCCTCATCACACCAGCGTCTGGCTTCTTCATCCTCTGTGTCTCCCCATCCTCTCCAGACACAGGACTCTTGCCTTGGACTGTGCCCACGCTCCCAATCACATCCACCTGCCTTGAGCTCCATGACCCTCCTCTCTTCCTTGGCCTTCAGTTTCTGCACAGCTTCCAGATGCTTCCTCAATGGCTCCACGTGACCCTGCAGCTTGGCCTGTCACATGTGAATGGTAGGAATGGGACAAGCATATTTGTTTTTTCAACTGGTTGTAATGAGTATATCATTAGATAGAATACTCAGCCTCCCTTTATGGGCAATGAAAAAAAAAACATTCTCCACAAATGGGCAAAAAAGGTGTCCTGCACATACATTTACCTCTTACCCCTTTATTCATCAAACCACTGGAACTTTTAGCTTTATACAGAGTTGGAAATCTACAGTCTTTGTCACCACTGGAATCATATGGCTTCTCTGCTCTTTAAGAAAGTCAGCAGCCTACACAAACATACATTTCCTCCCACCATGCCAGAAAGAAAGGGAAAAGACCCTGACACAACTCTTTAAAAGGGTGCCAAGCTCTAGGTTTGCAGTTTTATTTTTAATGAGGATGTTTTATTTTGAGTTATTTAAAGTTAGGAGTAAAAGGCATGGAAGGATAATTTCTGAACAAGAGTTAGTAAGTCAGATCCAGTTTAGCTCTCCAGTTTTCACTTTCAAGATGACTAAATGAGAAATGCTTTGTGAACAAATTTAACAGAGAGCTATTTTTTTCTTTAAAAAGAGTTATGACATGGCCAGGACAAGAACATATGGGTGGTGCCAATGAAAATCTACTGATAGCTCAACCCTTGCCACATTATTTGCATTTATCCTCTATTGATCTTCTATTCTCATGTTTTTCCTCCCCTCTTCTCTCTCCTCTGCCTTAGTATCCCAGTGGTTAATCAATAGTTCTGGTAAATTCTGTAGGTGGTCTTCAAAGTCAAAGAGAATGAAGATTCTATGAAGTAAGAAAGTAAAGCATTTTTCTCAGTAGTGGAATTTCATTTACAACTTTTGAAGTGACTTATAATAACTACAATAAATTACTAATTCATAATTATCAATCTGTTATAACTACTTTTAAAAGTTCCTATTTGTCAAGTCTTTGATGGAATAAAGACTGTCAAGGGCAAGGATCATGTGTTGTCTTTTGCATCCATTTCATTTCTCCCCCAACCAAACTCTGATACAGTATCTAGTACAAGTCTCTACAAATAAAAGAAACTAAAAAAATTGCCAATTGAACTAAAATTCAGGTCTAGGATTCTTCTGGGAGATATGCCTGGAGAGAATAGGCAAGTACTGAATTTATTCTCAGAACCACTATCAATACTAATGACATTAATTTTACATACTATTGTGGAGAGCCCAGTTCAAAGCAATAAGGGAGATGCAAAGGAAAAAAAAGACTTAATCCCCCTCAGGCAGTTTACAGTTCTAGGTTGGGTGCAGGGATCATGAGGTGTGAATTAGATAAACCCAACTTGGTCTCAAGGTACAATTCATTCTATTATACAATGAATTCTTAGTTGCCAAGTCCAACAACTTAGCCAGGCCCAGAAATAAATGAGGTGTCAACCAATCAATCTATAATTAGAATCCAAAGGTGGGATCTCAATCAGAAGCCACCCAGAAAAAAAATAGAGGTAGGCTAATGTTGAAGCAACAAGTCTGTCTCCTGCAAAACTATCCAATTAGTATAAAATGGTCAGCAAGGCTGGAGAATGAAGCAGGTGTGGGTCTGAGGAGCATCCCACCCTCATTAATTATTCTGGATTTTACACCTGACAGCTGAATAGTTATCAGCTAACTCTCAGCCTAAAGTGTTCCCCCAATTTGTTTTTCTCCTAAATTTCTATAATTCTCCATCCCTGTCTCTAGGGTGTCTGTGGATCATTGTCAGGGCCAGGGTTTTCTTTGCTTATCAAAAAAACCCAAAAAAATTAACCTGCAGAAAGCAGCAGTAGTCTGCTCCCTGGTAATCTGACATTGTGCCCAGCATATCGTGAATAGGGCAGCCTATCCCAGTTTTTACCCATGTGAAACACCTATCTCACAGGGTTGTTGGGAGGATAAAATGAGGTAACATCTGTAACTATATAAAGGCTTATTCTCGATATTATGCTTCTATTTCTCCAGGTGGGCCCTTCCTTACCTTTCTCCTCTAGTATGAAGCTGAAGTAATAAGGCTGAATTGGGGATGAGACCTGGCAGGGAAAGGGCAGTGTCACCCTCCTCTACCCACTCTGGGCTGCCTCGCCTCCTTTCTACCACGCCAGGACTGCGCCCCTTTCTCATTCTCACCTTGTACTCCTGCACCACTTCCTCCAGTGGCACCACACTGTGTTGCTTGTGGTTTCTTGACTCTCGGCACACCACACAGATAGCTTCCTCATCCACCTCACAGAACAACTTCAGAGCCTCCTGGTGCTTGGGGCACACACCTTGTTCACTGCCCCGGCTTCCTCTCCGAGGAGCTGGGTGCATTTGCCGAATTACCTGCACCATGTTGGCCAACTGCAGGTTGGGTCTAAAGCTCCTACGGGGGAACGTCTTCCTACACTGGGGGCAGGTAAATCTGCGCCTAGGAGCGGGGGCGGGTGGTGGAGGGGTGGCTGGCTCCAGCTCTTCCTCTTCATCTTCCTCCAACACCTCCTCATCTTCATCTTCTTCCTCCTCCTCGCCCCTCAGCTCCTCTTCCACATCCCCTAGGTAGTAGTCCAGATCTTCCTCTTCATCCTCATCCCACACATAATACATGTTGTCCCAGGTGGGGCCATTGATACTATTGGTCCAAAACTCCTCATCCTCTTCCTCCTCCACCTCCTCTTCTTCCATATCCCCCTCGTACTCATCCTCTCGCATGGGGGTGTCCCACCCACCACTGGCACCCACTGCCTCCACCTCCTCTTCCTCCCCTTCATCTTCCTCCTCCTCCCTCTCCTCCTCCTCATCCTCTCCCCCCCACAGCTGGGTCACACACACCCTGCAGAAGTTGTGCCCACAGCCAATGGACACGGGGTCGGTGAAGTAATCCAGGCAGATGGCACATACTGCCTCCTCTTGGAGGGTCTGGACTGGGTTGGGTGCCATGGCAACGGCAGCCATCTTAGTCTCAAGTCAACCAGGGAGGATGTTGAATGCCAAGGGCTACAAAGGGGAGGCCGGCAAGAGGGAGGGTCTTCCTTGTGGATTCTACAATCGACCTCCCTTTCCGCCCCCTTTCTCTCCCCTACTCCCAACGGGGGCCACAGAGGTGGCCTGGCCCAAACACACTGGCGCACACGCGCGCACACGCATACGCGCGTACACACACACACACACACTTTCCAGCCTCAAGAACAGAGGAGCTCTAATTTACAAGCCTAATAGATAAATAGCCCTTCCCACCCACCCCCACCCCCACCCCCACGCTGCTGAAGGGAGAAATGGCACTATTTCGGGGCCCCCCGAACTGCTTGCCCTGTCTGGGTTCTGAATGCAAATCCTACCTAATTCCCCCTTCCCCCTCCTCATATGGCCCCCTCCCCTTGCCCCTAGCTCCTCCCCTTCACTTCCTGCATTCTTTGCTTTACTTCCGGCCTCTTCTCACGCCCATTTCCTTCCACCCGGGGCTCCTTGACTCCTTCTGTCTTGGGCTGCCCCGCCCCCTTCCTCTCCTCTTTTCTCCTCCTGCTCTTGCGCTCTCAGCCAGCAGGAAGTGAGCTAGAAAGCGACGCTCCCATAGGCGCCCGAGGCGGAAGAGTGGGCGGGCGCAGAAAGTCCAGGTCTCTATGGTACTTAAGAAGGCTAACGGCCGTCGCGCTGGTTGGAGGATACCCCCTCCCCCCCCGAAATGGAAGACACCAGTTGGAGGGGGGGAGGGGAATAGGAAGGGCGACGCTCTAGGCCATCCGTCGAAGCGTCTTCGAATTTCGCGAGCGCCGTTCCCACTCTACCCCCTACGGAGGTCTTGGGCAGCTCCAACCAACCGGCGGTTACTGGAAATGGAGTGAAGTTATGGAAACAGGAAGACGAAGAGAGACTTTTACGCTTGCGTTCTTGTAAGCTTCCGGTCGTTCTAGCCCAAGGACTTTGTGGTTAGGAGGACTCTAGACGATTCCATCGAGGAGGAATTTTGGGGGAGGTCAGTCGCTTCTAAAGTGAACCTCACCGAAGGAGACTGGGTCTGAAAAAAGCAAGACTGCATAAAAGACATAAAGTTGCGAGGGCTTTTGGGTCCATGGTGACTGTAGCTTTGCGAAGGGGAATGAATGGAACCAAAGAGTAGGTGTGAGGGCTTAGAGCGCCCAAGATTTCAGACTCCAAAGATGTCGAATTTCGAGACTTAAGTATATTGAAATGTGGGCCCGAAAGCAGGGGTGACATTTGACTGAGGGTCCTAGGTACCCTGAAGGAGGAAAAAACCCAAAAAAACAAACAAACAAACAAAAAAATCCCAGGAGGCAGTTTAGGACGGCATTACTTCTGTATTTGGAAAAGTGATAGTGAACAACTATCTAGCTTCTTAGGCCTTGGGGGGAAACGAAGGTCTCTAATTAGTTTCCGTAGTGTAGTGGTTATCACGTTCGCCTCACACGCGAAAGGTCCCCGGTTCGAAACCGGGCGGAAACAGGGGCTTTTTTTTTTTTGGAAGTTGACTTTTCCCCATTTTTTAACTTACAATTTTTCTCTGTGTATTTGTTACCCTCCCGTTCCTTCCTTCCCCTCTTTACCATTGGCAATTAGAGGGCCCCGCAAAAGAAATAAACAGAGTGGAAGAAAAAAGAAAGATCAAATTTCTTTGAACTAGTCAAAAGTCCTAGCCTCCTGGGAGATGTGGGTCAAATGTGTATTCAAGAGCCCGGCTAGCTCAGTCGGTAGAGCATGAGACTCTTAATCTCAGGGTCGTGGGTTCGAGCCCCACGTTGGGCGCACTGTGTTTTTTGTTTTCCCCCCCCTTTCCCCCTTTCCTATGGAAGACAAACATGTTGCTCATCTGTCTCTTTGGGTTTTGGGGGTTTTTTTGTATTTTTCTTCCCGTCTCTGTTCTCTTATTATGGAAAAAGAAACATTGCTTATCCGTCTCACTCTAGTCTGTCTTTCTTCTACTCTGTCTCTGCTTTTGTATTTTTCTTCCTGTCTCTGTTCGCTTATTTCTTGTTGCTTTTGCCTCACTTTTCAGTTGCTCAGTGTTTCTTTTTGTTCTCATCTTTTTTGCTTCTGCTCGCACAAACCTCAAGACTTTGAAAATTAAAATACAAGTGTCTGAAATCTTGGGTGCTCTAAGCCCTCCCACCTACTCTTTCTTTCCATTCATTCCCCTCCGGAACCGAAGGGTAGCGGGGAACTCGGTGCAGACGGCTTGCTGCGGGGCGGGGGGTCGTTAGGGCATGGAGAGCAAGCAGGAGAGGCAAAGGAGGCGAGTTACCCTTCCAACCCCAGGCAGGTGATTTCCTCTTGTGCGAACCTGTTCTGGGCGAAGGCGCAGAAAAGGGAAAGGGGTGGGGGGAGGAGGAGGATGAGGGAGAGGAAGGGACCTCCGGGCACACCCGGAGCATTGGGAACCGGGGCTGTGGAAATGAAAGTGCAAGCCCTGAGATCCTGGGGGCTTTTCTCCCCCCGGCCCCCTCCAGGCTCTCGGATTCTGCCGCTCCAGTCGCTGCCGGGCTTGGGGAGCCAGGACTCCGCTGCCCCATGCCCCATCCAGCTCCATCTCCTCTCCAGGATCCAGAGCTCCCAGGCTTTCTCTCTCTCCATCCTCAAACCCTGGTCAGTCCAGGAAGCCAGTGTCAGGCCTTTCCTAAAGCAGGTGCTCTTTGAGAAAGAAATACGAAGGGAAGTCTGGAAAATCAGGCCACCGGTTTGCAAACTGGGGCATGATCAGAGTAATGCCCCGGGGCTGAGGACAGGTAGATAACCTAGGGCTGGAGAGGTGGGGCAATCATTCAGTCCCTGAGTCTTCTCACCAGGAGAAACAAAAGGATCTCCAAAGTCTCTTCCCGCTGGTAATCTATGGTTCAGTCAACTGCCAAGGAGCAATTCAAAACCAAAACGTGCCCAGGCATCATTCCAGATGACAATGGGGTTCCTTTCAAATTTCTCTAATTTTGTCTCCCCCAAAGTGGAGGGGTTAGGTTTGGGTGCTTTGTGGCATACATTCAATCCATGTTTGTGAGAAATTATTTTTCTCTTATATTAACAATCAATTATTAATTGAGAGTAAGGTTTCCCCTTTCTATTTCCTTATGGAGAAATAAACCCCTGTAGATTATATAGCCAATCTTTGAAAGACATTGCTGATAGCTGATTGCCCAAATCCTTAGAGTACATATTTTGTTGGAACCCCACCCAACTGTCTGGGTGGAGAGGATTAAGAGTGACATAACCAAAGTCACGTCCCCCAGTCCCTTATTAAAATAGGCCCACCTTCATTATAATAGTCATTCTCTCATTAATTGTTAGCCAATCAGAGTTGATTTTCACCTATTGGGACCACTCACTCTTGAGAGGCCTCCATCATTGCTCTTTCCTTTACTAGAGAAAGGCAAATGACCATCTTTTTATTAAATATTTGCTAGTCATAATTAATAAAATTATTAATTACCCAGAAATTATGTCTCTTGGACTTTTCATACATCACATTTGTAAATAAATGAAAGAATGGATGGGTAAATAAATAAAATTCCAGTTCCATTTTCTGTTTTACAGTTTCAATAAAACAGAAATCTAAGAATGATATAATCTTAATTATGAAAAAAGTTGTAGTGGAACTCCTTGGTTCCAAGAAAGATTCCCTCAACCTTACACTATTTCTGCCAGCTGGAAAATCAAATATTTGAAGATACTCGTACATTATCTATGGAACCTTAGGACATTCTCATATCTTCTTCAATGAGTTCTGTGCCTGGCTTACAGTCTTTCCATCTCAACTCCTGCCTTATTAGCATATTCTCAGTTCCATGACCTAGAGATGTTCATACCATTGGCATTTATAAGTGTCAGCTTTTTTGTTTAATAACTAATTATTGTATTAGGACCAAAGGTTTTTTCCTTTACTACTTCCTCATCCAGAAACCAACCAGTGTGGGAAATTTCTCTTAAAGATTTATCCAAGCCAAGATCTAATCTGACAGGAAGTCTAAATTTGGGTTAATTGGTGTTTGTTCAGAGTGGTCTGGGGAAGTTTGATTCTCTCTTTTGTCAGACAGGTAATAAGGAAATGGATAAATCTCTTTGACCAAGATTTGGGTGATCCAAGTCATGTACCCCAAGACCCTCATTTTAATAAAGCCCACCTTCTGTTGTAATATTCATTTTCTCATTGTTAACTAATCAAAGTTGATTGCCACCCCTCAGGAACAGCTCCTCTTCAAAGGGCATATAAACTATAAGCCCACCACCATGAGGGGTCTTCTGTCTAAAAGAGATGGCCAAATGATCATCTTTTTATTAATAAATATGCTGGCCTTATTAATAAAATGATTAAATTACCCAGAAACTATGTCTCTTGGAACTTTTTTAATCATCACAGTGTTCTAGTTCCATTTTATAAGCTCTCAAATTCCTTTATCATAATCATTATTTCATCTTTTCCTATGCCTTAAGACACTCTAATCTTGATTTTCAAACTTAAATGATTTCCATCAATGCCACCTGGCAGAACATTCCCAGGCCAATATCACTCCTGAGCTGGCTATGCACTTCTTCTTTTCCTATCTGGACTCCTTGGTTGAACCAGTTCAAGTATACACCTGCCTCTGTCCAATCTAAAATCCTGCCTTGACAAATTCTAACCCTGGATCCCACAATCTGCTCCATTTGCTTTTATTCACATGCTCTTGAATTAAAGCTACAGGAAACTGATTATGGAGTCTCTACCTATTTACTGGCTTCTTACTGGTTGCCTACAAACACACTCTTGTTTCCCCCACCTAAAAAAACAAACAAACAAAAACCCACAAAAAATGTTAAAAAAAAATTAAAGCAACTAAAGTTCCATTTCATATCCATTAGGCAGCCAAAGTTGACCAAAAAAAAAAAGGTAATGCCAAATGTTGGAAAGTCTGTGGGAAAACAGGTATATTAATGCACTGTGGTGGAGCCGGGAATTGGTCCAAACATTCATGAAAGCAATTTAGAACTATGCTCCCCAAATTTACTAAACATGCAAACATTCTCTTTGACTGACCCAACAATATCACAATTAGGACTACATTACAAAATGGTCAAAGAAGGAAGAAAATGACCCATATATGCAAAAGTATTTTTATTACTTAACTTTCCTTAACATACAACGCTCTGACCTTACAACCTACCTGGAAAAATCTATCTCCCATATTTTAAGGAGGTCACAGTGTGATACGGCAGAAGAAGAATCATGCTGTGGTAAAAGCAACATCTTAACCCCTCCCTCTATGCAGGTTAGACTAGTTAGACTGGAACCTTGGTTAGCTCAGGGAGCTAAGTACTCAGATTGTTGGTGTTACGCCCTAGTCATTTGAATACAAAAACAGCCACAAGGACCCTGGTTGAGATGGAGAGGTCTCTTAGAGAGTTGGCAGTTAGATCATGATGGATAAAGTGGGCAAGAGAGCTTTACTCAGTCAGTCAGTCAATCAGTCAATAAACATTTATTAGGCACCTGTTGTGTTCCAGGTACAGTGCTAATTGCTGGGTGTCCAAAGAAAGGTAAAAGAGCAGTACCTTGATCTCAAGGAACTCACAGTCTAATGCAAACAACTATGTATAAACAAGTTATTGTCAATCTGCCAGAGTTAGTTCTAAGAAAGACAGAGTTATGATGGGGATGGGATCTGAACCCCTAAGAGGAAAAGACCATGACTTTGGGATCTAGACCCCAAAAAGGAAAAGACCTGGACTTTCCCACTTGGTTAAATCTCTGGTGTTAGCCTGAGGCTAAAATCCTCTCAACTGGCCTTTCATTGTGGCTATGCCCAGTTTCCCAATTCTGTTACCTCTCCTGGTCTGTTACCTCCCCATTGCCTCCCCTCCCCCACCACTTCCCACTCTTGATCCTATCTAGACCCCATTCTACCCTCCCAGTCACCCCAGACTACTTGGCCACTCCTAGATCCCTCCCACAGTCTTTCTGTATATAAGATTCATCTTGGCCATCATTAAGGCACTCAGATTCCTTAAGAGTCTAGCCAATGTTTACATTGCTTAAGTGGATTGTTAGATCACACCCACTCTTTATTGGTATTTTAATAAACTTTGTCTTTGGCTGAAAGAAGGCTCCGGTGGAATTCATTCTGGCAGGACTGCTTGTTGCTGTTTTGGAGTCCCTGCACCCCTAAACCTCAACATTTAGGCTGTAGGGGTATGTTTATTTCTCTCAAAGTGTTGGACATGCATGTGCCCTTGCATGGGAGTTCATAAGAAATGAGCTCACTTTGGTGCCAGGCTGCCCAGATTACATGCCCATCCCTCCTCCCTTTCTCCCGACTCAGGAGGCCTGTGTCCTTTGTCAGCCAAAATTATAGTTCCCAGAGAACAAGAGGGTGCCCCAAAATGTCTGGTTTCTGTCAGCCATAAACAAGGGCTGTCATAAATATGAGAATGTCATAACGGACAGTGTCCATACAACAAGATAAGAGAAATGCCCTTAATCAAGATAGCGTTGGGTTCAAGGCGCCTGGTCCTTATCAATCATAAACAGAAGAATGCTACCACTCAGCTTATTTTAAGGTTCACTCAGCATTTCAAAGGGGCTCAAGCGGCTTTCCATACTATATACAGGATAAATTGGAAATAATCAAGAGAGAGGGAAGGTACTAGAATTAAGGGGAATAACCATTTAATGGTGCCTACTCTGCTGAGCACTATGCTAAATGCTTTTACAAATATCTATTTTGATGCATTTGTTATAAACAGCTTTGAATTGTTGGGTGTTATTATGATCCCCGCTTTAGAGTTGAAGAAACTGAAGCAAACAGAGGTTAAGTGACTTTTACAACTAATAAGTGTCTGACATCCAGCACCCCTAAATCTAATAGTACTAGGCCTTCCGGGATCTTTTAAACCTTGGTCTTAGCTATTTTGACCTGTGTACTAGGCTAGCTAATGAAGGATTCATGTTAGGGCAAAGGTCTCAATTCTATCTGGCTTCCTTTCTCTGCACAATACACACGTGTACAAATTGCAAATAGAATTCATAAAATGCTCTGTGCCCCCAAGCACTTTGATTGCCATGGGGAAGAGGTGATGTCTTAGCTAGTTAAATTTACCTTAATCAGTTATCCATGTTCTCTCACAGTCTATAACAAAAACAAAAACTTTAGGATGCAGTTAATATTATCATTTTTAGCAAACCTTTGTTAGAATATAAATATTGATTAAGCAAAACTTTTAAGTAGCAAAACAAAACCTTGGCAATGAACTCTGCCACCCATTGCATGTGGTGATACAACAAATAGAAAAAAAAGAGTTTACAGAAATTTCACTATTAATTCCAGGAGATGACAATTCACTTACTTTCTGTTCGATTCTCTAAATAAGCCAAGCCATGAACTAGGGAAAGGAAGTTTTCTGCTGTGATAGGGCAGTCTTCTGGAAAGAATCTTACATTTACTACTATTTATTGCAACTTGCTGCTGCATTCTTATTTTTCCAAATTTTACTCCCACTCTTCTGCAAACTCTCTCGGAGTTTAGCAGAAAACTCCTCCTTCCAGGCCTGATCCCATGTTAGACTCCCACGTGGAAAAAAATGCAACTCACAAGTTCTTTAGCAAATATTAAAAAGTCAGTCCAATTCTTGCCGTGGACACTTTATGCTTCCCCTTCCAACGTTGGATTTACAACTCCCTTAGCTATCTACCTTGCTTCTTACAGCCTATCTCCTTTTTTCCTCTCCCTACTAATTTTTAGGTTGTGCGTCTTCTTTACAACATTTTTGTGTCTAAGTTGTTGTTCTATATATACCGTGACCCTTTGTGGGATTTTCTTGGCAAAGCGCCCAAAAAGCACTGTGTCAGAAGTGGGATTTGAACCCACGCCTCCATACGGAGACCAGAACACCCAGAGAGGAAAGCAAAGTCTTGAGTCTGGCGCCTTAGACCTCTCGGCCATCCTGACACGCAGCGGTCCGTCCTCTTCTCTGACATGAGATAGTCAGCGTCCTGCCCCTCTTTCCTAATTCCTCTGAATTGGCCACGATTTGAAACTGCTGAACAATAGCCCCTGTGCCTCTCGTTTTCTTCTAAGACCATAAAAACAGAATAAAACCAGTCTAGATGTCCTACGTGTCTTATTTCTCTTTCTCTTGAAGATAAGCTTCTTATCTTCAGACAGTATCTTTCCATTGATCAAATGTGTGTACCTTTCTATATTCCTTTTGTTTCCCAAGTTTCCATTTTAAAGTGTGTTAATTTAGTTCTGGCTGTTTCATGGAGAATGCTCGGAAATTCTCTGTTTCAATAAAGGTTAATTTTTCTCTTTGTAGGATGACACTTAGTTCTGATTTATTTATTCTTGGTTGTAAGAGTTTATCTTTTGCTTTTTTAAATTTTGCATTGCAAAGCTTTCCGCTTCTACAGAGTGGAAGCTGCCAATATCCTGACTGTGGTTACTTGTTATTTAAACTCTTGTTGTTCGCAGTGTTTTTGCTTTGCAGTATTTTTTTTTTTTACTTGGAAGCTCTGGATATTGGCTATGCTTCTGGGAGTTTTCTTGTGTGTTTTCTTTCAGCAGGTAATTGGCAGATTCTATTTTCACTTTATCTTTTGTTTAAAAGAAATCGGGCAATTTTCTTTTATGAACTCTTGAAATATGGCATCCAATTTTTTTTCTTATGGTTTTCAGATAGCCTAATAATTCTTATATTATCTATCTTTGACCTATTTTCCTGGCCACTTATTTTGGGTAATATATATATACCCAAATATATGATATATTTCTTCCTTCTCCCCCCCAATCTTTTAATTTTAATACTTTCTTTTATTTCATGAGTAGTTTCTTTTTAGCTAATTCTAATTTTCATGCAGTTAAATTCTTGGGTATGGTTAATCATCACCTATTCAAAGCTATTCTGGTCATTTTTTTCCCCTCCCTAGCTATTCCATTTTATATTTCTTGTTTAATTTCTTCCGGATATTCTCATAATCTTTATGAACAAGATGTTCTTTTCTCCCAGGATCTACTTAGATTTGTTGTGGAGTTATTCTTTTCTTCTAGGTTTATCCTTTGGGTTTCTCTGAGTTCAAGGTCTTTCTTCATTTTGGGGATGGAGTGCGAGAGTGTCATTTTCTTCCTTTTACTCCTATCTCAATCCTAAATTTCTATAATAGGGGCTTGTGCTTGAGTTAAGCTCTGCTCCTGTTCTTCTGGATGGTGTGGGTAAGCCCTGCTTAATATCAAATTTGTCCAAGACTAGGCCTTGACTTATACAGTAATTGTCCGGCCTTGTTTTCTATTTTGGTTCAGGCCCAGACTACCTGGATGCTTAGTTGGACATAGGCTCCCTAGTTACTGGGTCAGGCACATGCTGCCTGGATATTAGTCGACCCTGTCTCCTGCTGCAGTTGGGGCTCCTGAGTCACTGAAATTAGGCTCTGTCTTCTGCTGTGGAACCAGGGTGGTTTGTGTTTCACCTTCTGTCTGCCCTGGCTTTTTTCTGCTAAGGACTTAAATTGGAGATGATCTGCAGAACTGAGAGTGGGAAATCTAAATTTCGAACCTCAGCATTATAATGAGCCATTTCTTTAGAAGCCCATGAAAAATGGGGGGCAAAAAAGGTCTCCTAATCCTGAGTAGCAAGAGAACAAAAGCTGATGTCTGAGGGAGGACCACTCGTTATTGATTAACTTGGAACTGCTCAATACCACTTACAGAGTACAGGGAGAGAAAAGCAAAGGGAAATGTGATTGTTGCTTTCCCAAAACTTGAGAAAGGACAAGGATTTAAGAATTTTGCACAGCTTCACTGACAAAAATTTAGGGGATGAAGAGTAATGGTGTGATCAGGCTGGAGTCAACAATACTAAAATCATTTTAACCTTTTATTTGTATCCCAGCATTTAGCAGTATCTGGCACATAATAAATAGGCACTTAATAAATGTTTATTGATTTACTGGTTAATGAAAATTTTTACAGTATTTTCAGGCTTAAAAAGGGACCCCCCCTCAATCCCAACCTTGTGAGGTGGAAGCAGCAGTATGTTAGGCTGTATATAGTACAAATATTATCCCATTTTACATAAGGAGAAATTGAGGCTCCCCTTAAGAGGGGAAGATGCTTCTAACCCCTCTTTCAACAAATTTAAACCCAACAAACTTTTATTAATGAACTAGTAGATTTGAGGTATTTTACTAGGAGTTAAGACTAGTAAAAATGAAACATAGGATTTCAGGCCAGAACACTAGATCTTAATGTGCCATTTACTATTTGGGTGATTGTGGGCAAATCTGGGGCTTAGCACAGCGTGTGGCATATAGTAGGAGCTTAATAAATGCTTGTTGACTGATATATCAAGTTATCTCCCAAGGCTCATTTCTCTCATGTAGGAATAAAGGAGTTGGACTGAATGGCCTATAAGGCCTCTTCCAGTTCTAAATCTATGAATCCCGGGTTCAAATTGCTTACAACTGATGAAGACAAAACTCCCTTTCATCTAGGAGATCTTTCTGAATTAAAGTATTCCACAATAGACTTTATGCAAGTTAAATCCTCCCTGATAATAGTGTCCAGCAAATCCTGCCCTGTGGCATCCAGAGTGAATAAATTCATTAGCCACTACAGATTAACTAATAGTAATGATAATAAAAGTAGCTAGCATTTATGATTGTTCTTTTAAGGTTAGCCAAGTGCTTTGCACATATTACTGATATCAGTACAGACAGAGAAAATGGAACATTAATAGGTCTTTAGCAGGAATGCTTACGTGAAAATACTGTTTGTCATGTGGAATGGCTTTCTGGGGAAGGGGGAGAGCTATCGGGGAAAACTATGACGATGTAAAAAGCTGAAGAAATCAATAAAAACTTTTTAAAAAGGTTTATCCGTTGAGTGGGTCCAGCTCAGATTGGCAGTTCCTTAAAAGTGATTTTAAACGAAAAAGCTCGTATCATTCTGGAGAGACATCTTTGAGTGAAAAATTTTTTAAAAAGCATCTGTTTCCTTAAAGATGTCGATTTGAAGGGCAAAAAACAAATTTTAATGTCATTTCGTTTCTTAAAAATGTCAATTTGAGTGAGAAAATTCAAAAAGTTAGACGTGTCAGAAGTGGGATTTGAACCCACGCCTCCATACGGAGACCAGAACACTCAGAGAGGAAGACAAAGTCTTGAGTCTGGCGCCTTAGACCACTCGGCCATCCTGACACCACAACCAACTACTTCCTTTTAAGCCTATTCAAGGAACACATAGCCAGGCTCACTTCCCATTGGTCAAAGGGACTCAAAGGGGCGTTACAAAAATAAGAGAAGCGCAGTCCGCAATCGCTATGAGCAGACTAGGCGTCGCAGCGACCTGTACAGAGGGGGAGGTCTTCGGTATGACAAGAGATTTCAAGAAAATATGTATGACCTCCCTGGGTAGGAGCAGAGATCAGCGAGACCAAGGTGGACATAGCAATCTCGGCGTAGGGATCCAAAGGGATTAAAAAATAAAGTAGAAGATGAAAAGATGGAGAACAAAACTGGGAGATCCAGAGATGACTAAAATGAGAAAGTCCCGGGAAGGGAAATAAATTCAGGACTGGGACCTTCAAAATGTTAATATCTTATTTGTATTTAGCTTTTGCACGTTGTCGGTCCCATTAGACTGGGAGCTCCCTGAGGGCTGGGTCTGTCCTTTTGCTTTTCTTTGTGTCCTCTTCCCTTAGCATAGTATCTGGCACACAGTGGGAGTTCAATAAATACTTCTTGGCTGCCTGGATAAAGCTTAGAGGATGAATGGTTTAAGGCCGAACAACGGCCTTCCGAAAGAGATAAACAGACCCTGTCCACTGTACGCCTATGTAGATGGACTTTGTACCCACATAGACATCGAGCCCTAACTGGGGAGGCCCGGGGCTCTCAAACCATTCAATGAAAGAGGAGAAACACAAGAGAGAAATATTGGAAAGAAAATGAATTGTAACTGAAATGATAACAAAGTCCGTTGTGTAATGTTTAACCTATTTCTCTGCACCATTCCGGGACCGCCGGGGCATCAACTTGATGTGAACCCCGACCTGGTCAGGACCGGAATCCAAGAGGTTAACTCTCTCTAGCTTAAGCCGCAAGGACGGTGATTGACAGGAGAGACATCCTATCCTGCAGGAACTGGGAGAGCGGAAGTCAGCCCCGGCTTGGGTGACATAGACCGGAAGTGGCGTGGCAGGCGGCTCCTGTCTCATCCCTGGTACTTTTGGCACCCATCCCCAAACCTGCGAAGGTGCGGAGACCTTAAAGGCAGAGGGTACCGGAGGTGAGAGCGGCCCGAGAGAGACCGAGACCAGCCGGAGCTGGGGAGCACAGTTGCCATGGAATCGACAGCGGAGCTGAAACATCGTCCCTATCCCCACTGGAGGTCCAAGTGCTTTTGCCAGGACGGGGGCCCCCCAGTGGGGCACGGCTTGCACTTTCCCTCCAAAACTCATCTGATTTTTTAAAAAATATTTTTTTCATTTCTGCCTACCTACTCCTTTTTTTTTTAAAGCCAGTATTAAGATAAAACCGTGATTGACTGGAAGTTCTGAAGTCTTCAGTGGTTTTAAACAGCACAAAGACTTTTGGGACACCCAGTCACCAAGGCTCAAAGGCAGAATTGACGGAGGGGGAACCCAGGTACTTAGAGGTTCTCTTTATAATCGCTGGAGCTATCACTTGGGAGTTCCAGAGTTAACAAAAGATATTTTATTAGAACATATAATTATAGCTCCCTAGAAGCAGAGAGAAAAAAAATAAATCCCTATACTATGCTGGACATAGGATGAGCCGTCAGTTTTCTGGGTGGGAGATTTAGTAAATGGGCTAGACAGTAAACCTTATCTAAGGCAGTGACTTTAGGCGGTTTTCCTTTCCTTTGTTCCTCTTGCTGAGTTTTAAAAATCCCCTTTCCTAAGTTAAGTTTAAAAGGTTTGAGGGAAATAATTTCTGGGTAGTTATTTTATTAATAATGCTAGCATTTTAATAAAAAAGGGCAGTGACACTCATGCCAAAGACCTCTCATGTTGATGGACTCATAGTTTATAAGCCCTCAGAAGAACAGGTGTACCTCAGGATGGCAATCAACTCTGATGGTTAACAATTAATGAGAGAATGAATATTATAAAGAGGGACTCATTCTAACGAACGTCTTCGGGGTAGTGACTTGGATCACCCAAATCGTGGTCAAAGAGATATGGCAATTTCCATATCACCTGTCTGACAAAAAGGAGAACTCACATTTTCCCAGACCTGTCTGAGTAAACACAATGAGCAGAAATAGTCTTTGAGAAAGATTTCCCCCATCAGTTGATTTCTGAGAAACCTTAGTCTGATTTAAATAATTAGCTATTAATAGAAGAGAGAAATAATCATTTTTCTTACCTAGAGGTAGAATGATAGGTAGGTGGTAATTAATTGGGAAAGAGTGGTGTTAGGGGCCTTCCAGAGAGAGATAAAGTGGGGAGTTGTCCTTGGCCAAAACAACTCTATTTGTACCTGGCAATTAGTAGCTTAAATGTTGATTTGACTGATTGTTTCCATTTCACGTGGCCATTAGGATCAGAGATTTAGAATTAAAAGAGATCTTAGAGGTCATGTGGTTGTTCCCTTTTTTTCAAAATGAAAAACTGAGGCCAAGAGAAATGAAATGACTTGCCAAAAGTCACACAGTAAGCATCTGATCAGAGTTAGGAATGGAATCCAGAACCTTTGTTTCTTTCCACTGCACCATGCACCTTAGGATTGGGGAGTTATGAAGGTGATGTTAATTCAGGGCAGTGAAATTTAGAGGACACTAACAGTTCTATCCTGATGTGTTCATCCTACCCTCAGTGTGTAACTCAGGTGAACTAACTCAACTTCCCTTAACAATGCTACCAGTTTATACATCTGATTTCTTTCCTTCTGGTAGCTGCATTTTTCATCATTTCTTCAGTAGCATAGAAATCTCTAGGTTTTCCAGGGTATGCCACCTAACTTCTGGGTTGCACCCTAAATGACCTGCCCCCAGTGATATCTTCCTTTACACTATTTGTCCCAGACAAAAATTCTTAGTTAAGGCACTATTCCTTTTTGAGGGAATTATCCCTCAAACCATTAACCATTAGGTTAAGGTAAAACAAACTTAAAGTACTCAACAACCAACTTATATAGTACTGAACAATAAACAAGAGGGTAGAGGAGAGAGGGAAAAGAGGCTGAAACCTTTTAATTTTCCAAGCAGTTGCTTTGAAACAAACTGTGTGAATATAGAGAAGAATATTGGAGTTCGCAAAGGAGAAAGGCCCCCTTAAGTAGACGGGGAGAGAAGAGGGAAATAATATAATATCATTATATAAATGGTGATATAATTCAATTCAAAATCTTGGCCTTTTTCATGATAATTCAGAAATGTCTTATGTTTTTACAGAAATTCCGGAGAAAATAATTGTCTCTTTAAGGTTCAGAAAGTTGAAAACAGTGGGATGTGTAGAGACAACATACATGATTTTGAAATAAGGTTTCCTCCGGAATGAGCAGACCCAGATAAATTCTGGAAGGGCTAGAAAATTTAAATATACAAAATATAAAAGGATATGTAATATAAAATGATATAATTACCATAATATATAATAATCAACCATAATATATAATAATCAACCATAAAAGGGCAAAAGCCTACTTCACTGTCAATTGGATTAGAATCGCATATACCAGTAACTTAAGCATTGGGTTTATTTAGTATGCTGATAGAGGGAAGGAGAAAAGCAATAAGGACGTTGTATTGAGACCAAAGTGAAGGAGAAAAGCAGAAAAACTGCTGTTTCCGCCCGGTTTCGAACCGGGGACCTTTCGCGTGTGAGGCGAACGTGATAACCACTACACTACGGAAACCAGCTGCGAGCACACTTCCCACAACTATTAATAATGAGAGGAAGGTAGCACTGGCCCAGGACTGCTGACACACGAACTCCACCTTTGCATGAGGACTACAGTGTGTGTCGCTATGCAAGTCACTTAATAATTAACTTACCAAGTTTCCGTTATTTGAAAAGCAGCCATACCCGACACAGGGCAGACGGTCCAACTCTTCGCAAATTATAGTCTAACTAGGGCGTGAGGGAAGGAGGTTTGGCCTCAACCCACAGACATCCTCAAATTTTAAGGAGGCGCGGGCGCACGTATTTCTCATCCGTGCCTGCAGTGAAATTTAAAGGGCACTTTGTCCTATAAACTATAATGTGGGGGGGGGGGAAAAACATAACACGCCCAACGTGGGGCTCGAACCCACGACCCTGAGATTAAGAGTCTCATGCTCTACCGACTGAGCTAGCCGGGCAACTGAAAGCGTGATCCGCCAATTCCTTTTTTCAAAGAGTTATCAAGTTGTCCCAAAATGCTCGACGGCTTTTTTTCCTTCCTCCTAAGAGAGCAAAAGCACCAGCAAGGAAAACGCCCCTCTTCGAGAGCCGGACTCCCTGCAGGCCGTGAAGCGGACTCCGTCCCTATCCTGCCAGCGCCCCTTCATTAACTGCAATGCTAAATAATTCCTCAATCTCGCCCGGCCGCCCCGTTAGCCCCGGTCTTTCCCTCCTATTTTTCTCCTCCCTCTCTCCACTAATCCTCTCGTTTCGAGAGGAGCGCCCAAAATCAGGTCACATCAGGTCAAGGCAACCAGCGGGCGCCGCGTAAGGTCTCTTGAGGGTAGCGCGCCGCAGGTGGGCAAGCAGCCGCAAACCTGGCTCGACGCGGCTCCGCGTTCAACAAAGCTCATCCAAAGCCGAGCACGGTGCGGAGGGGCGGGGTTCCGAAACCACACGCCGAGTGAAAGGTTAAATTTGAGGGCGGGGCTTCGCGCAAATTCTCTCTGCTCATGTGAGTTCCCCGGCGGATCCGGGGAGGGCGCTCTGCTGGAGGTTGTGGAGTTGAAGATGCAACGGCGCAGAGGCCAGGGAGCAACAGAAAGCAATCGGCTGTAACCTCAGGGTTCTCTGTCTGCGTCCCGCATTCTTCAAGCACAGCGTGCGTTGCTTTCTCCTGTTTTCTTGGATGGTTTTTTCACTTTGCAATTGGTGAAGAAAACGAAAAAAAAAAAACGAAAACCTTCCTGGAGATGCCGGGGATCGAACCCGGGGCCTCATACATGCAAAGCATGCGCTCTACCACTGAGCTACATCCCCTACTTAGGCGAAAGGGGCTCCTCTGTCTCCTATTTGGTTATATAAAGAATTGTAACCGTATATTTAAATTGCTATTCGTAAAATGAGGGAAATAAAAGAAAACAAGAAGGGAGAGGGGAAAAAAGGATAATCTCATTCTTTGAGAACAGCAATTTAACTGCATATTTGTTACCAAGCTTTTTCTTTTTTTTTTCTGTGGGATGGGAGGAGGTGGGAGGTACAAAAAATTTTTTTTTCCAACAACCATATAGATCTTCCTATGCAACAAATCTCCATGAAAATGATGAGTTTACATCTGTAATTATTCCCTTATTAACTCTTGCAAGGACCATTGCGGTAGTCTCCTTATTAGTATCCCTTGCTCCATGCCCTCCCACCTCTCACTGATGTCCATCACTTAGGCATAAATAGGGTGGTGACAGTACTCTCAGAACCTTTCAATGGCCTCCAAAAATGCCCATAAAATAAAATCCAAACTCCTTAGCTTAATGTAACATCACTCTCCCATTCTTTCCCTTTTCAAACTACTCTAGTCCCCATAATCTAAAGTTGCTACAAACTCGATGTTTGCCTGTTGCCTGGTGGCCTTTTCCAAAAGCCTGGAATGAACTCTTCCCATCATCACCTATTGAATATGAAATGCTATCATAGTCATCCAGGAAGTCAGCACTGATTTCCCTAACATACTGGAAACAGTCTTTCCTCCCCCCGATCTTTCCAACCTTGAAGACAAATTGTTCAACTCAATATTCCTTCCTTTCCTGAAGGGGCCCTCTTTCTTCCTTGAACCCAGGCTCCAGGTTCAATCCTGGAGTATCTGGCCTCTAATGAAAAGCAGGAGAACTCTACCAGGAGTGAGGAACCTTCGAACCCAGGCCAAAATGTTGCCCTCTAGGTCCTCAAGTTCGGCCCTTTGATTGAATCCAACCTTCACAGAACAAATCCTCTTAATAAAAGAATGTATTCTGTAAAACTTGGACTCAGTCAAAAAGCCAAACCCAAGGACCTAGAAGGCCACATGTGGCCTCAAGGCTGAAGGTTTCCCACCCTTGTCACTCTAAACTCTTCTCAATCTTTTTGAGGCTTTAAACCCTCAGTCTGTTGCTTCAAATGGTCCCTAAACATCCCTCCTCCACTTTCAGTTATTTAAAAATCAAGTTGTGGTTTATGTCTAGCTCTCCCCAAAAGGAGTAAATAGAAAGTTACTCAGTGAACAATATAAATCAGATATGGGACAGGTATTTGTTTCCTGCACATAAAAGAAACACTAAATATAAAATATAAAGATAAAAACCTCACAAAACAGTGACATGGGAATCCATAAGAACTAAAAAACGGACTAACTTAATTTATAACCGCTGTTAACAGTGGTGGGGAGGAGGGACTGATATTTAAATCTCATCCAAACTTAGAGCAATTTGCTGGCCTGCTGAGGAAGCATTTTAGATTTCACTTAATCCCTGCACTGGCTACCTCAGAAGTCCATGTCTTCTGGCCAGCTAGGCCAGGAGCTTTGTTTCTTCCTCCTTCAGTCATTGTCATCATTGAGGAAATTTCTCCTTGTCTCCAGTCAACTTTACTCAATGAACAAAGGACTTTCAGACTTGTAGAACTCATAATATTTCACTTAACCCTGGACCTGTCCGCTTTGAGCCTAAAACATTGTCGGCCTTCAGGAAAGGAAATATTAAAAAAAAAAAAAAAAAAGAAAAGAAAAGGTAACCAAGGATTCTGGCTAATGGAACATCTCCACTCTAGCTTCCACTTTAGAGTAGGGGTCATGATTTCAGGGTGAGGAAGGGCCAACCAATCCTTTCCCAATCATTGGAAGCCTTGGAGTTACCTGATGCCAAGGAGAGGGTCAAAGGAGGGTCCAGGAGCTCTCTGGAAGTTCTCTCTTCTCATAGATGATGCATCATCCTGCTCCCCTCCTGTCCCACAATCACAGGGTGAGAGGAAGACTAAGGAACCAACTGCAGGGTTTTATGCACAATACCAGAGCAACCGGTCTGTCCCCAGTCATGGTCGAAATCAGCCAGGGAGTTTATCATGCCCAAAAGGCCCAACCCCTGAATCTCTGTGATCCTGGAGTCCCCAGAAGCTTCCAGGAGTGTTTCCGGAGGATCATCCACGGGATAGCCCCTGTAGGCTAACAACTTCAGTTACATTTATGAAGCACTTCTGGTGATTATGCCCCTTACTACTTGTCGTTTAAGTATTTGTTTCTTTATCCCCTTTCCTTTACAATTTAGTAAATTCTTTGAGAGCAAAGATCATTTTGGTAATCTTGGTATAGATAGTGTGCTCTGATTCACTCTGCCAAAGCTGGGCTGATATACCTTCCTCTCAGGGTTCTAGGTGTACCCTTGTTGCCGTCCGAGAGGTTGAGACCCATCAAAGACTGAAGTACAGGATGGGTCATCTGGTATGAATTCACAGACTCAAGCATTCTTTAAATCAAAGTGGCAAAGATTTATTGTTACGCTTTCCAGTGATCAAGGATTCTTGAGGAACCTGCAAGAGACTGAGGATGGAGCTAGGGTTTATATGGAAAAGGAATGCCAGGGACACTGATGAGGTAATCTAAAGGTCCAGGAGTCTTTGGGAGCTATAGATGGGAAAGTACGGGGAGCATACCAGACAGGGAGGGAAATGACAGAGGTATGGATCTTTGGAGTCTGGGAGGAGAAAGAGTCCTTGGGCCAGCTAAGGACAAAACTCCTTGGGCTAGGCAAGTCACCCTCCCTCTCTGCCTTGATGAGAGAATGCGCTGCAACAAGGGAAAGCTTTCTCACAAGACAGGAACTTACTAAGGAATTGGGAGGCTTCCAGAGACATGATCTGAGGGCTGGGGCCTGACCAGCCCAGCACTCTTTCATACAGCTTTGTGTAGCTGCACCAGGAAGAGAGATAAGGGTCTTGCTGGGGTCCAAGCATGAGTAAATTGCTAGGCACAGTGTCCTTGGGCTGGGGAGTGATTGTCAGAGACTGTTTCTGAGACTAGGGAGAAATTGGGGTCCAAGTACAAGCACAAGCACTCAAACACAAGCACCCAAGCACCCCATCATCCTGAGGAGTTTGGGGGTGTTTTCTAGTGCCTGAGCAGTTGTGTTTCCCTCCACATTGTTGGATGCCAGTGACTAGTACTCCAATTCCATTTTACCACTTAACATCACTTAGCTTTTACAAAAGGATATTTACCTCAAAGATATAGCAAGAACAGAAGTACAAACATTTTCCAGCGCCTGGGAACATTCTCCCCTATTCTACTCTGGGGAGGATAAGTCTCCTGGGAGAGCCAGCTCCCACTTAACACAGTTTCTACATAACATTGGGTCTACCAAGCTCACATACTGTGAGTTGTCTCAGCAACTTCTGGGCTGAGTCTCAAAGCTCACACACTCTACTCCTTGCAGCATCGGTTCTAGCCTGGCTCCAAGACCCAGCATGGTCCCAGTCTCCTGAAATCTGGGACTTCCAGTGGCTCATAGAAACTTGTGACTCATAGAACTTTCTAAACTTACAAGGAAAAGGCATCCAAATTAATTTCTTTCACCTAAAATGTAAAAAAACAAATGGGGATACAAAAGGACCAAAACCATAAGTAGACCCCAGAGGGGAAAACAGCCAACACCTCTCCCCTTAGAACATTGTAGACACCAGCATCCATTGAAATCAAACCAAGAGTATACAAAAAGAATGGCTCTAGTCAACTTCCTTCCTGTTCACCAAGTAGTTAGCCAAGTGGAACCAGTTAACATGAGCTCCAGTGTTTCTCCAAAGCACTTGGATTACATGTCTTCATGTCTTCCCCTAAAGTAGGCCCACAGCCTCTTTCACATGGGGAGATACCATCAAAGGTGCTCTCTACATGCACCAGTCCCCATTACATTTGTATTTCCACCCACTCTCTTCCTCACAATCCCTACCCCTCATACATTTAGCTAGAGTAGTGTTCTAACACATAATTTTAAAAAAATGTATATATGTAAGTGTGTGTATATATATAAATAAAAATTTTTGTGTTGATACTATACACATTTCCTAACAAATACCCCTATAAAGGTACATTCCCTGAAAGAAAGTTTATCCTTTGCTAATGGAAAGGAGGGAGATATCCTTTAACTTTCACACTATGGTGCTAACATTGTCTGCTTTATTTGATTAGAATCTAATTTGACTTTATTTTTATCTTTCTGTGATGCCATTGATTTGGTTACCTTCTCAACTGAAACTGGTCAAATTCGTCTGTGCCTTCTTATCTTGTGTCCTGAATCCATACAATATGCTGGAGGCACTTGGGTTATCTGTTATCTTTTCTCTATACATAACCAGCTTAAATCCTTTTCTTATCATGCATAGCCCTAATAATATTTATTTTGTTGCTTCATTCTTGTGAGTTATCATTGGTAACATGATAGAAGCATGCTCACCATATTTGTCTCCAATTGTCCTATGCGTCACTTGAAATTTTTGTTCTTCTGAAATTGTTGTAATTCATGATCCAGCCATTGCAACACCAGAAAATATTGGTATTAAAGTGATGGACCTTTACAGCAGGGAATATTTTGGAATCACTGCCACATCTTTCTAAAACAATTTAGTTAGTTAACTGGAGACAAAGTAGGTACCTATAGATAGAATAATGGTGGAATAAGCCGTGGTATATGAATGTAGTAGAATAAAAGTGTATATTAAGAAGTTATAAATATAAGGAGTTGAGAGAAACATGGGAAGATTTGTGTGAACTGAAGCAAGGTGAAATTAGGAAAACTAGATTGTATACACTGACTACAATAATGTAGATGAAAAGATCACTAAATGTAAGCCTGAGTAAGTGAAAAATTACTAATATTGGCAAATAACAGGTAATGAAATATAACTCCTTTTTTGGCCCAGAGGCAGCTAGGTGATACAATGAGTAGAGTGCTAGGCCTGGAATTAGGAGGACCTGAGTCCAAATCTAGCTTCAGAGACTTACTAGCTGTTTGACTCTGGGCAAGTCAAGTCATTTAACCTCTGTTTGCCTCGGTTTCCTCAACTGTAAAAAGGGGATGATAATAGATCAAATGAGATAATAAAAGCCTCTTCTCTCTACTCATATGCTACTGCCCTAGCTCTGACCTTCATCACCTTTCACCTAGACTATTGCATTAACCCTTTTAATTGGTCTCCCTGTAGCAAGTCTCTCCCCTTTTTAATCCATCTTCCACACAATTGCCAATGTGATTTTCCTAAAAGTACAAGTCTGATCAGGTCACTTCCTGCTTCAATAAACACCAGTAGTTCTGTATTGTTTCTAGCATTAAATGGGAACTTCTCTTTCTAGCTTTTAAAGACTATGAAACCTGCTTGTCCCTTTGGCAGGTTTTTGCTGGGGGTGCCCTCCTAACATAGACTATTCTAATAAAGATTTATTAAAGATGAAGAGGGCACCTAGGTGGTACCTAGTGGCTAGAGTGCTGGGCCTGGAAATCATCTTTGTGAATTCAAATCCAGTCTCAGACACTTACTAGCTGGGTGACCCTGGGCAAGTCACCTGTTTTAACCTTGTTTGCCTCAGTTTCCTCATCTGTAAAATGAGCTGGAGAAGGAAATGGCAAACCATGCCATTATCTTTGCCAAGAAAATCCCAATGTGGTCATGAAGTCAGACATGACTGAACAACAACAAAATAGATGAGAAACCAGGTAAATGATGGAGCAGTTGTTGCTGATATCTTCTTAGGTACCTTATTTTGATCTGTGATCTTTTCAGTTTAAAAAACAAACAAACAAACAAACAAGCCAAACTTCCCTTCTTTGATGCATTGAAAATGGATCCTTAAGTGTCTTTATAATTGTATCACCTCTGGTTTCAGAAAAAAACCTGGGAAGACTTGTATGAACTCATGAATGAAGTGAGCAGAACCAGAACACTTTATACTACAAAAACAACATTGTAAAAACAAACAACTTAGAAAGACTTAAGAACTATGACCAACTCAGTAATTATTCATTATTCCAGGGAACCAATGTTGAATACTATTGACTTCCTGAAAAAAAAGATGATGGACTAAGTACACAGAATAAGATACACATTTTTGGACATTGCTGATGTGGTAATTTGTTTTAATTGATTATGCATATATGTTACAAGGATTTTCTCTTTCTTTTCAATAGGAAAGGGGAGGTGAGAGAGAGAGAAAAAAACATGCTTGTTAATTGAGAAAAAAATTTATTTTGGAAAAGAAAAAATTCAGCACGGATTTGTTCTATATTTATTTGATCATATCAAGCTGCTCTTCCCAGTTTAATCTTAAGTGTGTTGTTCACCTTGGCTAACAAAATGGTAGGACAAAATATTCCACTAATTTCATTCATGAGAAATGATCACCAAAGGTATAATAAATTATATGACTCATTTATATAGTGCCTTAGAGTTTTTCATAGTATCACAGTAATGAGGTAGATGAAGTTTGGAGTCTGAGTTGTCTGGAAAGAATTCAGGAGGCATATGTTCTTCTAGTCAAGAGAACTTTATTGACACAAAAGTGGCAGGCTAATCCTTAGGGGTACTAGCAGTTTGAGAAAAGACAGGGGCTTGCTTTTATATACAAGGTTTTGGCACTCAGCTAGGGGTGGGTATGCTCCTACGTGGGCAATTTACCACAGGAAAAGGAAGGCTGGAAGGGGAAGCAGGTATGCTAGGTACATTTCGAAATAGATCAAGGATATGTTCACAAAAGCAGGGGATTTAGCTTGCAACATTCAAGGATATGGCCATAAACCATAAGGGTTAGTCACGTACACAGGATACTGGCTAAAATAACAAGGTTACAGGTACAGTGCCCTCTTACTGGGTAGATTTAGATTTAGGCAAGGCTCTCATTGTTGCTGGGCAGAAGTTGGCCTTATCAATGGTATCAGAGATTAAAATGAGTCTTAGAAATCATCTAGTGCAGCTCCTTCCTCCCATAGATGAAGAAAGCTAAGGCTCATAGACATGAAATGACTTGCCTACGGTCACATAGAGTGAGTAGGAGAGCCTGAGTTTGAATCCAGTTCTTGTTTCTACTGCCCCCACAAAGCACCTCACCTATTTAATAGAATTTGATTGAAGAATGTATGAGTTGGATTAGACTCTTCAGAGTCATTTCTATCACCAAGTCTATGATCCTTTGAGGAAGATTTTGAATTTGTTCTTCTACTCATTTTATAGATGAGGGAACTGAGACTGCTTTAAATGATTTAATTATGATAATTTACCTACAGTCGGTGGCATAGATTAGAGCCTATATATATCTCTCTTGATTCCAGGTCTAGTGATCGTTCCTCTACAGCAATGATTCTCAAAGTGTGGTCCATGACCCATGGGGGTCAAAGAGACTTTATCAGGGAGTCTGAGAGAGCAAAACTATAATAATACTATGATTTTATTTGCCTATTAAAATACACCTCTCTTTTCTAACTATCTATCTGAGTGAGGCTGAATTTTCTTTACATACTTCAACTAAAACAATGTTATAACAGATTGAATGCAGAAATGAGAATCCAACTATCTTCTATCAAGCAGATATTAAAGAGATTTACAAAAATATGTAAAACAATGCCATTTTTCTCACTAAAATTTTTAAAAATAGTTTTTCTTAAAAATGTTATTTGTGTTAATACATAATAAATATATTATTTAAATGAATTAGTAAATGTTTTAAAATTTTATCGGTTTTAATTTTGAGTACAGTAAATATTGATAGCTATAACTCACATAAATAAAAACTCTTTGAGGTCTTCAATAATTTGTAAGAGTGTAAGTAGGTGGGTCCAGAAGGCCAAAAAAATTGAGAACCACTGTTCTGTACCACACTGCCTTTGAAATGCCATTGTATTTGGCATCTATTTATTGGCTTCTTTGAGGTTTTAACTTAAATGTGCTCCTGATAATCTGGTTTAGCTGGTTCTTATACCATTCTCCAAGCTGTTTAATTATGCAGTCAATTTCTTTTAGATGTTTTGTGAGGCAGTATGCTTAGAGTCTTTTATCATTCTCCAATATGTTTGCTGTAAGGTTGGCAGATGAACTTGCCCTCTAAACCAGTGGCAGTCCCATGTCTCCACTTTACAAGCAGATTAAATGGCTATAGCTGTTTCTAACCTTTTAAAAACTTCCATGTTGTGGTGATTATATTAAAAAAAATTATTTGTTATTCTGAATTTAAACAAACCAAATAAAATGAGTATTTCCATGTATATAATATAGAAACATATTAGAAACTTCCTTTTTAGTTCAACTAGAAATATTAAGAAATATTCTTTTCTCTAGGCTAAAAACTCTTTTCAGACTTCCTGTGATAACCAAACTTAGCTCCCATCTGGTAGATAAAGCCATTGCTTTCCCTACCCACCTGAAGTAAAGGACACACCAAAAGGCAGAGTCCTTTTTTTAATTCAAAATTGAGTTACTGATAGTGTGGAACTCTGCTTGAGCCCATTTGAAATGCTCTCTGATTGAATCCCAAAATTAAGCTGACTGGGAGCATTCTTCGGTTTATGACTGATAAGGACCAGGTGTCTTGGACCAGACACTATCTTGATAAAGGGCACTTCTCTTATCTTGTTTTATGGACACTATCCTGTTATGATGCTCTCATATTTATGACACCACCTTGTTTATGGCTGATAGAAACCAGACACCCTGGGGGCACTCTCTTATTCTATGGAAACCATTTTTGGCTTCAAAAGATACAGGCATCCTGAATCAGGGGCACTCCCTTACTCCATAGGTATATAATCTGTGCAGCCTGGCCCCAAAGTGAGCTCATTTCCAAATGAACTCCCATACATGGGCACATGTATGTCTGCCACTTTGAGAAAAGTAAAAATGTGCGTACAGTCTAATTTTGTTTAACTTTCTTAAAATGAACTCTGGAAGGCTGATAATATGTAGGGACAAAATCCTTCAGGCCTTGAGGGATAGAATCCAGAAAGTACAAAGAATGTTAACTGTTAACTGACAATAATAACTACGGTTAACTGAATGTTAATCCTGAACTGCATTTACACACACACACACACACACACACACACACACACACACATTCAATTAATCAATCAATCAATCAATCAGTCAAAGATAATATTTATTTGATTTGTGGCAGCCTCTTATTTTTTGGCCTTCTGAGAAGGTGTCTTTTGATCTGGTTCCTTCTTAGGGCCTCTGCCCTTGGCCTTTCTGATCCTTCTGACCTGGGGCTGCCTTCTGGTCTTCAGCTTTCTCAGAGGCAGAGACTTGGCAGAGACTTTTGAGGCAAATGTAATATTCTGGGCAACTCCCTTCTTAGGAGACTCCTTCTGAATAGATGCCTTCTGGAGCTCCTTGCTTGATAATTGTTTCTCATTTTGGACAGAAAGTCTCATTTAATTCAAGGTCTTTTCCTTGTTCAGGATTCCTATAAATGTTATCTTAAATTGTCTTGGAGTAGAGAGTCATGTTGGAGATCATAGGGGAATTATGCAGATTTGACATTTATTTTCCTAAGCCAGAAATGGTTTGAATATTAGATTAATGTTAAAATAAATAAAATTGTTTCTGACAAATGTGCCTAAAATTCAGAGCATAGTATTAATATATGCTTTTTCTTTGACAATAGTATAACAGATGAAGAGGACTGTACGTGAAACTCTGTATATCTATTGTGTGTATATATATATATATATATACATATACACACATATATACATATACATACATACACATATATAAATCCATCATGCAACTTTTAAAATTGCCCTATTTGTTTGTGATTCTTTCTAGCCTTACTTCTCATTTGTGCATTTAAAAAACATGCTTCAAAGATTTCTTCTTCCTACCTTCCTTTCTTCCTTCCTTCCTTCCTCCCTCCCTCTCTTCCTTCCTTCTCTTCTCTCCTTCTTCCTTCCCCCTCCTTTTATCCCCTTTCAAATTGGAAAAAGGAGAAACAAACCCCTTGTAACAGATATGCATAGTCAAACCAAATAAATTATGGTCATTGAATTGATCAGAGGTCTTAGGTCTCTCAAAATTGTTCTTCTTTGTAATATTGTTATTGTACAAATTGTTCTCCCGAATCTTCTAACTTTATATCAGTTTATATACAAGTCTTCCTACCCATTAGATAATTTCTTACAGTGCTACAATATTCCATTGCATTCATACATTGTAATTTGTTTAGCCATTCCCCAAATGATGGGAACTTCCTTAGTTTTCCAAATCTTTTCTATTACAAAAAGAGCAGCTAAAACATTTTTGCCCATAAAGATCCTTTCTCTCTTTCTTTGATATTCAGTATCAAAGAGTATGCATATTTTAATGACATTTTTGGGTATAGTTTCATATTGGTCTCCAACCTGACTGGACAAATTCCTCCAAAGTTCACTAATATGCCAGAAGCTCTTTTCCTGAAGCGCTTTAAACAGTTATTTTCCTTTATTTAAATCTCAGCTAATTTGATGAGTGTGAAAGTAGAACCTCAAACATGCTTTTATTGGTATTTATCTTATTAGTTATTTGGAAACTTTTGTTTTTTTTTTTAAATGTGGCTATTGGTAGCTTGGTTTCTTCTTTTGAAAATTGTTTGTTCACATCCTCTGACCATTTGTCTTTTGGGGAGTGGCTTTTGTTTTTATAAATTTGAATTATTTACTTATATGTAATTTGAGCCCCAAAGCCCACTGGTAGGGGCCTCTTTCCTCATTGGAGGAGATCAATGCCGTTCACAAAACTTTTTTATTTTGTATAACCAAAATTGTCAGTTTTATCTCCTGTGATCCTCATGAATTCTTCCTTCTTCCTTTTGGATCAAAACTCATCTTAAAGAAGTTTTTTTTTAAAAGTCTCAGTGTCATTAAGTCATGCATCCATTTAGAGCTTGTTTGTGGTGAATATTTTGTATTGGTTAAACTTTAATAAACGGTAGCGCTCAAAGTCCATGTTGTTCTTTTTGTCCATTTCCCTTTTTTGGAACTGATAGCTTTATTCAATTTATTGGTTTAAGAGTGCTATAAACCAATTCAGTGTTTTTATCTTTAGTCTTTTTTTTTTTTGTTTGCTTTGCTTTATCTATTTCCCTATTGTGTGAACTTTCACTGAGGAGGGCTGGGGAGGAGGAAAAAGAGAAGTGAAACTCACATTATTTGTGCTCTTAACAGATCTGATAATTTTATATACATACATAAATTTAGGTTTAGCGGTAAGGGATGCTCAAATAAGTGAATGAAATAGATTCTGGAATTGTTTCTTATGTACTTTCATATGTGTATATTTACATTATAGTTTACTATATTAGATATGAGATAAGTTTATATTAATTTATAGATCAGATATAATTTGTATATGTAATATGCATTGTATGTAAATATATAAAATTCTAACCACGAAGGGGAGCTCTTGAGTGAGTTCATGAGTTCAGAGCTTGCAGTTCCTAGGTTGCTGTAGCACGTTGCTATGGTAACTGCACAATCAGTTGATAGCCTCCAGCTAGGATACTGAGCCTGAGGTGATGTGTGTTCTCATTCTTCCCTATTTTCTCTAGAGATTGTAGTTATCATAAGCTAGTGGAAAATCTGGCATCTCCAAGTGTCTCTGATTAAAAGGGTCAGCAGCTTTCCTTTTTCCAACTGCATGCTGCTTCTGGTTCAATGTCTTTTTACAAAAAGTATGGAAAATAGGACTAGATAGTATATTTTGTCTCAGGTACTTCTGCAAGATTTGTGGTACAAATACAAGCTCCTTCTCTTTGCCTCTATGTTCTATGGCTCTAGCCCTAGTAACCAGTAGTGGGAGAATCCTTCCTCTTTCCCTTATCTATGTATTCCTTAATCAACACATCAGCTTGGGTCTTCTATTTTCCAAGAAATATTTTCTCACAGGGTAGATGTCCTAAAACAGAAAGTAAACATTTGAGAAAACAATAAAGCCTCCAAACCTGGCTGTCTCTCAAAGAGCCTAGTAGGGTCAAATGGAGGCAGGGAATGAGAAAAAATGAATATCACATGTAGGCCATACATGGTCCGAGGATCCTTAACCAAATCCCCACTTACATTGATCAGTTTGGTTGCTAGAGTTTGGTTACATCTCCTTCTCAGAATTCTAGAGGTACTTTTGATGAGTCAGGGGTGAGTCGTTAATGCTATTGTCTCCAGTCCCTACCAGTGTGATATACCCAAAGATTATCACTTAGGAAACAATGAGTCCAAAAAAAAAAAAAAAGAAAGTAAGGAAGAAACAATTAGCTTTAAGTAGCTTGCAGAGAGGGATATTTACTGATGTATTACAGTAAGAACAGTTGGTACAACAATCCCCCTTCCCCTCCCTCCCCCAAAAAAGGTTGTGATACGCCCTTCCACAAATATATATAGTTTTAGAGAAACTAGGCTCAAGATTCAAGAGCACATGTGACAAAGGAGTAACATAACTCCTGGCTGCTGGAAGTCCTTTTCTTCCATTTGTGGGGTACTCAAGAAGTTCCCCTTCAATATGGTGAATTTGTGTCCATTTGTCCTTGGCTCTTGATGCAGACACTGCCACTAACTGATCTAGGGACTCAGCTAGGACACCAATGGAAAGATGGGAAATCCAAAATCTTCCATTTGAATCTGGCGTAGTCTTACTCCTATCAAATATGGGAAAGGAGATCTTTTCAGGAATGTGCTGAAAAACCACACTTGCTTTAACTTCTGAAGTACTCTAATTCTAGCTAATTCAATGTTTTTATATAGAACCCAAAGGGCATCTATCCTTAAGTCAGTTTAAGTAGATTTCCTGTCTGGTGTCCTTTTACCTTGTCAAATGGTTTTCAAAGACTTTTTCTCGATTAGTTTAAGGCCTATGATTGAACTTGATATATTAGGTGTCTTATAACTTAATTTAAGTGAGGTGGAGGGACCTGACTGAGTAAATATCAATCAACATCACCCTTATACACAAAGAAATTTGACTCGTCTCTGGAAAGGGAGAGGAAGGGACAGGGAGAGGTAAGGGTCATTGCTTTTTTGTTCCTAATTCAGATTGGCCAGCAATTCAGAATTAGTCTGGACTTTAGTTCATGCTCAAAATGACTCCACTGTCGTCAGTACTAGTTCTAGAGCATTATTGTTCATGTGGGCCAGTAATCACTAATGAAGGCTTCTGGTATCTTCCTTCTTTTTCCTACAAATTCTTTTCAATTTGAAGTCACTTCTCTCTCGCTTTCATAAAACTATTTCTTGTAACACTGATGTATAATTAAGTAAAACACATCAACACACTGACCAGAGTCCACGTTTTAACTGCTGGGGATGAGGGGGTCGGGAGAAAGAGAGAAGGTATATTTAACAGCTATAATGACTATTTAATCATTCAATCAGTCAATAGGCTTATATATTCAATAAGGGAGATATTATGCATATATATGTAGACGTGAATATGTAGACATAAACATAGAGACAGACATATACAAGATAGAAATATAACACTCCTTTTGAGCTCACTCTTCCTATTCCTACTCTTCCTGGCCAGCCAAGTCCCCAGAGGGCAATTGACCTCTTATCTCCTCAGGATCCTAAAACCGTGAGGTTTGTGGCTTCTAGTACAATTGCTTATTCGCCCCTGATCGGTGTCTTCTCCCCAGTACTATTTAAGCCATTGATATCAATTAGTTTTTACAAAAGGATATTTACTGAGAGGTATAGCAAGGACTGAAGCTAGGAAAGCATCCCTCAAAATCAGGGTTGCGTTTTACCTTCTTTACATGCTTAGTTTCTGGGAAGAGAAGGCTCAAACTGAACACAAAAAGGTAGTGCGGTAGTTATGCAGGTAAGGTGTGTGGCTGAGAGGTACCTCTTGGACGCGGAATCCTTATGTCTTTGCAGAGTCCCTACCAAGTTCAACTATGGTTGGAGGTGTGCTGGAACCAGCTTGAACTAGTTCAAGACAGCATATTGTTAAATTTTCAGTGTGAGCACTTACACTTGGAAATCAGCAAATGCTACAAATCAGGGCTTGATTTATCATTTTGCTAATTGTTTAGACTTAAGAAACTAATAGAGAAAATCTTTATAATGCAGATTAAATTTAAAAGTGTGTCATGCATACATTTTTCCTCCGGGTGTGGCACAACCAATGGATGAGTAGCTCAGCTGGTTAGACACTTGTAGCATATAATGTCTCAGCTGCTGGGTCAATCCTCTGCTGGGCTTGGTAAATAAAGTAGGCTCCTCCTCAGGGTTCATTCCTCACTGGGCTCAGCTACTGTTGCTACTGGCTCCAGTGGTGTCTGTCACTGATTCCAGTTGCTGGACATGTGATAACTCTTCTGATATTTCAAAGCTCACAAGGTTGTAACTTGGTCAATTCTGTCTTCGAATACTCAGGAAACAACAGATATGAGAGACAAAAGAAACAGAGGTACCATGCGTCTAAGGATTCATAGAAAGAATAGACACAAGAAACGAAAGAAGTACCATGTTTTCATGGACTCAAGTTGTCCAGGTAGAAGAGCCTGCTGCTTTTCTCCTATCTTGTAATCCTCCTCACTTAAAACCTTCTAAGGAAGAGAGCAAGAGATCGTCAGCTCCCAAAGGCAGAAAAGGATTCAAGGGCCAGGTTCAGCCTTTACTGAGTCATTGGTTCACCTCACTCCTCAGACTGTGCACCTTTAGTACATCTGACAAATTTCTGATGACAAATGTCATTAATACATAGTTACTTATGGTCTCTCAGTCACTCATAACTGGGAAGTAACTCTCCAAAATTCCACGTGTTGTATTAGCAGCAGAAAATGAATACTGGACATGCCAGGAAAGGCAAATTCATTGCTTATTTGCACATTAAGTTGCCAATTGATAAATAAATATTTGTCAATCACAACAGAAGTGTGTGATCCTTAGCATTCTTTACCTTTCCCAATGAGGTGGCCTGGATGATAAAGCCCTGGGCCTGGAGTCAGGTAAACCTGAGTTCAAGTTCTGGCCTTAGACATTTATTAACTGTGTGACTCTAGGCAAACCACTTAACTTCTGTTTGCCTCAGTTTCCTCAACTATAAAATGGGGATAATAATAGCATCTAACAGGGTTGTTGTGAAAATCAAATGAAATAATATTTGTAAGGCACAGTGTCTAGCACATAGTAGGCACGTAATAAATGCTGGTTTCCTTCCTTCCTCTCTTCTTAACTCCTTTTTACCACTCTAGTACCATTCCTGTAGAAGAGCGGGAGCTACATAGGAATGACAGTCATTTTGCATTTTTAAAAATTTCATGGTCCCTGTGACCAAAAAAATCTTCTTTAGCTAGTGACTAGTCTTGTGGGGATGATACACTCTTCATACTTAGTTAGTCTAGTCCTCAGACAATAGACATATGTGTTACCAGTTTTAATTGAAGTCTTTTCTACCAGAGCTTGGGCTCTGCTTTGAATGGTCTTTGAGAACCCAGGGTCCTCAGTTGAATAAGGCATTTAAGCAACTTCTGCGGAAGCTCTGCACATAATTGGTACTAATAAGCATTTGTTGAATTTTTGGGGGGAGGGGGAAGGGTAGGTGGTGAGGATAAGTCTATACACAGCTGCCTGGATAGCATAGCACTTTTACCCTTCTACTCTGAAGGTCCATACAATTTCTCTCAGGGCACGTTACTAGGATATTAATGCACTGAAGAGAGTTCCCAGTGGTTCAGGCAAATGAAGCTCCCTCCTCTGCTGGAGGGGAGAATCCCGTTACCCACGGACTTATGGAAGGAGTCCTACCTCTTTTGGGTTCAAAGATGAGTCTCTTTAACAACCACAGACTATCAACTTTACTGAGGGTGACAAAATCCTTCTCTTACCAGCCCAGAAGAGGTGGGAGAATCCTGATCCATTTCCTTGCATAGGGAATGAAAGCAGAACAATCCAGACTGTGATTTTGCTGGGGGTCAGTGGGACAAAAGTCTTTTTTTTTTTCCAGTCACCTTCAGCAAACCACAGCCATTGTGATTTGGATAAAATAGAAAAGCATGAAGGCGGGAAGTTTGGAAAAATTATTTTCATTCAGTTCCTTGTTCACTTGAGGAATAGAGCACTGGGAACACTTTGCCCTAACCAGGCAGGCACAATATGACCCAAGAACCAAACTGGATTTCTGACCACAGTAAAAATGAGAGTTAAAGGAGTGAGAAGAAGCAGAAGGAGAAATTATCTTAGCCTACATGTAGACTACCTTCTTGCCTGACTTAAGGAAAGAACTTCGTAATCATTAACTGAAAAACCTGGGTAGAAGATCTTTTTAGGGAGAGGCTTGCTAACCATAGCATCTACCACTGGATGGTGAACAGGGTAGCTAAGGGTAGCTCAACTGACTATAACTGAGGTTCAGTGAGAGACTGATGTGGTTAGCAGAGCAGTTGTTTTCCCCTGGAGTGGGGGCCAAGGTTTGGGAGAAGAGGGGGAAGAGACAGTTTGCTAAATACAGCACTCCAACGTTATAACTTGATAACTGAAGACCAATTGGATTGGAGATGTTATTCTCACCTCATCAGCAAGCCCCTCAGAAAGCAGAATAATGACATTGCCAAAAGATACCAGTACACCTCTCTACTGTTAGAAGCATGGTCAGTCCCTTCATGCATGTACCTTGGTCATAGATGTTTTCTTTGTATACGTGTATCCATAAGGGTACAAAAGCCTCACATCTTCTGTATGTATTTATGTCCTATATGTGATTCCTATAAGTATATACTCTTTCAACTAAGGGTGAGTATATTCTTTAGAAAACGAGTTCAAAGGTTTATGGAAAGATATTCTGTTTTTATTTTTATTACTATGGAATTTTATTAAAATGCCTTTACTTTGCTTGGAACTAAATCTTATGGCTGACTAGTAAAAGTAAACACATTAGTGGAGGTTCTTAAACAATGCTTTGGTTTGGAGAGGTTACTACATTTGTTATTTAAGTTGACCAGTGAGCTGATGGCTGAAAGCAGCTCCTACTTCACTCAAAAAAAGAAAAGTAGACAGTGGGACCAAAGCCAATGAGGACTTCCCAGAAGGCCTTGAGAATGAGACTTTTGCTTCACTATGCATCAGAGACTGAAAGAGGATAGAAGAGATTGTTTCTTCTGGGACAATCCCAGACATAAGGAACTTAAGTCAACAAGAATTTACTGTGTGCCAGACACTGTGTTAAGTGCTGGAAATACAAATAAAGAAGAAAACATAGTCCCTGCTTTTAAGGAGCTCACATTCTAACAGGGAAAATAACATACAAAAAATTGTTATACTATATATATATATATATATGTATATATATCTTGTTTGTATACATACACATATGTAGTATATATGTATATATACATTTGCATATACAAATGTATTTATATACATGTATAAATAAATGTGTATTTTATATGCATTACACAATGTAAATGGAAGGTCATTTCAGAGGGAAGGCAATTAGCAATATGCTAGTAGGTAGTGATCAGGAGATGCTTCCTATAGAAGGTGGGCTTTAGGGGGAGCTAGTTGGCAAAATGGATAAAACACAGGCCCTAAAGTCAGGAGGACCTGAGTTCAAATTCAGCCTTAGACTCTGCCATGTGACCCAGAATTTAAAAAAAATGTTGGGTTTTGAGCTGAGGTTTTAAGGAAGGCAGAGGTGAGGAGAGAGAACATTCCAGGTAGGGGGATGGCCAGTCTAAAGGAACAGAGTAGGAACATAAAGTGTACTGTTCCAGTAATAGCGAGAAGAAAGACAATATACCAGAAATATGGAAAGAAAAAAAAGAAAGGATTGAAATTGAGATGAAGGATGGACAGAAAGACACAAACACATAAGAGGCAGTGACAACCACAAAATGTGCTGAGAATTAAGTCAAGCAAAGAGAGGAAGAGAAACATCCAAACACGGGGAAAAAAAGAAAGAAAGAATTACCAGTAACTAAAAACTTGAAACATACGTATATATATAGTGAATGGACTGAAAATTGACTTTGTGGACCATATGATAATACAAATATGAATATATTTGTATTATACAAATATAATTGACAGATAATACAAAAATGAAAAGGAAAGAGAAGCGAAGAAGAATGGGAAATATGTTTAAACCACATTATCTATTTTTCGTGTTTTAAAAATATTTTTCTTTATTTTTACATTACCTGTATTTCTGAGTATATACTGCCCTTATCCATTGAACCTTACATTGTAACAAAGTTTAAAAATATATTAAAAAACAATTCTGCAAAGCCAACCAGCCAACATATATGGTCTATTTCACAATGTCTGTAAAGAAGGGAGGTAAGTATGTTTCCTCAACTCTTCTCCAGGACTGAATCTGGTTATTACAAATTATCTATTTAAAGCAAGACATTTAGGGGATTGCTAGGGATTTGAGTCAGGGGTCCTATATTTAGTACTGTAGAGGAGCCTGGACAGGTCTTGGGAAACTCAACACCTCAGATTGCCAGGCTCACGTCCTGGCCCTGTTCGGCCAGATTATGGATATGGAGCCAGGGCTCACGCTGGGGTTGGTTACATGGGGAAGGCAGGAATGGGTCAGGGTGCTTATCAGGAGTCTCTCCTCCTCACAGAGGGAGTGATAGACATCAGATCCTGGACTTTGCTTTTCCACCTGCTCAGGCCCGTTTCTTCCAGCGGAGCAGGTCAAATTGGGATAGCCAGGAAAAATGGGGAGGGGGAAGGAGGAAGGGAGTTGTAAGGAGAAGAGGAGGGAAGAAGGAATAGATGTGAAAGGTAGGGGAGGAGAGAGATGGGCATCGATGGCTTACTTTAAGTTTCAACTAAAATCTTATCTCTTACTGGATCTCTTACTTTCTCAACTCCTTTTAATTTTAGTGTCTTCCTTCCGTTAAATATTTCCTATTCTTCTAGCATATGGCTTGTTTTGTATATATTTGTTTGCATGTTGTCTCCCCTATTAGATTGTAAGCTCTTGAGGGCAGGTACTGTCTTTTGCCTCTTTTTTGTATCCGAAGTGCTTAAACACAGTGCCTGGAATGTAGTGGACGCTTAATAAATGTTTATTATTGATTGATTTAGATAGAGACACAGAGGAAGAATCGGAAATTGACCCCAGAGACTTGGAGACAGGGGTAGGGACAGATGACCAGGCTCTCGCACTCTCTGCACAATTTGTAGGAAGAACCCGTGTATGAGCAGGGCTGGCAAGGGGTGGAGAGGGGAGGGGAATAATTAGAGCTGTCAGTGGGTTCACTTTTTGGGCTGGGGGGAGGGGTTTGGGGGTAGAATTGGCTTGAGCCTTTGCACACTGCAGAACGGGGGTACCCGGGTTCTATTGCCTAAGACTAGTCGCCATCACCAGGCGGGGCGACAACTTCTGCGCGTTCCTGCCTCCAGGGACCCTTGTCTTGGCGCCCCCCCACGCCACGCCCCCTCGGGCCCAGCCTCAGGCCACGCCCCTGCCTCAGAGCCCCACCCCCTCAGTCAGTCCCCGGGCCCTCTCCGAGAGGCGGCTGGCTGAACGTTCCATCTCAGAACTGGGGGTGTTGCAGCGGAGGCGGCGGCGGCGGCGGCAGTTGGAGCCGCCGAACCCGATGGCTGCGGTGGGGCCGAGGTCCGGCCCTAGTGCCGGCGCGGAGGCTCTGGCCCTGGCGGCCGAGCTGCACGGGGAAGCGACGTGCTCCATCTGCCTGGAGCTCTTCCAGGACCCCGTGTCCATCGAGTGCGGCCACAGCTTCTGTCGCTCCTGCATCGCCCGCTGCTGGGAGCGCCCGGGGATCCCGGTGTCGCCTGCCCCCCGCGCCCTGCCCTGCCCTCAGTGCCGGGAACCCGCCCGGCCCAGCCAGCTCCGCCCCAATCGCCAGCTGGCCGGGGTGGCCAGCCTGCTCCGCCGCTACAGCCTCTCCCCATCCGGGGACGGGGACGGGGAGGGCGCGGGGAGCCTGGTGTCCGGCTGCGTCCAGCACGGGGAGCCTCTGAAGCTCTACTGTCAGGATGACGGGCGGGCCATCTGCGTGGTGTGCGACCGCGCCCGGGAGCACCGCGCCCACGCCGTGCTGCCGCTGGACGAGGCGGTGCAGGAGGCCAAGGTGAGGGAGACCCCGCTGTGCGCGCCCCAGCCTTGGCATTGAGCGACTCCTCGCGGCTGCAGGCTTCCTGCTGCTCGGGCTCCGGGCTCCGTGGCCACCCCCCTCGCCCCTCGCCCCTCTTCTCGTCTTTGTTCCCGGCCCTTCACCCCCATCGACCCCCATTCCTGTCTCCCCTCTCCTCTCTTCCCTCTCCTTCCCGGTCTCCTCCTGAGTCTTGGAGTCGTACCCCCACTCCCCCCTCCCCCCGCTGACAATCCTACGTGGATTTTGCTTGGTTGTTTGCATGCTGTCTTCCCTATTAGATTGTTGTTTCCTTGAGAGCAGGAACTGTCTTCTGCCCTTCTTTATATCCCCAGGGCTTAGCATTTAGGAGGTGCTTAATGAATGCTTGCAGACTGATTATGCTCGGGATGCTTCTTGGTGGGCCCCCCTGCTATGGCAGTCGGACCCCCAGGACGAGTCCCCCATGGTTCATCCACTTCCTCCTCCTTCATCCCCAGTGTGTCATCTTCCTGTTTAAAGAGATGTGGACTTTGCCAAGCTGCCCCAGCCCTGGGTGGCGCAGGCTTGGGGAGAGGTGTGGGACAATCTCCTCTAAGCTGACAGAGCCAATAAGAGCCATACCCAGGGCTGAGGTAGGATCAGGCCCCTGTTGGGCGAAGTGAGAAACACAGAAATGCAGGCCGGTCCCCACACCTCCTGGTAAATGCTCCGTCACCCATGGAGCCATTCGTGCTGTTCTTTGTCACCCCGTCCTTTTAGTGATTACCTGTTAACAACCTCAATTAGATACATTCCTTCCTTCTTCCTCCCTTGGTTATGAGGGGGTCCTTGGAATATGCTAGGACTGGGAGGAGTTTGGACACCTCTCCTCCAGCCACTAGATGCCACAAGCTAGCTTTCCTTCCACAGATGGGTGGCAAGCTTCCTAGATAAGTCGGAGGAGTCACCTGTTAGAGAAAACCTTGCCTTCTTCAACTCTTATCGAGGGATAGTGCCCACCTAAATCCTCCTCACTGCTGTGGAGGCCTGTCCCTTCCTTTTCATGAGCAGAGCTGGGTGCATGTGGGACCTCTGTCTCTCAGCTTCTTCATAGGTAAAAGTAATAATACTTGCTGTAACCAACTTCACTGGGTTCCTGTGAAGTGAGTGCTTTGTACATCGTCAATAACAACTGTTATTATTTCAGAAGCATTGTGGTGTAGTGGCTAAATAATTGGGCTGGTAATCAGGGAAGAAGCTGAGTTCAGAAGCCTACCCCTAGTACCAGCTGAGTATTGATATAATGGCAAGTCGCTACTATGAGTCTGTTTCCTCCTTAGTAGAAAGAGATTATTAGGAATGGGTGATAGCTCAGAGGATTATTGTGAGGTTCTGAGGGGTTTGTGAACTTATTAACTTTTTTGGTAATTATTTTAATATAATTGATTTCCTTTCATTTAAAAACATTATGAGAAAGGGTCTCATTTACCAGACTTCCAAAAGGGTCCAGGACAACAAAAGAAAAAGGTTAAGGACCTCTGATGAAATGTATGTCAGTTCCATTACATACTTTTTAAAAGTGCTATATAAATTCATCACTGTTGCTCCTACCCCCATATTCTGATTGGGCCTTCCCAGCCAAACCTTAGCCTGGAGCAAAATACTCTCCCCACCTCCCACAATTGCATTTCACTAGTTCTTGTCTCAGGCTTCCTAATCTATACTCATGCTTTAAAAGAAGGTTAGCTCTTTCTCCTTCCTCCCCCAACTCCCATGCCTTCCCTCCCATTGCTGGAAGCTTGTGTATTTTAGCTGTGGTCTTTTGGAGACAACACCAAGTGAAAGTTACAGAGGCAAATAGAAGCTTGAAATCAGGAAAACCTTCTTAACAATTAAACTGCCCACATATAGAATAAACAACCTCGAGGGATGGTGGGTTCCACCCAATTGGAATTCTTCAAGCTGGTTGATCAGGGAAGGGAATTATTCCAGATGCTTTACAAATATTGTCTCGTTTGAGCCTCCCAACAACCTTGTCAGGCAATTGCTGTTACTTTCCCCGTTTTATAGTTGACAAAACTGAGGCAAACAGGTTAAGGGCCTTGACCAGGGTCACTCAGCCAGTAAGTGTCTAAAGGTCAGATTTTGAACTCAGATCTTCACTTTGCCACTTAGCTGCTCAGTCACTTGGTTGAGCCGATGGTCGGGTATACTGTAGTGGTTATTCATTTCTGGTATGAATTGCATTAGGTGGCTAGTGAGGTCCCTCCCAACCATGAGTTCTGTGATTCTGAATGTTTGCTCAGATGGAATAGGGGAAGGCTGGTGAGGGTGAAGTTGTTGCAGGCCTGTGGGGGAGATGTTTTTGGGCAGGGAGACCTTGCGCTGTTGTTCAAATCTTATCATAGTTATGGGTCGTCATTCTCACATAACCCTCCAGTTATTTTTGCTTTTTCCAGAGCAAAGCAGTGGAAAAGGTGAGATGTTCTAAATTTCCTTCTCTCCCAACCAAACTCATTGAATTCGTTTGTTGTTCCTCCCATCCAGGAGATGTTGGAGTCCCGGCTAGGTGCCCTGAAGAAGGAATTGGAGGAGTTTGAAGATTTTAAGTCCATGGAGGAGAAGGAGAGTCGGGAGCTGCTGGTGAGGAGGTGGAGGCTAGGGAGGTACCTTATATTAAACACCAGAGTCTGGGTACGCAGTTTGACTGCTGCACCACTTCCAAGTGGGTGTATGTGGAATAAGAACAGGTACAATTCTGGGTGAAAGAGGCAGAAATGTAAATGCAGGTTGTCCCAAAAGTCTTGGTGCAGTTTTAAATGATTAAAGCTCTTGGAACATCCAGTATAGACTTGAAGGATGGAGGGAGAGGGAGGTATATATCTATACAGAAGAATTCATATTAAAGGGTTAGAGTGTGTGTAGGACAGATGAATGTGTGTGTGTGTGTGTGTGTGTGTGTGTGTGTATTGTATGTGTGTCTGAAGTGGATATGGTCCATGCACATATGAAGTGCGTGCTCTCTCTCTCTCTCTCCTTTCTCTCCCTGCTTCTTCTTCTTCTCTACTCTCTATGCTTTCTACTCCCAGAGGCAGGCACATAAACCAGTAATAGGGAGATTGAGCAGAACAGGAGGTCAAGAATTCTGAGAACCCAGGCTGCTTTTTACTTTTAGACTTCTAAGATTCCAGAAAAGAGAATATGGGAGTCCCCCTGCTCATGATCTTTCTACTGATCTGTGATACCCAACCCTAATAACTTTCAAGCTTTTGCTGCTGGAGAAGTATATGTGTTTTTATCAGGTCAAAAACACCCCTTTGTCCTATCTTTGGTTTGTGATTGCTGTGATTTCAGTAAGGTGGGGAAGCTCCTGGCTTGAACTCTCCCTCCAACAAATCTTATAATTCCTGTGTAGCTTAAGGACATAAAGTTGTTTTTGGGCACTTGGAGTGACTCATCAATAATCACTCACCTTCTCAAATATTGAAAGTGTTCCTTATGATATTCTTGTAGTTCTAGTTAGTTGAGAGATAATCTAAGCTTCCTTCTGTTTCTAAAATATTATGCTTTGTATACTTGTCTTTGCAGAATCTCATTCTGAAGGATTCTATCTGATGTTTGTTTTATCTTGGGTTGAATGCTGTATACAACTTTTTTTCAACATTCTCTTCTCCACCTCCCCCATCTGTAATGCAGAACTAGTTAGCTATGTGGCTTTTTTGTTTAGTCATTTTTCAGTCATGTCCAACTCTTCATGACCCCATTTGAGGTTTTCTTGGAAAAGATACTGATACTGGTTTGCCATTTCCTTCTCCAGATCATTTACGGATGAGGTAACTGAGGCAAACAAGGTTAAGTGACTTATTCAGGGTCATACAACTAGCAGGTTGGATTTGAACTCAGGTCCTCCTAACTGCAGGCCCTGCTCTCTATCCGCTGTGCCACCTAGCTACCAATTATGGGGCTTTAATTAAATCAGTCCTTCCATTAATGCAGTTAATAGGAAGTAGACTTGAAAAGGTTTTAGTGGGGGATTAAGGAGAAAACTAAAGGAAGATAAAATCTTAAGCGGGGGAATTTGACATAGGCAGAGGATGTTAATATGCTTAACTCTGTAGGACCCTGCCTGTCTGACCCTTACCCCAAATACCTCTTTATCACTTCCTGCCTTTTGACACTTAAATGCATATACTCCATCTGCCCTAGGTTGGAAGTGGCCTCAGTTAGTCAGTCATTCAGTCTATAAGCTACGTATATCTGTTTTTCATTTGGTACTAAAGTAGAGTGATAATGGATAATCCCCTCAGTTTATCTATACCAGGCCCCCCCAATCTCTTCTTCATGCAGATCAACCAATCTGGCAAACAACCAGGAGCACTTCTTCCCTTTTTTGTTGAGAGGGACAAATATGAGTAAGAAAATTGGAACAGGCCCGTTCCAAAATATGGAAGAGTGGAATGTTAAAGAGTCTTCTCAACTGAGGCCTTTTCTGATTTTCCCTCTCTCCTCCCCACCCCATTCCAGTGGCTCTCCCCCTCCCCCACTCTTCCCACCCTTGTCCTTTATTTACTTATAGGAGTTGATTCCCTCGAGAGAAAGTAAGTTCCTTGAGGGAAGGGATGGTTTTCCTTTTCTGTCAGTATACCCCGAGCCTAGTACAATGCCTGACACGTGGTAGACTTTTAATAAAGGCTTGTTGACTTGATGAATGGATGAATGAATAAGAACCTATGGAATAGAACAGAGAGGGCAGTCAAGATTGTTTGTTTAGAAAAGATAGTAAATGTATGAGCATATGGAGATAATGACTGATTTTGTTGGGGCGGGGAATGGCAATTGGGGTTAAGTGACTTGCCCAGGGTCACACAGCTAGTGAATATCATGTGTCTGAGGCTGGATTTGAATTCAGATCCTCCTGATTACAGGGCCAGTGCTCTATCCACTGCGCCACCTAGCTGCCCCTTAATGATTGATTTTTTTTTTTTTTTAAATTACCTTAGTCTATAGTCTCAAGTGAGTGCTACTTTCTTCGAAGTTGTCGAGTTGGGAGAACATACAATTTATTCTAATGATACTTCCATGGCTCCAAAACTCCTCTATTGGAAATTCTGTAGAAGAATATACTACAGGTTCTAGAATATTTTCAGTAGTTGCAAATCTTCCTAATTTTAATTTGGGTTTGATTTTTGGAAACAGCCAAAGATCATCATGGACAATTCCAGCCAGTAAGGTAAGTGACCAAATTGGATGACATTTTTTTGTCACCTTGGTCTAGTAGAAAGAGTCAGCCCGTTTCATCTGAGTCCTAGCTATATAACTTTGGGTAAGATGGTTGGTGGGTCTCTGAGTCTAAGCTTCCTTATCTATTAAATGGGGAAAATACCTACCTGTCCTATCCCATTGGGTTCTAGAGAGGATTAAAAAGAGATTCTTTGTGTGAAGGCACTGTATGATTATAACTATAAAATAATATGTAAATATAAGTTGCTATTATTGCAAAAGGAAATTTTGTTTGTGGTTTTGTGAAGGTTTGTGAAGCCTTTTTTGTTCACAACAATCCTGTGCATTAGATTAAATGCTTTCCTCACAACAATCTTGGTAGGTAGGGGTAGGTAGGGATTGCGCAAGTATTGTGCAAGATTGTGCAAGGAAACTGGGACTCTGAGGAATTAAGTCAGTTGTATGTGCCCAAATTAGAAACAGGATTCAAACCCAGGTCTCCTGACTCTAGAGATCTGACCACATTGCCTCTCTAGATTTGTTATTTTTGTTGTTCAATTTTTTTGGGGGGGTTCATTTCCAGTTCTTTGTGTTTTCTTGGTAAAGATACTAGAATGATTTGCCATTTCCTTTTCTGGGGGGGGGTCATTTCCAATTCTTTGTGTTTTCTTGGTAGAGATACTAGAATGATTTGCCATTTCCTTTTCTAGCTCATTTTATGGATGAGGAAACTGAGGCAAACAGGGTTTTTTGACTTGCCCAAGGTCACATAGCTGGGAAGTATGTGAGGCTAGCTTTGAACTCTTCTTCCTCTTTTTTTTTTTTTTGCCAGCTTTTTTTTTTTTTTTTTTTGTGAAGCAATTGGGGTTAAGTCACTTGCCCAGGGTCACACAGCTAGTGTCTTTGTTAAGTGTCTGAGGTTGGATTTGAACTCAGGTCCTCCTGACTCCAAGGCCAGAGCTCTATCCACTGTACCACCTAGCTGCCTTGCAGGTTTGAACTCATGAACATGACTTTCTGACTTTAAGCCTGGCACTCTATCCACTGTGCCAGCTAACTGCCTGTAAACCAGTGAATGTTGTTCAGTTGTTTTTCAGTTGTGTCTGATTCTTCATGACCCTATAATAATTTTCTTGGTAAAGATAATGGAGTGGTTTGCACTGTATCCACCATGCAAAATCAAATAGAAACAGATCGCAGAAGGCCTCATGTTGACATAGAAAACCACAAATTGACATTATTTATGCTATGCTATATTTTTATTTATTTTGTTAAATATTTCCCAATTACGTTTTAATCTGATTTTGTGGATGAGTTTTGCAATACCTGCATGGGAGTTAGATACATCAACTCCAGATATATCTAACAAAAAATAAGACTGGATTTTTTTTTAGTATGTTTTCTAAACTTGCTTTTAAAGACAAGCAGCTCTAGAAGAGGAGTCCTGAAAAAAGATTTTGAATAATAGTAGCGTAGTTGGAGTAAGCATGTAATTCCAAAGGGTAGATGATCACTTTAAAGCACCATACTCATTTAGATATAACATGAGGAGTTGGACAATAGTAAGTCCGGATACATTTCCCAGCATGCTTGTGTAATAGACAAAGGGCTGTCTGAACAAAGCTTTATTTCCATGAGGGACAGAGGGTTATTTTGTTATGGGGAAGAAACAGGGAACCTGGGAGGAGGAAGATGAAGCCTGGGAAAACCCAAGGATTTTCTTCTTTTTTTCGCAGTGTTAGGCCACAGAGCCTTGGGATATTATGTCCTAGTCAGAGGGCCTTGCATCTGCTGCCCAGCACAACACATTGAGAGTTATTAGCTTGCTGAAATCTAGGTTTCCTGATCCCATTATAGATGTATAAGTTTTGTTCTTGTTTTTTTTTTTTTTTTGAAACTGACAGGCTGTATAAGAAAGACTATTAGGATGATAGAGTAAAAGATCATTAGAATATGATTCTTTGAATATATAGTTTCATCTCACATAAAATGAATGGTGTGTGTATAGGAAGGAATTGGTTACCAAGAGGAAAGAATATGTTTGTATAGTAGATGAGAATGTGTATCTGAGAGTAAACAGGAGAAGATCAAGTTCAGTTATGTGATGTGAGATGTCTCTAACTCTATAGAGTTTCATATAGTATATGTAATTCTATAGTTACATATACTATATGTAGACTGGTATGTACGTGTGCCTATTCTGATATGTAGTTGAGAGTTGAGGGTGTGTGTTCTTTCTTTATGTACTGTACTTCCTTTATGTACTGTACAGTGTTAAGAGATCCATTTCTCTTACTTATTCCCACTCCCTTTCTCCTTGGGCAGAAGCAAGTGACTGTGGAGCGGGAGAAAGTGGGGGCTGAGTTCCAAGCACTGAGGGCCTTCCTGATGGAGCAGGAAAGCAGGTTGGTGGGGCGTCTGGAAGAGCTGGCCAGGGAGGTGACTCAAAGGCAAACTGAGAACCTGAACCAGCTTGGCAGTGAGATCTCCCTGCTGTCCAAACTCACCACTGAGATGGAAGAGACATCCCACAAACCTGACCTGGACTTCCTGCAGGTGAGCTGGGCCTGACTTGCTCAGAATTACAACCATTAGATTGTTTAAGACTAAACAATAGTGGGAAAATACCAGTGCAATGCTCTAAGTTTATCTTATCATCAAGGCTTCTTTTGGTTGAGATAGAGTAATAAGTAAGGTGATATTAGAGTAATAGGACATTAGAATCTGATTCTGTGATTTTATGAAGGATCATAGAATCCTGGAGTTGGAAAGGACCAGAAGAAATCAAGTCCTCCAACATAGGAGAATTTCTAAATGGTTTCCTTTCCTTAATTTAGCACTTAGTTGCATACTGTCTCTTTTGCTTTTGTTTCATAGATTTGGATTCAGAAAATCTGGGCTCTTAAGTCTCAACTCTGAGTCTAACCGTATGACCTCAGTCCTTTTCAACCTACCTATTTTTAAGGAAAGTGAGACTTAGAGATCTTTAGGAGCAAGAGTTGTCTCCCCAGTCTAGTTGTAAGCTCCTTGAGGGCAGAGACTACTGTGCTTTTCAATTTCATTTTATATTAGCACCTAGCACTGTACTAACAACGATGGTGCATTATTATATGTTGGTTGATTAAACCATCTAGCACAGATGGCTGATTGTTCTTTTCTCCAAGATCATCAGTTATAGAGACTTAGTTTTATTCCCTAGCTAAAAGAGATGTTTCATAGATTTGAGCTAGAAGGGAACTCAGGCATCCCTATGTTACAGATGAGGAAACTGAGGCCCAAAGAAGAGAAATGACTTGCCCAAAGTCATACAGGTAGCAAGTAGCAGGACCAAGATTGAAACCTTAGTTCTCTGGTTCTAAATCCTAAACTCTTATCATGGTACCCTTTTGTCTCTTTGGTCTTGGTTTAAGAAACATCATAGGTTTCCTGTAATCTCATCCTACCCACCCCCTATCCCCCCACCAAAAAAAATTCTCTAACCATGTATGTAACAAATAGCATTAAAGAGTAAGGAATTTGTGGCTGGGGTTGTTGGAAAGCTGGAAGGCTACATATTCTTCCTGTAGCTTCCTGTAGTCTCTATTCAATTGATTGAGAATTTGTTATAAACAAAGCTCTGTGCTAGCATTTATTAAGCTTCTACTGTGTGCCAGGCACAGCAATAAATGCTGAGAATACAAAGCAAGGCAAAAGAACTGTCCCTGCTCTCAAGGAGCTTATAGTCTAATGGAGGAGACAGTATGCAAACAATTATGTCCAAACAAGACATATATCCAGGATAAATTGCAGGTGATCAATATAAATTGGAGGCAATCAATAGAGCAAAGGAACTAGCATGAAGGGGGTTCAGCAAAGGTTTCTTGTGGTGATACAGAAATACAAAGATGTTTAAGACGTGGTACAGGACTGGAGTTGTTTGTACAACCCAGTTGTGGATAGAAACCTTAAACATTAAAACAAAGTAAGATAGTAATACAAGGTGGTGGGCAACTAAGTACCAAATGTGTGATAAAAAGTTCTATAGGAATTCAGAGGAGGAAGGGTATTCATGGGAAACATTATACAGGAAGTACGACTTGAATTGGGCTTTAAAGAGTAGATAGGATTCAGATAGGAAAAGAGTGGAAGGAAATGTCACGTTATGAAGAGAAGGAGATCCCAGGGCAACAAATTTGGCCTGTATTAGGGCCCAGAAACCTGGGAGAGAAAACTTTTCTCTTTGAAGTAGGGGAAAATGAGATCTCCTAAGGGGATGGTTTTCAAGTCTTAGAAAATCAGAGAGAAAGGGGAAATGACCATGGTTTCTTTGTTTGAAGCCTAAACTGATTTTTCTTTCTTTATCTGGAGAATGAGGCATGTTCAATGTTGATTATTTTCTTCATTATTTTTGTTTAGGAGTTCAAGAACACGTTAGGCAGGTAAGTAAACTGTAACTCTTTGCATTTTTAAAAACCCTTCTCTGATTATCCTTTCTCTTCATATTCACCATTGTGGGGAGGAAAAACCAGATGACCTCCCCCAAGGAAAGTTGATGCCAAGCCATGGTTGCAGAGGGTTCTGGAGCCATGGTTCTCTTCTCTACCAACAAGCTCTTAACAGTGTAGGTTCCCTCCTCTCCCAGGACTCCAGGCATATGCTCTGTGGTTCCCCAGGGAGTCCTCCCTAGGTTGCCTGTATAAGTGGAAGGAATGGAACTAAGAAGGGTTACTTAGTCAAGGCTTGCTGGAGGTGGGTCCCACATTAAACCCTGTTTACAAGAAATGGACATCAAGTCAGGGAGGGATAGAGAGAGTCTATCTTAGAGGTTCCTGCAGACTAAAAGGCAAGAACCATGCTAGGAAGTTCTGTGGTATCCCCTTTCTCATTACCAGGTAGTCTCATGGCTCCATTTCCCAGAGACCAAAAGGGAAAAAAGACCAGGGAAAGGGAGGTAGTTGGTGCCAATGACATCCTCTTTCTTTTTCCTCCAAGGTGTGACAATGTGCCTGGCCCCAAACCAGCCTCAGTCTCTTCTGAAATGAAGAGTAAAGTTTGGAATATTTCACTCAAGACCTTTGTTTTGAAGGGACTGCTAAAGAAGTTCAAAGGTGATGGGTTTTGTTGGGGATGGGTAGCTGGGAGGGTTTGAATACAGATACTGTGTATAGGAGAGCAAAAGCTAAAAATGTGTCTAATGAGGTTCATGCAGGAGGGTCAAGAGACACTATAGGTCCAGCTTTATCAGCTGATTAATCCAAAAGCATTCATTAAATGCCTGCTGTGTGACAGGCACTGTGCTTAGGTTCTGAATGTCTTATCTTGGTGGAGCTGGTGGGGGAAAGGTGAGAGGGCAGTGCAAAAAAGAGAAGGGATAAGCAGCAACAGGGTCATCCTATAAGGGTGTCTTATCTGTCTTGTCAGAGGCTGTTCCATTATTTATTCTGAAGAAAGAATACGTATACAGGGAAGACTTTGAGTGGGTTGCAGGCACTGGAATAAGGCAGGATGGGGAGCCAGGTGGCATTTTAAACTCCTTGAGGGACCTGCAAATAGGTTACAAAGTAGATAGAGCGCTGGGCTTAGAGACAGGAAGACCCGAGTTCAAATGTGGATTCAGATTTTTATTAGCTCCGTGACTATGGGCAAGTCACTTAATTCCTTTTTGTAAAATGAGGATAATAATATAACCCCCCTTCCAAGTAAAATGCTTAGCACAGTGCCTGGCACATAGTAGAAGTCTATAAATGCTTGTTTTCTTCCTTCCTTCCCAGTCCTGCCTAGCCCAGTGCCTGGTCTTATAGTAGATTTAATACAATTTTGCTTGAATGAATGATGTCTTGATAACTCAACTAGAACATTCATTCTTGCTGTTTGTGTTCCTCCTCCTTTCAGAGGATCTTCGGGGAGAACTGGAAAAAGAGGAGAAAGGTAAATGTTGTTAGCAGTAAAGATGTAAAACAAAGCAATTCTCCCCATCTCTGTAAATCTATCTCCCAGTCTCTGTCTCTCTCTCTGGCATCACCAGCTACCCTAGAGGGAGGCAGTGTGTGCTATAGGGCAGAGAGCCCCAGACCAGGAGTTAGGAGACCTGGTATGTCATCCTGGCTCCGCCTCTAATTAGCTGAGTGACCATGGGCAAGTGACTTCCCCTTTCCTGGGGCCTCCGTCTTCTCTGTAAAATGAGACTGGACCTAAGGTCCTTTGCAGCTCTGACATTCTATTGCTTTTGTCTTTTTTTTTTTTGTGTGGGTTGTATGGGTCTTTTCCTATAGATGTGTCTCTTCTTTTCTCTGCCTTTTCCATTATGCAGGTGGGACTACCCCAGAGGGCAATGGGGCATGTGCTCAGTGGCCTGTGGGGTAACCTGTACCATTGGCACTTCTCCCAGGGGGAGGGAGCAACACTATGGCCTGGGTCTCTGGATACTTTACTTTGGGGAGGTCTGTCAGTCTACAACATGTACTGACCCTGCTGTGCCTCTTTCCCCCCCATTCCCGCCCGCCCTGTACAGATAGATCCCTGTACCAGGCACATTGGGGGGGAGAGACAGAAGAAAGGAAGAAACATGGTCCCTGCCCTTGGAGAGCTCCTGGTATGATGGGGGATACAGGGCATACACTTAACACTGGATTTTTTTTTTTAACGTAGAACACAGTGCAAATGATCAGAGTGAGATCTGAATGTACGCAGGATAAAAAGAATGATCAGGGTCTGGTGGGATGTAGGAATCCTGGAAGGCTTCCTAATGGAAAAGGGATTTTTTTTTTTGAGTCAGGTTTAGCAAGAGAAGAGAGAGATACAGCTTGTCTGAGAGGAGGGGGGATATCCCACCTAGAGTTAGGGAGCTATACCCAATGATGCCTTTCTCTGCCTTTGTCTTTTCCTCTTTTCCTCCTCCCCCAAAGTGGAATTGACATTGGATCCTGACACAGCCAACCCCCGCCTCATCCTCTCCCTGGATCTCAAGAGTGTCCGCCTGGGCCCACGACCCCAAGATCTGCCTCCTAATCCCCGACGCTTTGACACGAATACTCGAGTGTTGGCCTCGCGTGGATTTTCTTCTGGCCGTCACCACTGGGAGGTGGAAGTGGGCTCGGCTGATGGCTGGGCCTTCGGAGTGGCCCGGGAGAGTGTCCGGCGTAAGGGCCTCACCCCCTTCACTCCCGAAGAGGGCGTCTGGGCCCTTCAGCTCAACGGTGGGCAGTACTGGGCCGTGACATCTCCTGAGCGCACCTCACTGAGCCCCGGGGGGCGGCTGGCCCGGGTCCGGGTCGCTCTGGATTTAGAGGCTGGTGCAGTGTCTTTCTATGCCGCTGAGGACATGCGGCACATCTACACCTTCCGAGTAGCCTTCCGAGAGCGAGTCTTTCCTCTCTTCTCTGTCTGCTCTACTGGGACATACTTGCGGATCTGGCCATGAGATGGGGTCAGAGATGATGGGCCGCTAAGAGGATGGGGCTGATTCAGGCCTCTGGGGTACTGGGAGCTGCAGGATGTTGATCCTGCATAGGTCTTTCCCCCTAACCCTGGCTTTCCACCTGGCCAGACCTAACTTTGTTTTATCTGAGAGATGGGATACAAGCAACAAGTTAATGTTGTATGTATAGGCCTCTCCCAAATCCTGGCTTCTTGTTTGCCATGTGCTGGCTTTATCCCTTCTCCAGCCTCTTGCTGGGGCTTATTACAAGGAAAGCAGCCAGATTATCTCCTACAGATTGTCACCCTTTCCCCTCCTCGTTCTGGGCTACCTTTTCACCAAAACTTATCTGTGGACTTAACCTTGAGGCCTGTGAATTCTAGGGACTTTGGCCAACCCTCCCTTTGATGTTTTTTCGGCAGGTGGCAACAACTGTGGCCAAGTAGCAAGTTTAGGCTGTCCATATCTGCCTGGCTCCTTGTTCCTGGTCTCACTTCAGCTCTAGATCTTAAAACTGCTCAGTGTCTCCTTTCTCTGGCTGTTGATACTGGCTTTTGCCTCAGCTTTCTTCTGCATCTTCATTTTCCCCAGGACTTTAGGAGGTGTTGGGCAGAGGTGGTAAGAAGTGGAAGGGGGACTAGCAAAATTCCCCTTTCCTCGGGGGCCGGTTTCTCCAGCTCTCTGTGGGTTCCTGCTTACTTGAATCTCAGTCCCGAGCTATCCCAGCTGAGGAGGAAGGCAGCTCTGGGGCTGGGGCAGGAGATTTTATTTTCTCTGCTTTGCACTTTTGTCAGGCTGTAGCCAAGAGGATCAGAAGTGGACTCAAAGCTGAGTGGACTTGGCTGCGCGTCTTTGGACTCGTCAGTTTTCCTGGCTACAGCTGATGTCTGGAATCAGGAAAGAGTTCTGTTTCCAAGATGTCAGTCTGCCCAGACTAGAATTAGACCATTGCCCATGTGTGTGACCATGTAGCCGCTCAAGGGAATAAATGCCAGCACACTTTTGGGAATTCACACTCACACTGCCCTATAACCTTCCTTCCCCTCCCCCACCCCGACCATATAAAGACTATAAAGGTAGACCTTACCCCTAAATACACAGGCAAATCCACACTTAGACCTTCATAACCAGTCACATTAGCGTACAAACCCACAGGCACCAATGCACTCATAACAACCGATATTCAGGTACTTCCTGCCACAAATATATATTCCCACTGTTTTACCAAATGATGTAAATACACTTGCAACACCTTTCCAAGAAGCACACCTAGAGAGTATGTCATACACACATAGATGTACTGTCTAGATCTTGAATCACTGGGTTCTAGGTTCTCCTTCATGATTTCCATGGCCTCTTTGCCAGGACGGTGCCTCAGTTTCCCTAATTGGTGATACTTCCTGCTCTTGGCGACCCGTGCTGCAGAGACAGGGGAGCAGAACAAGAAGGGAGGAGGAGTGGCTTTCCGTGATCAGCTTTCCTTTGGAGGGTCAGAAATACAGAATATGAGTTCACATTGTTACTTGGTTTCTTGGCGGGGTGAGGTGGGTGGGAAGGGGACTGTGTCATTCAGAGGTGTCTGTGAGTCCGTGTGTGATTGTATCTATGGATCATTTTTCTATTCTGAGTGGTGAGTCTGTGTGTGGACCTGTCCATTACTTAGTGGATCTGGATACTGGTGTATGTGGGTGTGTGAAGGGAGTACACATTTGTTGTAGTCTCCCATTATGTGAATGTGGGTGTACTTGTGTGTATTTGTGCTGTAAGTACCAATATGAGCTCGCCCCTTTGGGGCTATGTGTTAATGGAGGAGGGTTTTTGAATGTTCCGTTGAGGTGTCTGAGTTCTTGATTGTGCATATAGATAATGTTTGCATGTGAGTATGATATCATTCAGTGAATGTATGTCTCTGTAGCAGGAGTGAATACTTATTTGACTAGTAGCTGCTCTGGGTAGGGAGAAAGGAAAAGTTTGGCATAGACTCTAGACCCTAGAGCAGGAGTTCTCAACTTAGGATATGTGAACTTGTGTTTTAAAAAAAATTTTTTTTGGTTAACTATTTCAATATAATGGTTTCCTTCGTCACCCTATTTTATCTTTTTGATTGACAACATTATTCTGAGAAGGGGTCTTTCCATAGGTATCCCCAGACTGTCAAGAGAAGCCCATGACACAAAAAAGTTAAGAACCCTTGACCCAGAGGAAGGCTATATGCAAAATAGTTACTTGTGATGTCATCAGTCTTCTGTCTGATTCTGTGAGTGGCTCTCTCTGCTCTCCCATTCTCAGGACTTGAGGTTCCTTCCCTCACTCTCCATGCTCAAATGATGGACCCTATTAAGTGGCAGAGGTGAGTTGGGTAGTTGTGGGAATAGGAGGGTCTGTCCCATTTCCCGGGGCAGGGCAACACCACCTGTGAAGGCAGCAGTAGAGTAGAGCTCTGAGAAACCAGGCTTGAGGTAAGGCCAGCTACTCACACTGACTTGGAAACTCCCAGTCTTCATCCTCCCCCAGAATCCAGGAATCCTGCCATTGAGCTGATAGTAGTCGCCTTAACTTAAAGGCATTTTCTTCTTCCCTTCCTTCTGGACATAGACATCTGTCCAAAAGCTCCTTTGTCCCTTTAGGGATCCATGTGTCTCAATCTTTCAGTTTCTGGGAACTGGAGCTAACTCTGATTTGCATACAGAGTGGTAAGAGGTCCACAGTGCCCAACACAGTATCTTGCAGGTAGATGCCCATACAGACATTTACTGAAAAGTGAATTTCCACATGTATAATAACCAGAATTTCTTTGTCACTTAAAGGTTAGCAAAGTGCTATACAAATAAATATTATCTCATTTGATCTCAGCAACCCTGGGAGGTAGTGGCTATTATTATCTCCATTGTATAGATGATGAAATTGAGGAATGAGGTTAAATGAGTTGTCTGAGGTAGGATTTCAACTCCTGTGTCTTGTGTCCAGGTGCAGGCTACTTAACTGCAACATTGGATCGCTAAGAATTGACTACTTTGAATGTAGTGGAGAGATCACTAGATTTATAGTTAGAGGACCTGAGTCCAGATCCCAGCTCTTTCACTTGCTATGCATGAATCAACAATCACTGGTAGGCATTGGGAATGCAGATAGAAAATTAAAAATCTCCAATGAGCCTTTATTCTATTGAGGGAGGCAACAAGTACATTACATAAGTAAGATGATACAAAATAAATACAAGGCAATTTTTTGGAACAGGCACAAGCATCTAGGGAGATCAGGCAAGGCTGTTCACATAGAGCTGAGCTCTTGAAAGAAATGGCTGCTGTCATGCGGAAGTGCATTCTAGGCACAGGGAGACAGCCTATGCAAAGGCACTGAGGTGGGAGATTGTGAGGAGCGGCTTGACTCTATGTGTGAAGGGGGAAAATGTAATAAGACCGGAAAGGGAGGTTGGAGTCAGATTCTGAAGGGTTTTAAATGCCAAATAGGAGTTTGTGTTCCATCCCAGAGGTATCAGGATACTCTTGGAGTTTTACTGCGTCACCTGTGTGACCTGGGGAAGATAATTTCACTCTCTGGGCCTCATTTATCTGTAGAATGAGGGGTTTGCCCTAACCTAAATGATCTCCAATCTCCATCACCTTCACTGCTCTAAATCTGTGTTCATATGATTCTAATTAGGGAGGTAATCTGGAGGAGATAAAGTGTTAGGAAACCTGAATAAACGTGGTGAAATGTTTTGTCATTCTTTGGTGATAGGGTATTTCAGCCAACAGATATAACCTAGCAAAAAGCCCAGAGGCAAGAAAAGCATATTTAATAAAAGGACTATTGACTCAATTTATCTAAGAGGAGGAGAGGTTCTAAGAGATTAAGAAAGTCAAGTAATTTGTAGAGAGCCCAGTGAAAGTTTTAAGACCAGATTTTGGTAAACACCCAAGGAGGGGGATGGTATCGTCAGAACAGTAATAAGGGAAGAAAACTTAGTAATAATGGAGGTCAACTGGAAAGAGAGGATGAAACAAAGAGGGGTAGTCTGGTTAAGGAAATACCAGTATATTATGTGAAAAATGACTAGATTAAGGTTGTGGTTGAAAGGTGAAACGTAAGATTTTAGAGTTATTTATGCCCTTATCGTCTGTCTTAGGGTATTGCAATCCTGATTACAAACCTAATCCAACCTTAATACAGCTGCTAAATTGATATTCTTGAAAAAATTAAAAATTAGTCAAATCTACCAAGATATCCTTGATATGTGCATAGATTCAATTACAAAATACTCCTTATAGGAATAAAGAGCTACTTAAATACTGGAAGAATACACAGTACACATAGTTGAGCTGGACCAGTATAAAAATTCAAACAGAACCAAAGTTAATATACAGATTTAATGTTATGCCAAAGTACCAATTGAGATATTTTTCAGGGATAGATAACATAATCCATTTGGAAGAACAAAATATCTGCATCATCAAAAAAATTGATGAAAAAAAGGTAGGAATGAACATAAAACAGCTTTGTCATGCCTTTAAACATAGCACAGAGCAACAGTCATCATTAAAACCATTAAAACTAGTTTAAAAAATGGAAAAGTCAGCAGAACATATTAAACAAGGAAGAGGCAAAAACATTAAACCCAATGTTCAGTAAACCTAAAAACAGAAATTACTTAGGAAAGACCTTGTTTGATATGAACACCTAGGAAAAATGGCAAGTAGTCTCATAGAAATTAGGTTTAAATGAACGTATCATTTTCTATAATAAATTCAAAGTGGATATGTGATCTGAATATTAAAGATCATACCATAAAAAATAGAAGAAATAGATCATATACTTTTCAGTTTTGGGTAAGGAATAAATGATTAAGCAACTGAGGGATAAAAGAATTTTGATTACATGAAATTGAAAAACTTTTGCACCAACTAGGATAAGAGAAGTAATCTTTGTCTCAAATATCTCCGACAAGGGTTTCTTGTTTAAGATATGTGGACTAACAGAACTACGAATTAACAGAAATAAAGGCCCCAAACTATTTTCTAATTAAGAATTGCAAACTATTAACAACCATATGGAAGGATGCTCTAAAATACTAATAGGAGAAATACAAATTTAAACACTCTGAAAATAGCAAAGATTATAAATGATGGAAATAATGTTGGAGAAGTGAGAACATGAATCTTAATGCGTTATTGGTGGAGCTGTGGATTGGTACAACCCGTTCTGGAAATGTCTATACCCTTTGGTCCAGAAATTCCACTGCTAGGCATATACTCCAGAGAGGTCATTGAGAAAAAGATTCCACATATGCTAAAATATTTAAAAGCCGCTCTTTTGGTCACAAAGAACTGAAAACAAAAGTAGATGCCCATCTGTTGTGGAATGGCTAAACAAATTGTGATACCTGAATGTAATGGAATATTAATGTGCTGTAAGATACAATGAACATGGTGAATACAGAGAAGCATATGAAGACATTGATTCAAAGATGAATTGGTTGACTTGGGTGTTTAGGAGGATGGACTCTAGTCAAAAAAGTCACCATTTTGTGCTGGCCGTATATAAAAAGAGAGTATATAGACCTGCTTAGGACCTTTTAGGCTTTTTACAACTTTTCCCTTTCAACTTCTGGAATGCTGCCAGATAGGAGAGAGGAGGAATTTCTCATTCTTTCCTCTCCTCCCCACCTTCTCCTGGCAGTTAAAGGCCTCCTTAGGGCAGAAGCCCAATGTGTTTATCCAAGTTAGCCTGGAAAGAAAGAGTTCCTTTTTTTTCCCCGTTCTGAGTATAAGTCCAAGACTCGAGAGTAAATGTCCCAGACCAAGAGATGACAACAGTCATGCTACCAGGTTGAGTATTCTGGACAAGTATATAAGCCTACACATAAGCCATACACATGGCCACAGAAGAGTATGTCCATGGACAACATCATTCCTGAGCTACATCCTAATTAGAGGAGGGAAGATTTCTAGGCAGCATGTAGCTAGAATGTTGCCTCCTAGCCAGAGAAGGAAGGAAGGTTTCTTGGGTATTACTAGCCTTGAAGAGGGGTAGGCATTAAAAAACCAAAACCAAAACAAAACAAAACAAAACACCTTCCTGTCCTCCAGGAGCTATAATCTATGGGGGGAGAGGGAGAGAAGATATGGTTGATGTGTTAGTTGGTTTAGCTGAACTGTTATTTTTTTAAGTCTGTTATAAGGGATGATAAGATGGGTAGAGGAAAGTATTAGGTCAAAACAATATATATCAATAATTTTTTAAAAAGTTGATTTTTACTGATCTTTTATTTTTGCCTTACAAAGATTTCCCTGTATCCATCTCCTCCCAGAGAGCCATCATTTATGACAGAGATTTTTTTTTAAAGAAAAGAGAAAGAATAAGAAAAATTCAACACAACTGATCAACAAATGAAAGAAAAATGATTAAATGCTGTGTTCCACACTGTGTATATTTTTTGTCACAGTGTCTGACATAGTAGTGACATGCTTTATAAGTGCTTGTTGAATGAAATTTACTTGAAAAGTTGTGACCTGCTCTTGCTCATGACCAGTAGTTACAAGACTTGTACTCAGGTTTTCCTGTCTCCAAGGTTGACTCTCTATCCACAGCAAGAGATAAAACATGTGTAAGGGACTCATAGCTCAGCTGATTCTAGAGCTAGAAGGCCCAGAATATAATTACATGGTGATAATGAGGAGTAAACTGAAAGTAAAGGGGCTTTTATAACTCAATCCCTTTATGAGATATGAAATCTTTCTGATTGCGTCAAGAAATGAGTAAGGATTGACAGATAAATTATCCATGCACCATTGTATCTTGAATGAATTTCAGAATTGGAGAACTGGAAGCAGTTGTGGTTGAGATCTTTAGGGGGAGTATTCCATACTCTCTATCCAACATGTTAACTTTGAATCAGAACTAGTTTTATCAGTAGAGAAAGAGTACATCCAGCCAGGAGCAGAGACCCACATTCCATATAGATTCAGAGAAAGACTCAAGACATTCAGATAGCCAGACTCAAGAAGAGGATACTCCCAGAGTCCAATTGAGCAGCCAGCCCAGCAGAGACTGTGCACCCAAGGAGCAACTTTGAAAGGTTTGCATAAGGAGAGAAAAGGCTACTAGGCCTGAAACAACAAGACTTGGGAGGTGCCTTTTGCCATTGCTATGTCCTACACTGGTGCCTCGCTATCATTATACCTTAGGTCTTTGCCCATTTTCCTCACTGATGTTGTGTGTATTTGTGGGGGAGTTCTCCCCAGTTTTATGTGAGGAATGTTTTACAACAATTGTTCTTGATATGTACCATCTTAATAAAGGCCTTTACTAAGAGCAAATTGCATTGACTACTGTCTTTATTTTAAAATAATTTTTATCCTGAACTTAAGATACTTCCTGTAAAAAAAGAGCATTTCTACACATACAGTAGAACACAAAAAGAGGATTCTATATGAAACCAGGAATCTCTATTTTATACCATTTGCTTTTTTTTTTTAAAGTGTTTAATAAATTCTACATGTTACTTTCAAAACTGACCTGCCTGTCCATGCTTCCTTCTGGGTTTCCTTGTTCTTTGTTCACTTAAAAATGCTAAAATGTCTCTTTTTTTTTTTCCCTCATCATAATTGCTAATGCTACTCCCTTAACCTTGACCTTCCAAATTAAAAACCAAGAATTAAAAGAAGTCCTTGTAGCAAATTAACAGAGCCAAACAAAATGGATCCACATAGTGACCATGCCCCACAGTGTGTATGTCTCTGCACCTTGTGATCATCATTTCTGTGTCAGGAGGTGGGTAACGTGCTTCACCATTGGTTCTCTTATGGCATGGATGGTCATTGTTTTGATTGAAGTTCTTAACTCTTTCCAAGTTGTTTTTCTTTACAATATTGCTTTCTTTGTATAATCCTAGTTCTGACTACTGCAGGATTCCCTGTAATCATTTTTAGTCATTTGTAAAGACATAACAGTATTCTGTTATATTAATATGCCACAGTTTGTTCAACCAATCTCCAGTTGTCTTAAGAGGCAATGTAAAATACCCCATTAGATTCTAGTTTTTTGCTTCTCCATTTTAATTCCACATTCTTCATCAGCAAGTGTTTTTTTTTTTTTCCACTTGTGACTATTCCCTTTCCTATAATATCCTCTCAACACCAAGTTGGTTGCTGCCTACACTCTTCTGGGCTTCATGCAGGCCCCTGCGTTGGGGACCACCCTGGGCCATTTTCAGAGGAGCTCTACCAGTTTTATTGCTTCAGGACACAGAATATTTTTTTTTAAATTTATTTTAATTATTTAATTTTTTTTTTTTTTGCGAGGCAATGGGGTGAAGTGACTTGCCCAGGGTCACACAGCTAAGTAAGTGTCAAGTGTCTGAATTTAGATTTGAACTCAGGTCTTCCTGAATCCAGGGCTGGTGTTCTATCCACTGCACCATCTAGCTGCGACCCTGCCCCCCTCCTCCCCACTCCGGACACAGAATCTTGCACACTACAAGTGTCTCTGGTTGTGTTGGAATGCTACCCTATGCTGGTGCTGGCTTTATGGGATGGCCTCTTTTTCCTATTGCTTGTGGACTTCTGGCTGACTTTTGTGCAGTTTTGAGGTAGAAGTCACTTTCTATAGTTTCTCATTGTATTTCTGAATAATTATTTAGGTCTGGTCTGAACTTTTTCGAGTTTTGTTGGTGTGGGTATGTGGAAGCTGGGAGGTCTGCAGCCATCTTGGTAGGAAGTCTTTAGCAGCAGTCTTAATGGGATGCACACTGGTGGGCAGACCCTAGAACTTGAGGGAGAAGCCACCCTCTAAAGAGGAAGCCAACCTGTCAGTGAGAATGTAAGTGCAAGTTTACACTTTAAAAAGTTAAATAGAAATCAAATCAATTAGGTTTCTTTCTTTTTTTTTTTTTGTAAATAGTAGTTTAGTTTTCCCCAGTACATCTAAAGATACATCTAAAGATAGATCTAAAGATAGTTTTCAACATTCATTTTTAATAAGATTTTGAGTTCCAAATTTCTCTCCCTTCCTCCCTGTCCTTCCCCCTCCCCAAGACAGCAAGCAATCTGATATAGATTATACATGTGCAATCATGTTAAACCTATTTCCCATTAGTCATATTGTGAAAGAAGAAAGAACAAAAGGGAAAAACCACAAAAAACAAAAAAGCAAAAAAAAAAAAAGTGAAAATAGTATGTTCGATCTGCATTCAGACTCCATAGTTCTTTCTCTGGATATGGATAGCATTTTCCATCATGAGTCTTTTGGAATTGTCTTGGATCATTGTATTGCTGAGAAAAGCTAAGTCTATCAAAGCTGATCATCGAACAAAGTTGCTGTTACTGGTTCTGTTCATTTCACTGAGCATTAGTTCATGTTAGTCTTTCCAGGTTTTGCTGAAATCCATCTGCTCATCATTTCTGATAACATAATAGTATTCCATTACATTCACATACCACAGCTTGTTCAGCCATTCCCCAATTGATGGGCTTTCCCTCAATTTCCAATTCTTTTTTTTTTTTTTTGGCTAGGCAATGGGGTTAAGTGACTTGCCCAGGGTCACACATCTAGCTAAGTGTCAAGTGTCTGAGGCCTGATTTGAACTAGGTCCTCCTCACTCGAGGGCAGGTGTTCTATCTACTGCACTACCTAGCTGCCCCAATTTCCAATTCTTAATCAGTTAGATTTCTTATAAGAAATGCCATTCTGAAATGGAGCTTGAGGAAAAAATTCAAGAATGGGATTTCCTGTGTCACTTGTCTTCATCTCCAGATCTGACATCTGTTCTGAACTTTAGTCCCATATTTCCAGCTATTTGTTGGAAGTTCTACTTCTGTGTTCCACCAAAGGCCTACTAAGTAGGTCTAAAAGGAAACTCCTCATTTTTTCCTTGTGCTAGTTCATTAAAGGACCTCTGTCAGCCCAGTTCCCTCTTTAAAAACAAAACAAAACAAGAAAGAATGAGAAATTTTATCAGTCTTTCTTTAACTTTCAATTCTGAAACAATGTTATGCATTGAAATCTATTTACCTCATTCTTATCAAAGGCCTCACCAGTTTTTGAAGGGAGAGGCCTGTTCAGTTCAGCAAGCACTCCTCCCAGAAATCTATTAGAGTATAAGACAAAAAGGAAGTAGTCTTTGATTAATTTCATTTAGAGACAAATTTCTTGAGTTCATCTGTGAGCAGGAAAAAAAATAGACTCCTTAGAGTAAGTGATTAAAGAGGGATTGTATAGTTTAAGAAAATTTTAAGAAAGTTATTTTTTCTCATGTACCAAAAATTGTGACTCTTGTTCTGTTATATGAATCACTGTTACCTAAGTTTAGTACTCCTATTTCATCTTGATTATGGAATTTTGTCTATGTTTTGAAGAGGTGGCCCCAGTCCTTGTCAAGGAAAACCCCTCTACATGCACAAATGATCCCTTTCCATCTCATCTGCTACAGCAGATTGCCCTTTCTGTCATCTCTGCTCTCTCTTTCATCTTCTGTCTCTTCCTTATTTACTGGATGCTTCCTTACTGCCTATGAACAATCCCATGTCTCCCCCATCCTCAAAAAACTCACTTGATCATTTGCTGTGCCTGAAACAAGACATTCCATTGCCTGTGAATTTTCACTGGTTGTCCTAATGTTTATAATTCTCTTTATTGTCATCTCTTCTTCCTTGTTTTCTTCAAGGCTCAGCTAAAATTCCACCTTCTGTAAGAAGCCTTTCTCAGGTGTAATCCTAGCTACAAGGGAGGCTGAGGTTGGAAGATCTCTTGGAACTAGAGAGTTCTGAGCTTCAGTGGGCTAATCCAACAGAGTGTTCACACTAAGTTAGACATTTAATATGGTGACTTTGTGGCAGTGGACGGTAACCAGGTTGCCTAGGGAAGGGTAAACCAGCTCAGATCTGAAATAGAGCAGGTCAAGTCTCTGGTGTTGATCAGACTGGGGCTTGCCCCTGAGTAATGCCTGCACTTCCAGCATGGGTGAGATTGGAAGACCCAGTTAAAAAATCAATAAATAAAGAAACATTTTTCAGATCTCTGAATTATTGCCAATAATCTGGTCTCTCTACCTCTTTAATTCTAGTGTCTTCCCTCAGCTGGTTATCTCCAGTTTATCCTGCAGATATATTGTCTGTACTTAGCTGTTTGCCCAGTCAGATTGAGATGCTTAAAATCAGGGACTACCTTTTGCCCTTCTTTTATCTCCAGCACTTAGCACAGTACTTGGCAGGTGGTAGATGCTTGATAAATGCAAGTGGACTTGACCCTGTACATTGTAATAAGAAAACTTACTTGGGTAGAGAGATTTCCAAAGGTGGGATGCTTCTGTCCCTTCAGATTTTTCTCTTTCTAAGCAGAGGTGCTCAGAACTATTTAAATAATAAAGTTGTCTCTGGCAGATTTGTGCCCATAATATACAGCTTTTTTTTTTCTCTTGTGCCCCCAAATCATATTCCCATTTGGACTTCTCCATCTTTGTCAGTAGTCTCAATCAAACCATGGAAATTCAGATTCTTTTCTCTGTCATAAACAGCCATTAGGCCCTATTGATTCTCTCTCTCTCTCTCTCTCTCTGTTTCCCTCTTTGTGGGAAGTGGATAGATTAGCCATGTTATTTTCCTCAAAGGGACTCAGTTGTCTTGATGGACAGGTAAGGGCTGGGAGGCAGCTTCTGCAGGCCTGAAGCAGGGCCTATTTGATTTAGCAATCTTTTAAGCAATATGGGACTGGTTCCTCACCACCATGTTATGGGGCAGCTACAGTAATTTAGTGCTTAAGCTCTACATTGATGTAATGCTTAAGCAGCACAAAGGAGTCCAGTACCTTGTGGATGATGAACTTGTCAGTGGTTGTCTTGGGGCATGCACCGGGCAAAGTTGGCCCAGCAGCCCTATTCCTTCTGGTCTCATCTTGCAAACTAGGAAATAAAATATTGCTCCACCTTTGGTAAAGTCTTTTACATCCAACTCTTCCCTGCACTCAATACCATCTTATTACGGCCCTCATCCCATCACCTTGAACCTGGATATTCACAGGAATCTGTTCTCTCCACCTCACCCATCTCATTTTTCCAATCTATTTTACCCACTACTGTCAGAATCATTTCCCAAAAACAGGTCTTCTTATTCAACTACCTCTCTCTCTCCCAGCTGCAAATATGCTGCCAGCCGGGCATCCTTGCAGTTTACCAGCTCATTTCAGTGACTGATTTTGGCAGGTAGCAGGATCCTCCATTTGTTCCTGCTGCCCCCTCTTCCTCAACCCTTCCCCCATCCCCACAGCTCCCACCCCAGCCATTCCCCAGAGTCAGTTCTCTTGCCCCTCTGCCTTCAGAGAATCTCAGAACTGGAAAAAGATGCTCCCCCACTTTATATTTTTTTTGGCTGAGGCCCAGGGGTGATTTGTTCAAAGTCACATAGTTGGGCAGTGAGTGAGTGACCTTGCAGACATTCGAACCCACGCTTCTCCACTGGCAGGCTAGGGCTCTGCCCCATTCTACACACTGCCCTCTGATCCGGGTCTCCGTCCTTTCCCTCCTAGTTTCCTCTGCGCTCCTGGGTTCCAGACTTCTGGTCCTTCCTCCGCCCCACATGGGGGCGCTGCGGCTCCTGTGCCCACGGTGCATCTTGGCTTCCGGCCTTCCTTCAGCTCTGTGGCCAGAGGGCCGCTCCCGCTGCCAGGTCTGTGGCGGGCGCGCGCACGGCGCTAAGCCCTCCCCAATCATTTCTGCAGCACAGCAGCACATCGGCCCCTGACAACATAGGAGTGCTTCTGCAAGTTGAGAGCACGGCTGGCTCCATAGCTCAGGGGTTAGAGCACTGGTCTTGTAAACCAGGGGTCGCGAGTTCAAATCTCGCTGGGGCCTGGCGGTTGTTGTGTTTTATTTTCCCTTGAAGGAGGTGGTTACTGAAACCAAGAAAATGTCGGGGAGAAGAGAATAAATTTCCGTATCTCAGCTTTGCAATGTCGATCGTGCTCTATCTAATTTCTCGTCGTTCACTCAAGTCTTTTATTGTTTTCCCATCTTCTGTTTTCGTTTTTCTAGAAATAGCACAAATGCAAGGAGGCAGGCAGGAAACATTTATTCAGTGCTTACTATGTGCAAAATCCTGTGACAAAAAAGGAAGTAAGGAAGAAAAGAAGTCAGGCAGCAAAGCAACAAACATTAATTGCTTACTTATGTGCTAGGCAGTGTGCTAAGGAAGACAGGAAAACAAGCAAGGCCACAAGCATTTTATTAAACACTGTGTTCTATAAGCACTGTGCTCAAGAAGGAAACAAGTATTTATTAAGTGCTTACTATGTACTAGGCACTGCTAAGAAAAAGAGGAATGATGGATTGATGGAAGGAAGGTAGAAGGATGGGTGGAAGGAAAAAAGAAGGAAGGAAGGAAAAAAAAAACTTGTATGATTATAGTGGCATTCTTTTGAATGTCCCATCCCTTGTCCCAGCTCTCTAGCCCTTTTAATTCCCTCTGCTCATCTTTTCCTTTGCAGGCCTCTTTTGTCAGTTTCCAGCAGTAAAGGCCCAGATACCCAAAGGAGAATGGGTGAGTTCCGCAGATTCTAATGTATTGAAGGAAATTCTTTTTAAAACTAATTTCTTGGTCAAAGGATAGAGGAACAGATTCTAAGAGAACAAATGAAAGTGATCACCAGCCTTATGAAAAAACTTTCCAAATCACTAATAATAATTTTAAAAAGCAAATTAAAAGAACTCTGAGGTTTTACCTGGCACCCAGCAAATCAGTAAAGATTGATAAAATGAAGGAAATACAGGCACACTAATGCTGGTGGAGTTATGAATTGGCCCAACCTTCTGAAAAATAATTTGGAGCAATGTTAGAAGAGTGGGATTATTCCTATCCTTTGAGCCATGGATAATGTTACTAGCCACTTGCCCCCAGAGTCAAAGAAAGGGAAGGTCCTGGTATATAAAAATATTGATAATAATGCTGTTTTTTAGTATCAAGAAGATAGAAACGTAGAGGGTCCATCAGTTATGGAATGAATGAGAATTGTAGTACGTAAACATAATGGAATATTACTTCTCTGTAAAAAAATTAGTATGACGAATTCAGAAAAACTTGGGAAGATGTGCATGAGCTGATGAAGAGTAAATGTAAACAATATAAAACATCAGAACTCAGATCCAGGCCTTAGCCAATATATACATGCATACATACAAATATACAAACGTGCACACATACACACATATAGTCTATATACACACACAAAGGAAATAGTCTGAGGCAAAATTTGAACAGTTAGCCAACAAGCATTTATTCGGCACCTGTTGTATGGCTGGGTACTGTACTAAGCTAAGAATTCTTCCTAGCAACAAGGCCAGGCCTATATACATGACATTACCTATACCTGCCTTCTTCCTGAGTCAGAACTTGAGCACATATTCCTCCCAACATCAAGACTATATATACATACACACACACATATATGTATGTATATAGAGCCCCACCTATATTTCTCTTTATTCAATGGACTGATAATGAATCATAAGAGTAGTGTGAGAGCTATACTGTCATACATGTTAATTTGTCTTGCTGAGTGACAGGAGAAAAAAATATTTTTTTTTTTAACGTTGCTTCATGCACATCATTAATGCGGTTTTCTGTTACCTATCCATCAGGAAGGATCATAGATTTATTTAGAGCTGGTAGGGACTTTAGAGGGTCCTAGTCCAAACTTCTTATTTTACTAGGGCAATTATACAGATTGTGAGACCAGGTATAGACCACACTTTGAGTTCTGATTTGCAAATGTCACCTTTGAATTTGATTAGCAAGAGTGGGTGGTCTTAGGGGCTTACCCTTCTAGGTGAGCTAAATAAATGAAGTTTTATATATCTTTATCTCTATCTCTATGTCTGTCTGTCTATCTATCTATCTATCTATCTATCATCTATCTATCTGTCATCTACCTATCTGTCCAAAAGGCCTAGCATTTGAACCTTGGAATGGAGGTAATTACAACAATCCTGAGTGAAACCTAACAAATGAGTATGGAGAATGGATTCCAAACCCATTCCCCACCCCCTCCATTTCAAATTGCCTTTAACAGGTTTACTTTTAAGTAAATTTTTTCACTGAGATTATAGAGTTGCAATTTGCTTTCCAATTTAGGCAATAGATAGGATTAGTACAACCCTATAGTCCTGAGTCTTAAATAAATTTATGGCTCAGGCCCCTCCCTTTGAGATTTCTTGTGATTCTAGTCTTTTTCTTCTCATTTGATCCATCTTTTCCATCTCCTTGTTGATGCCAATTTTGTTTAAAAGAAAAAAAAACATGCTTTAATCACCCTTATATAGCAGAGAGTGGAGAGAGTACTGGGTTTGGAGTCAGAAAGGATTAGAGAGCCTCTCTGCTCCAGAGCTTTATCAACTCTGAAACTTTGTCAGTATTCCTTATTCTGTGGAGGTTTGGGTTTCTGCTTTGTAAAACGGAGGTAATGGTATCTACTTGCTCTGCCTACTTCTCTGGGATGATTGTGTGAACACGAACAGAGGTGAGGTAAAATTCTTTGTAATTCTGTTGTACAAATGTAAACTAAAATTATTATCCAGTTAGAGATAAATGGTTTAAAATGTAAATGACACTGAGAGATATGAATGGGTTTCAAATTGTAAATAATCACTGTGATCAGGGCAGTGATTGTGCCCTTTTCATCCTTGTATCTCCCAGCTTCTAGCCTGACATCCAGTGATTGAACTGAATGTACTCAACCAACAAGTTTAAATGAGATGAGCCTCTAGGCTGTGCAAGATTTGGTAAGATTCATTGTATTGTACATCCATAGGCTTATAGGATTCATAAATCTAGACTTCAGAGGGTCAACTGGACCGAACCTCTTGGCCTGTGGAGGTCAGAGCCAAACAGACTGAACAGGCAAGAACAACTGTGCAGAGACTGAGACAGAAGTTTGTTTCCTATGGTGAGGGAAACGAGACACATGTGCTGCTGCTGCCCCCTCCCCACCAGGGGGGGACCCACTGTAGTTCAGGCAATCTCAATACTTATACCAATGAATACCAAGTGAGCTGTAGCCCTGACAATGAGGGGTATCAGCAACAATGTGAGGAATTTGATTCATAGCAGGGCTTCATGACTGGAATTTGTCTGAGTTTTTCTGTGCTTGTCTGAGATCAGAGAACACCTGGTGCTGGTCAAAGCAATACAATAAATGTGTGAAACAATTCTGGGATTTTGCTGTGATTGAGATCATCCAGAGGGTGAGTGCAGAGGATTGTTGTTATGCCATGCACAGGGCACAGCTTGCTTGCTGGGCCTTAGCTCTGGAAAACAGGGTCTCCTAGTAGTATCTTGACAGAGGCCATGGAGTCCAGTACCCTCATTTTACAGGTGAGGAAACTGAGGCTTAGATCATAACTAGGAGGTGGAAGTGGAGGAAGAATAGAGGGAGGAGGATACTAGATTATTAATATAAAAGGGGAGATATATTCACTGACCTTAATGGAATGCCCAGAATGATTTTTGAGAGGACTCACATATAGGACAGAGGAAGAGATGCTCAGATTAGAAAGAATTAGAAAATGTAAATGCAATTCTCAGCTATTTAAGATCCATGTAGTGAGAAAGGCATCCGAAGGGACCAAAACAACCTAAGACAGATACCTGTTACATACCTGAAATGAGGTGATATGAGGTAACTAGAGCTCTTTAGTGGCACAAAATGAGAATAGTGACTAATAGCCTTGAAGGGGCAAAATTTTGTCACTGAGACTGTAGAGCTGCAAATTGTTCTTTAATTTGGGCAATACATAGGATTTGTACAACCTTACAATCCTGAGTGTTGAACTAATTTACAATCCAGGCCTTTCCCATAGCCTTGGCCCTCATGAAAGCTACCCCAGTTTCAAATAATGTTTTGGGTCAGCATCCATCCACTCAAAGCTCTAGTTTATGAGCTCTTACTAATTTTCCTTTTCCTTTAGACACTAAAATCATTGCATTAAATAGCATTGTTCAATAAACAGCAAGTGTAAACACTCCATACATGGAGGACAACATATTTCTATATTATGTCAAGAATAAGAACCTAGGCAAGGAAAACATGGAAAGAATACAGTATAGAGAGGCCACATGCATTAGGAGAGAATATGCATGGGAGAGGGAGCATGTATGACCAAAGAATGCACATAGATAGTACCTAGCCCCATGCTTAGCACATGACAGGAGCTTAACAAACCTCATGCCAACCTCAACTCCTCCCTTGGACACACCCCACATATCCAGGCTATTGCTAAGTCTTTACAATGTCTGTCCTAAACTTTCACTTCTCTCCATCTGACTGCCCTTCAGGTGTAGGCTCCCATCTCACTCAGGACTATAAAGCTGTACAAATCTCACCTCACATCTGGACAACTGCAGTAAACTTCTAGTTGGTTACTCTGCCTCAAGCTATCTTCACTCCAATTGGTCCTCCATTCGGCTGCTAAAGTAATCGCCCTAAAGTGTAAGTCTGATCATGTCACTACCTCCCCTTTCTTCACTCAAACTCCAACAGCTCCCTGTTACTTCCAGGATCAAACATAAATCTCTTTGGCTTTTAAAGCTACAACCTGGCCCCTTCCCACCTTTGTAGTCTTATAATCCCCTCCATGTACTCTATGGTCTAGTGACAGTGGCCTTTCTGTTTCTCCCACATGACACTCTATCTCTTTACTATGTATGCCTTTTCCCTAGCTGTAGCTCATGCCTAGAATGCTCTCCTTCCTGACCTCTGACTCCTGACTTAGCTTTCCTTCAAATCAGCTAAAATATCACCTTTGGTTGAAGGACTTTCCCAGTCTTCCCTTTTTCCCCCTCTTCTACCCCCTAGGGCCTTTCCTTTGAGACATTGTCTATACTGTATTTTATATTTTCAATTCCAAGTTCTGATTTCTGACTCCCAATAGTTTGTCCATGTGCATATAGACTGCACAGATCATTATATGACTAGTCCGAGACTTCTATGACCCCACTTCCCTTGGCCTGTCTCCTCTTTTACAGATCTGTTAAACTTAAGGTTTAAAGTGCATCCAATTCTACTTAGAACTCTATACTGAACCTTTCTAGCACAACACAATTATAATTCCACCTTCTACATCTTGAATGGGCCTTCTTGGTTAATTTTTAGAAATCCCTCTTTTGCTGCTGATCTATGTTCCCTGACCCCATCATCTCACCTTTGAAAATTGGCCAGCTGCCAAAGCTGGCACTTTGAAAACTCTACATTAACTTGGACCTTGGACTGGAAGACATGTCTTACAGCAGTAAGTCTGGGCTTATGCCCCATGGGATGGGAGAGCTGGTGGGGTCAAGGGAGGCTGCTTGGGACTATCACTGATTGAATTGCTGTTTATCTGTCCATACCCTCCTATGATGTAATGACCAATAAATTATTCTAGTCCTGTTGCCTGCCATTCACCCCAACTGTGCTCAAAATTTGCATGACAGTAGATTTTTTAAAAAATGAAACGTGCTATTCTTTAGAGAAAAATGATTACTTTTTTCCAAATGTTCTTTGACACATAAAGACAATATCTTTGTTTCATGACAAAGATGAAAGAAAGATTTTGTTGCAGTCTGAGAAGTTGAGACCCCTCAAAGACTGGAGTACAGGACAGGGTGGTCTGGAATGAATTCACAGACTCAAGCATTCTTTAAGTCAAGTTGGCAAAAAGTTTATTGTTATTGCTTTTCAGCGGGCAAGGATTCTTAAGGAACCTCCAAGAGACTGAGGATGGAGCTAGGGTTTATATGGAAAAGGGCATGGGAAAGGAATGCCAGGGATACCGATTAGGTAATCTAAAGGTCCAGGTGTCTTTGGGAGCTATGAATGGGAAAGTACAGGGAGTACAACAGACAGGGAGGGAGATGACAGAGGTATGGATCTTGGGAGTCTGGCAGGAGGAGGAGTCCTTGGGCCAGCCAAGCACAAAAGTCCTTGGGCTGGGCAAGGCACCCTCCCTCTCTGTCTTGATGAGAGAATGCTCTGCAACAAGAGAAAGCTTTCTCACAAGACAGGAGCTTACTAAGGAATTGGGAGGCTTCCAGAGACATGATCTGAGGGCTGGAGCCTGAGCAGCCCAGCAGTCTCTCACCCAGCTTTGTGTTGCTGCACCAGGGAGAGAGATAAGGGTGTTGCTGGGGCCCACGCATGAGTAATTGCTAGGCGCAGTGTCCTTGGGCTGGGGAGTGATTGTCAGAGACAGTGTTTTTCTAAGACTAGGGAGAAATTGGGGTCCAAGTACAAGCACAAGTACCCAAACACAAGCACTCCATCCATTTCACATATGTGCAGGGAAGTCTGGCTGGCCCTTATTGTCTCCCTCCCTCCCTCTCCAGTAGTTTTAAATATAATCTAGTATCCCTTCTTGCTTCTCTTTTTCTTTCTTTTATTCATTCATGTATTTTCACATTTGAGATTGTGATTGCCTCTTCTCCTTTTTTGGATTCACCTGAATCATAATAAATTCTACTCCAAGGCTTCATTTAAGTCTCTGTGAATTTTATGTTTTAAAGTGTGTTTCTTGTATTGAGCAATTATTTGACTTTTGCTTTGTAATCCATTCTTTTTTCTGTTCAAGTTTATCACGTTCATATTCACAGTTATGATGGCTGTTTGGCTCATTCTCCCTCTGTTACAATGTTTCTTCTTGGGGAGGAAAAAAAATGATAGGAATGAATACTAGGTATCTACAGTTTACCCTGTTTGGAACAATATGATCTGTCTCTTTTTCTTCTCCATACTCAGCCCACACCCAAATCACTGAATCTTTCCTTTCCCCTCCCCGCTATCTTTTGTAATCAGCTCTCCATACCTGGAATTTGTTTGCACTTAACACAATCTTTTTCCTGCCTCCAAGTGGATTCCCAATTATATAAGGACCTGTAAATTCCTTTCTTTTCTCCTTTTCTTGTCAGGGCATTTTTGTTTGTTTTCTGAATATACATGCCTAGAGCTTGTCCCTTTTGATTAGCTGACTGACCCTTAGAGAGGAGGGTGGAACTATGAAGAAACCATAGTTCAAAATTAGGCCCTGGCTCCTAGACTAAGTTTGTTTATCTTCTGTGTTTCGATTGTGAAGAACTCTGATTTTTTTTTCCCCAATGAGAATGATTGGAAGTTATAAATTCTGTTCCAAGTACCCCACTCCACCCTCTCTTTTCTTTCTGAAGGACTTATGATTAGCTTTGCAGGACAGGATATTTTTGGGGGTAGGAGTCACCTGTAGAGCCTATGTGGAGACAATGGATAGAAATCCGGAGGGTCTCTCTCTTTTAACAACCCTCAAGCTGTGTGACCATAGGCAAGTCCCTTAACCTCTCTGAGTTTTATTGTAATTCCCTCATCTGTAAAATGAAGGGACTGGGCTACTTCTTTGTAGTCCTTGTAGTTTTTTGCTTTTTGGTTTTCCAATCTCTTTGCTGATGTGTAGTTCTGAACAATTCTTCCTAGCCAATTTGGGAGTTTCAAAATAATTGCAGAGTTGCCCAAATGTATTTCTTCAAATAAGTTAAATATTACCTCGCAGAGCACAGAGAAGTAGCCAATATAACTTGTTACTGATTAATTAAATTTGGGAGCGGGGAGAGGAGGTGAAGAAAAGCAAAGAAGCTTGTCTGCTCTTGCCTGGTGCACAGGAATGTTTGTGGCTTGATTGCTGATTAGAAGGAAATTGAAGAGAAATCAGAGCAACTGAGGCTTGATTTCAGGCGACTGCGTTCTGAGGTTATTACAGTGTGGGCCAATGTAGATGAATCCCGGAATTAGAGACTTTATAACTATCCTAATGGCTTTGGCTTAGATATTGGCTAATTTGGGGTTAATTTAAAAGAATACAAATAAATCTAATGGAACAGCTGAGCCAGGCAGAGTAGACTCATAAGCATTTTGGTCGAAGTTTTTAGCAGCCGGCTCGTTGGTCTAGGGGTATGATTCTCGCTTTGGGTGCGAGAGGTCCCGGGTTCAAATCCCGGACGAGCCCGTAACTTTTTCTTTCATCTACCTAAAATAGAAATAAATATTTAGTTTAATCTCACTAGCATTGGTGTTCAAAACAAGAAAAGGGAGGGGAAAACGGAATATAATAGAGGAATGAAGAAGAATGAATGTTGCTGCGTTGCGTCTGTTACTGGAATTATGGCGTAGTAACAATTGTCAGTGCATCAAAGCAAAAGATGCTGGGGCTGCCATGCAGGTACATTTGTACGTGGTAAAGGTACTATGTGCGTTAGGTCCGCGCTTTGGCTTGGTTTGCTGAATTGCGGGTTTGCCTCTGTGTTGGCACAGTGTTTCAGAGAGAAATGGTAGAAGATCCCCAAGTCTGCACGAGATGGTGACTCCATTGGCGTAACTGCCACTTTGCTGAGGAGTGTTCATGAACGTTTTCCACATTACTATTGTGAATTGACATTTATTATTAGTGCTATTAGTCTATGTGCTAGTTTATGAAGCGGGCATTGTGTAAGCCACACAACCTTGTTGTGTGTGCAATGCATGTCATCTTCCCCTCACATTTACTGCTTATTTAGTTTAAACACTGTTTTTAAATTTCGAGTTCCAAATTCTTTCCCCTCCGCCCCCCATCCCTCCCTTACCCACTGAGAAGGCAAGCAATATGTTTTAATTATGCACGTGAAATTATGCCAAACACATTGCCGAATTAGCCACGTTGCAAAATAAAAAAAGTGAGAACATTATACTTAAGTTTGCACTTAGAGAACCTCATTTCTCTCTCTGGGGCATAAGGAGTGTTTTGGAATTGTCTTGGATCATTGCATTGATCAGAGTCACCGAGTCTTTTACAGTTGATCATCATTACAACATTGTTGTTACTGTGCATAATATTTTCCCGGTTATTCTGACTTCACTTTGTCTCGGTACATACAGGTTTTGCCATTTTTTTTTTTTACTCCGCCCCCCCCCACCGCTCCTGTTATATAGCGCAATAGAACTTCATCACAACCACATATGCCACAACTTGTCCAGCCATTCTTTAATTGATGAACATCCCCTTAATTTCCAATTTTTTGCCTTCTCAAAAAGGGTTGCTATATATATTTTTGTGCATATGGGTCCTTTTCCTTGGATCTCTTTGGGGGTGCAAATCTAGTAGTGGCACTGCTCAGTCGGAAGGTATGCAGTTTTATAGTCCTTTGGGCACAGTTCTAAATTGTTATGTTGGACCAGTTTACAACTGTGCCAACAGTTATGCAGACCATTTTTAATGAATATATACGAGGTATCCCAACGGGCTCAGTGCAACTTTAATCTAGTAATTAAACTATCCAGGGAGGCCTGTAGTGCAGTGGTTATTAAGGTTGCCTAACACGGTTCGCAATGACAGTGGCCAGGATCAAAAGAGCTTGCATCATTTTGCAATATAGCACGTATGAGTTTAGTCATCGAAATGAAGGCTTGGGCAATGAAAGTTGAGCAAAAGAGCACACCTCCTCCCCGAGTCTCCTCCCTTCCCTACCTCACCTCCTTTCTTTTTATCTCAAGGTCTCCTCCCCACACGTGACCTTGGACAAGTCACAGCGCCCTGCGCTTCGCCTCCTCCTCTGCAAAATGAGGGAAGTGCTATCTACCATTACCTTCCGGGGGTTGTAGTGAGGATCAAAGCTCTTCTGCAAACTTCTACAGCTGTTAACTATCTCAATGATAATTCCCCCCCTCCCCATCCCTGTTCTCATCTTAACCGTGTATCCTGCCCAGCTAATTGTGTCACCCCGGGAAAGAGGAGCCGAGATTAGGATATGATGATGATGAATTGATGTTGCACGTGAACACGTCACGTGTCGCACACCTACACCCACTCACCTCCCCTTCCTCACTTCTAACAGCAATCCGTCACATGGCGATGGTAATTCACCTAATAATAACCTCAGGAGACGGCCGCTCCTTTCTGGCCTCCACAAAATGCTCTTCTCTATGTTTACATTATCATTAATTACGCTTCGGGTGAGGAATGGGGGTGGCGGCGCGGCTGCTGACCGGAAGAGCAGTAAACCCTGGGCTGCTAGGCACTGGAGGCGGGCCGGGCCAGCTGCCAGTCTCTTTCCAAGAACAGGTGAAGGTTCCATAGTTTCGACCAGACCGTTACTAAGGTAACCGTAGCGCAGGAGGCTAATTACCGTGCAGTATTATTAAGAGAAGTCATGATAAAAACATTTATTATTCTGGAGAAAACATTCATTACTTGGCAGCGGTGGGATTCGAACCCACGCCCCCGAAGAGACTGGAGCCTTAATCCAGCGCCTTAGACCGCTCGGCCACGCTACCAAATCTGTCGAAGGTGGGCAGACATATGTGTCTTCAAGGCGACACAGAGTGCTGCTGCTGGTGGTGGGGGTGGGGATGCTCATTTATTACAAAGCCAGGGAGGGGGAGTATACGAAGGGCAGGCTGGCGGGTCGAAGTGGGGTTATCTTGGACCCAGACCCGGGCCATTTTTGTAAGGTGGAGGCGCGTGTTTGCATGTATGCACTCAAGCCAAAGAACTGGATTCTTCTAGACGTCATTTAGTCCACTCCCTTACCTTTACCCCTGACCCCCCCATCTTTAAAAACCACTATCTTGATGCTTTATCACCTGAAATCTCCCTCCTCTCCCCCTTAAAGTAAGTCATTTGGGGTAGAACGCTGTATTTCTTTTTCTTTACCAAATTTTTTTTATTGATGCTTTTTCTTTTCCTTCCTCCCTCCCTCCCTTACCTTTTCTTTTTTTCTTCCTTCCTTCCTTCCTCCTTTCCTTTCTTTCTTCCTTCCTTCCTCTTTCTTTCTTTCTTTCTTTCTTTCTTTCTTTCTTTCTTTCTTTCTTTCTTTCTTTCTTTCTTTCTCTCTTTCTTTCTTTCTTTCTTTCTTTCTTCTTTCCTTCCTCTCTTTCTTCTCTCTTTCTCTCTTCCTTTCTTCCTTTCTGGCCACTGTCACTTCCCACTAACTTCTCATGGAAGCCTCCTTCAATCAAGCAAGACAAATCAACACATTGGATCAGGTCGAGAAAGGTTTGTCTCTTTCTGTACCCCAACTTCTCTACCTAGAAGAGAGAGACAAGTTGCACTCTTGGTCATGATGGTGCAGTCACAATTGGTCACTGCCCTTAATCTGAGATATGAGGCCTGTCAGTTTTGTTTTTCTTGACGTTGTGATCATAAATTGTTCTCCTGGTTCTACCTACTTTGTTTCGCATCAATTAATAATAATAATAATAAAAAAGTCTTCCCAGGTTAAACATGCTGTTTCTTACTTTTCTCTGCCTCCTTCCTGAAGGAGGTGCCACTGAGTTTTGGCTGTCTTGCGGAAATGAGAGAGAAATGTGCAAATGGAAGCTGGGAAACCTGGTGGAGAAGCAAATGAGTTGTTAATTATTTTCTTTTCCCAGTTCTACCAAGACTTTGGTAGTTTGGTATCACCGAATAAGTAAATTAAGTAATATTTTATTATATTGACTTGACCTGCTCATGACTAATATTTGTCCAATTATTTAGATGTCTTTATTGGGTAAAGATTCTTTTATAATTCTATTCATGTATTTCCTATGTATTTCTTGGAAGGTAGACTCCCAAGTATTCAATACTTCAGGCAGTTAAATGAAATTTTTTTCCCTCTAAATCTACCTGTTTGATTTTGTTGGCATTATCAAGCAATGCCGGCGTTTTATATGTATTTATCTTATATTCTGCAATTTTGCTTAAGTTATTCATTATTTCCATTAATAATTAGTTGACTAAGGTTCTCTATGTACATCATCATATCAGCAAAAAGTGATAATTTTGCTGCTTCTTTGCCTGTGCTTTTCCTCTCAATTTCTTTTTTAGCATTATATTGAAGAGTAATGGTCATATCGGACATCTTTACTTTGGTGTTATTGGAACAGCCTCTGGTTTATCACCCTTACAATTTATCAGTATTACAGATAATGTTGACTCTTGGTTTTAGAAAGATCCCATGTCATATTAAGGAAAGATCCATGTATTTTAATGCTTTCTAAGGGTTTTTTGAAAAAAATAGAAATACATGTTGAATCTTATCAAAAGCTTTTTCTGTGTGTACTGATACAATTTGTGATTTTTATTTTTCTAATTACTCACATTAATATAGTCATTTATGTTTGTAGTTTTCCTAATATGTCCTTTCTACTTTCTATTAGCAGCTCTGCTTGGTTTGTTCTCAAGGAACTTCATGGCCCACTCAAGATAAGCTAATCACCTGAAATCTCATCATTATGCTTATTGACTCATATTTAGATACATAACAACTTCTTAACTTGTTCAGCCTACTGTCTCCTCTGGAGGATTAGAGCACTAATTTCAGAGGAAGGTTTCCTTTATCTGAACTTTCCAGCTAACTCCACCCTTTTCATCAGCAACTCTCTCTGGTCTGGATTCCAGGGAACATTATGCCTCCACACCTGGCACTCCAGGTTACTTTTTCCCCTTCAAGTTTCCTTTTGTGTGTTATCTTCTCTCATTAGATTGTAAGCTCCATGAGGGCATGGACTGCTTTTAAAATTTTTTATTTGTATCCCCACCACTTAGCATAGTGTCTGGCACATACTAGGTGCTTAATAAATGTTTATTTAATTGATTTGAATTTCTAGTGTAAATTTAGCCTGGTCATAGGGTATAATTTTAGTTATTTGTTGCTATTTCGTAAAATTTAAAATTTTTGTACTAATATTCATTAGAATATTCATTCATTGGTCTATTTTCCTATTTTCCCTATCTTTGTTTTGAATCCCTTTTGTATAGATATCAAGATCATATTTGTATCCTAGAAAGAATTTGGTAGGAAATGGCTTATGTAATATTGGAATCAATTGTTTTTTTAAATGCTTGATAGAATTTATTTGTAAATCCATCTGGTCCTGGGTTTATTACTTTTTCCCTTTGGGAATTCATTTATAACTTGTCCAGTTTCTTTTCCTGAGATTGGGTCAAGTCCTATATTTTTTCCTGTTAATTTGGGCATTTTATATTTTTGTAAATATTTATTGATTTCATTTCAGTTCTCAATTTTAGTAGAATATAATTGGGTGAGTTTCTAATAATTTAAGAAAATTTCTTCATTGGCTGTGAATTTTCCTTTTTTCTTTGTTGGTATTGTTCATTTGGTTTTCTTCTTTTAAAAATCATATAATTTTAAGTAAAAGTTATCTGATCTAATATCTTGTTGTTTTTAATGAAAATAGCCTAGTCTTAGTTATTATTTCAATTTTTTTTTCCTTTCGATTTTGTTAATTGCTTCTTTTTCAGGATTCCCATTCAATAATCTCTAGAGGTCTATCTTATCTAACTTTTCTAAAATTCTATTGAGGTGCTTTCCTTCTTTTTAAATTTATTTTTGTTTATATTTATCTTGATCAAGGTAAACTGAGGTCTTCTGCTATTGTCTGTTTCTCCTTATAATTAATTTTTACTTTAAGTATTAATATGCTATGCTTTTTGATACAAATCTATTTAGTATCAATATTATTTCATTGCTGTGGTACTCATCAGCAAAATGTAGTTTCCTTCTTTTAATTTTTTCTTTTGGTGTTGCTTTGTCTAAGATGATGATGATTACCCCTGCTATTTTTATGTCAGCTGAATTTTGCTCCAGCCTCTTATTTGAACTTCATGTGTATCTTTGTTTCAAATAGGTTTCTTGTAAAATGTTCTGCTTTCTAATCTGCTGCTCTTTTCTGTTTTATGGGTAAATTCTTCCCATTGTTTATGATCACTAATTTCATATTTTCCTCTAGTCTGTTGTCTTATATTTGCCTTTTTTTGTTTGTTTCCTGTCCTCTATTTATAAAGAAGAAGGTGCTTATAGAGGGGTAAGCTCAGCACCAGTGCTCTAGCCAGGGCTTCTTAAACTTTTTACTCTCTCAATCTCTTCAGCGCTTCTTAAACTGTGGGTCTCAACTCACTCTAAACTGGGCATATTCTACTTTTTCTCTTCTACCTCTTTTCTCTTTCCCTCATGCTGAGCCCTTTTCCTTTTAAACCTGTTTTAAAAATTTATCCTCCTTAGTTAGAGTTTGTTTTGCTTAAGACTAATCATTTCCTTAATCTACTTTCCCTGTTATTCCACATTTTTTCCTTTTCCCACTTCCCTCTTCTTTCCCTGCTGCTGAAATGTATTTCTGCACTCAATTGCATATGCATGTGTTTGTCCCCTCCTTTGACCATTTTTGATGTGAGATTTCAAATGTTGCTCACTCCCCCTGAACCTTCTTTCTTGTTTGTATAGATTTCTACTCTTATACTCTAATTATGTGAGATAGTCCTTCCTCTCCCTTTCCATTAAAAAAAAAAAAAGATCATCAAAACATAAGAAAACCACTGCTGGGCTCTCTGTCTAATTAGACTTCTTCTGTGTCCCCTGATGAAGATCTGAGTGGATATATGTATCATCTCTCCCTATTAGTCCATCCTTATTTAGTCCCTTATGATTGTTCACTAATATTTGCCTTTCTATGTTTTTCTTGACTCCTGCACTTGTATTTCAAAGTTTCTATGCAACTCTCCCTTACTCCTCCCACCCCCCAGGATTATACTGAAATTATTCTTGGTTGTAAGCCTCCCCCTACTCCCTCCTTTCATGGAATATTTTATTCCAAGCTCTTCACTTCTTTTTAGTGGTGGCTGCTAAATCTTGTGTGATCTTGATTGTGGCTCCTCTTCAGTTGAATTATTTCTTTCTGGCTGCTTGCAGTATTTTTTTTCCCCTTTAAACATGAAGCTCTAGATTTTGGCTATAATGTTACGAGAATTTTCATTTTTGGCTTCCTTTCAGGAGGTGACATGAATTCTTTCTATTTTCACTTTGCCTTCTGGTTCTAAGGGATTGGGGCAATTTATTTCTATGATTCCTTGAAATATATCAAAGCTCTTTTTTGGGCCACGGCTTTTAGGTAATCTAATGATTTTTAAATGATCTTTCTTTGATTTGTTTTCCAGATCAGTTGTTAGGTCAAAATATTTGACATTTTCTACTATTTTTAGTCTTTTGATTTTATTTTAATAGTTCTTATTGTCTTATGGAATTATCTTCTATTTTAGTCTATTCTAATTTTCAGAGAGTTTGTTGCTTGGGTAAGGGTTTGTGCCTCTTAATCCGCACTGTTAATTCTCTATCCATTTCTTTATTCTATCTCTCATTTCTTTTCCAATTTTTTTCTCCAGCATTCTCATTTGATTTTTGAAACCATTTTCTAGCTCTTTTTTTTTTTTTTAACTCTTGTTTTATCTCTTCCACGGATTCTAGCTAGACTTGTGCTCAAGATGTGGTTTGCTTTGAAAAGACTTTGCTTGAAGATGTTTAAGAGTCATTATTTTCTTTTGAGTTTGTGTCTTGAGTGTTGCTGTCATCATAATAACTCTTTATGGCTGAATTCTTTTTTTGTTTACCATTTTTTCCAGACTTCTTCCTGACTTCAGACTTATATTAGAGCTATGCTCTGTGTACTTCTTGAACAACTGTCTAACCTGAGCTTGTGTCCTCTTGGGTCTTTCTGCTGTTTTCTTGGTTGGAGGGGGGGCAGCATTTGGTGTAATCTTATTCCAGCATCTTAGGTATAGCTCAGGTTGATGACCTCCAAGCTTTCATTTCACACAGAATGTTCTGCTTCAGGGAAAAGTCTGAGTATTACTTCCCTTGTCTGAGCTCTGCAAGTTCCTGGGTTTGAGTCTGAGCAACACACCTACAGGCTTGCCCCAGGTTGGAGTTCCAGTAGACTGTTGCTGGACTCAGTCACTGTCAGACAGCTAGAAAGCTCTATAGGTTCAGAGTGATAGAACTGTAGATTCTCCTTTGGTAGGAGATTTCTGCTTCTGCTTTTCTGTTGCAATCTTCAGACTAGGCTAGAAACTAGCCGTAGGACCCTTTTCCAATCCTGTGGTTCAGAGACACACAGCTTCTTTTTGCTTCTGAACTTGCTCCTTACTCAGTACACAGTCTAAGGCCTATGATTTCTCTTCACCCTGAAATGCCACCCCTAGGTGCCAGTCTCCTCAGTCTACCCTGGTTCTATGCCTTGGAATTAGAGAGTGAATGACAGAGGTGCCAGCTGTAACCTGTTCTTTCATTCTGCAAAATTGGGGTCCTCCTGTGTGCTCTGGTAGGTATCCTCAAGTGATTCTCAGATCCTTCATGATGGAATAATCTGTGTAGGATGCTGCTGGCTATACCTTCTCTCTAGTGTCCATAGACCTTTCTATCTGCTTCCTTATGCTGACTTGTATTAAAATTATGACTAATTGATTTTTTCACTAGACTTTCTGATCATGATGTAGTCCGGGGCATTTTCTTTTCTTTTCTTTTTTTTCTTAATTAATTTATTTTTAGTTTTCAACAGTCACTTCCATAAACTTTTGAATTTTAAATTTTTCCCCCTTCCTCCTTCTACTCCCCCCTCCCCCAGACAGCAAGCAATCTGATATAGACTCTACATATACATTCATAGTAAACATTTTCACGTTTGTCATGTTGTAAAGAAGAATTAGAACCAATGGGAGGAACTGTGAGAAAGAAGAAACAAAACAATAACAAAAAAAGAGAGACCAAATAGCATGCTTCGATCTACATTCAGACTCCTTAGTTCTTTCTCTGGGTGTGGATAGCATTTTCCATCCATTGCTGAGAAGAGCCAAGTCTATGAAAGTTAGTCATTACACAATGTGGCTGTTACTGCATACAACATTCTCCTGATTCTGCTCATTTCACTCAGCATCAGTTCATATAAGTCTTTCCAGGTTTTTCTGAAGTACTCTGGTGCATTTTCTAGACCTTTATTGGAGGAGTTGTATTGAGGAGCTTAACTCTATTTCTTCCTGCTACTTCCTCTATTTTGGCTCTGCACAGGTCTTAAATCTGAATAAGTTCCTTATACATCTTGGAAATAAGACTTTTATCAGAGGAAGTTCTGTAAAGATTTTCCCCAGTGACCTGTTTCCCTTCTAATTTTTAGTATATTAGAATTGTGTGTGCAAAAACTTTTTAGTTTTACATAATCAAAAATTTCCATTTTATTTTATGTGATTTTTTAAAATCATTTGTTTAGTCATAAACTTTTCTCCTATCCATAGATGTAAAGGGTGATCTTTTCCTTACTCCTCTGATTTGTTTATGATTTGACTTTCTTTTTTTTTTGAGGCAACCATAGTTAAGTGACTTGCCCAGGGTCATAGAGCTAGTAGAATGTCAGAGGCTAGAAATGAATGAGGTCTTTCTGATTTTAGGGCCAGTGCACCATGTTGCCGCCCCTGACTTTTTATATCTAAATCATGTATCCCTTAGAACTTATCTTGGCATAGAGTATGAAAGTTGATCTCAACCTAGTTTCTATCAGTCTGCCAAATCAGTTTTTCCAGTAGTTTTAAAAAAATAAAATACTGAGCAGGGGATAGAGCATGGCCCTGGATTCAGGAGAACTTCAGTTCAAATCTGGCCTCAGACACATAATACTTATTAGCTGTGTGACCCTGGGCAAGTCACTTAACCCCATTGCCTAGCCAAAAAAAAAAAAAAAAGAAAACAAAGAAAAATACTGAAACCACAGTAACTGAGGTCTTTGGGTTTATTAAACATTATGATATGATTTGTTTGCTTCTCTACGTTATGTACCTACTCTGTTACAGTGATCAATCTCTCTTTTTCCCTTACATTAATATCAAGTCATTTTAATGGATATTGCTTTGTAGTACAGTTTGAAATCTGGTACCTCTCCTTGCCACTTTCTTTTTTTACATTGTTACCCTTTAGATTCTGGAACTTCTCTTCCATGTGAATTTTTTTTCCTGGTTTTATAATATATTATTTTTAGAAGTTTGATTGGTATGACAGTGAATAAGCTAATGAATTTAAATAGTATTAATTTTATTATATTGGTTCAAACTCCCTATGAGTAATTAATGTTTCTCCAATTATTTAGATCTATCTTTATTTCCACAAAGAGAATTTTATAGTTAGATTCACATATTCTTTGGGTAAATCTTGGAAGTTACACTCCTGAGTATTTTATAGCTTGTGTTTTCATTTTGAATAGAATTTCTCTTTCTAGCTCTTCTTGCTCAGTTATATATAGTAACACTGATGGTTTATGTGGACCATAACTCTGCTGAAGTTTTTAATTATTTCAATTAATTTTTGGTTGATTAGGGTACTTTAAGTACACTATCAAATCATTTGCAAAAAGTGATAGTTTTGTTTTCTTTGCTTATGTTTATTCCCTGAATTTCTTTTTTCTTGTCCCATAGCTAGCTTTTCTAGGACTATGTTAGTAGTGATGATAGATAATGGGCGTCCTTGCTTTATCTTTGATATTATTGGAAAGACCACAAACTTTTCTCTGTTACAAATAATGTTTTCTCTTAAATTTAGATAAATGCTATTTGTTATAATTAGGAAAGATCCACTTATTCCATTAGTCAATACTCAATAAATTAATAATTATTAATAATCAATCAATAAACATTTATTAGGCACTTACTATGTGCCAAGTATTGTGCTAAGTGCTGGGGTTAAGGGACAATCCCTGTCCTCAAAGGGCTCGCAATTTAACAGGAAAGACAACAAGCAAACAACTATATACAAACAAGCTTTATACAAGACAAATAGGAAATAATAAAAAGAGGGAAGGTCCTAGAATTAAGAGGGGTTGAGAAATGCTTCCTGTAGAAGATGGAATTTTGGTTGGAACTTGAAGGAAGTCAGGAGTTGGAGATGAGGAGGGAGAACATTCCAAGCTTGGCGGTAGCCAGAAAAATGCTTGAGTTGAGAAAGAGAATGTGTGATTTGTGGAACAGCAAGGAAGCCAGTGTTACTGGATAGAAGAATATGTAATGGTGAGTAAGGTGTAAGAAGACTGGGAAAAGTGGTGGTAGTGGTGGTAATGAAGGACTTTGAATTCTAAACAGAGGGTTTTATATTTGATTTTAGAGGCAATAAGGAATTTAATTAGAGTTTAATGAGTAGGGGGTATGGCATTGTTGGCTCTGTGCTTTTCCTAAAGCACAGATATGGTGGTTGAATGGAAGCTGGTTTGGAGTGATGAGAGACTTGAGGCAGGCAAGACTTACCAGTAGTCTATTACAATAGTTAAAGCGTGAGGGGATGAGGGCCTGCTGGTGACAGTATCAGCAGAGAGAAGGAGGCCTATTTGAGAGGTGGCACAAAAGTGAAAGCAATAGACCTAGGTAACAGATTGGATATGTGGGGGAGGGGTGGGAGACAGGAGTTGAGGATGACTTCTAGGTTGTGAGCCTGAGGGACTGGGAGAGTGGTGAATGTTCTTGACAATAACAGAGAAGTTGAGGGGAGGGGAGAGGGCCTAGAGGTTTAAAGATAATGAGTTCAGTTCTGCGCATGTTGAGTTTAAGATGCCTACTGGACATCCAGCTTGAGATGTCTAAAAGGCAATTGGAGATGTGAGACTAGAGACTCAGCAGAGATGTTAGGGCGTGATAGGTGGATTTAAAAATCTTCAGCATAGTGATGGTAATTAAGTCCATGTAAACTGATGAGATCAGCAATGAACCCCAGACAGAACTCTGTGGGATATAATTGTTAGAGAGTATGACCTCAAATGCAGCAAAGTGGACTGAGAAGGAATGGTCTGATAGGTAGGAGAACTAGGAGAAAGTGGTGTTCTATTATTCATTTTTGGAGTTTTTAAAAAGTAGGAATATGTGTTAGATTTTGTCAAAAGTCTTTTTTAGAATTTATTGATGTCAGTCACATGTTTTTTCATTATTTATATTATAAACATAATTTATGACATTTAGTTTTTCTTATGTTGAACTCGAATTCTTATGTTTTATATTGAATGCTGCATTTCTAGTAAAAATCCAACCTGGTTATAGTATATAATCTTTCTAATATGTTGTTTTAGCCTATTTGCAAAGATTTTAAGGTTTTGCTTTAATGTTTATTAGAAATAATGGTCTGTAGTTTTATCTATTTTGTCTTTATGATTTAGGTATCAAAACATATTTGTATCATAGAAAAAGATTGGACAGATGCCGTCTTTTCTTATTATTACATACAGTTTACTTAGTATTAGAATTAATTGTTCTTTGAATGTTTGATTATGTTTACTTGTAAGTCCATCTAGTCCTGGAGGAATTTTTGGGGGGTGATGGGGGGAAGGAAGGGAGTTCATTTATTGCTAGTTCAATTTATTTTTCAGACATTAAATTATTTAAATAATCCATTTTTCTTTTGTCAATCTGGGTATCTTATACTTTAAAAAGTATCTATCTCTTTCCTTTGTGTTGTTAGTATATAATTTGGTACAATAATTTCTGATAATTTCCTTTATTTCTTCTTCAGTTGTTACCAATTCTTTTTAATTTTTGATATGAACAATTTCACTTTCCTCTCTCTTCTTTAAGATCAGGTTAATTGATTAAAAAGACCCAAAGCCTTTCCTAAACTCATGGCTGGCTGCTTAAACCAGTACTCAGGAGGGAACAACCTCAGGATTTTCTTTTTTCTCTTTCTTCCTTTTTAAAAAGAAATTAATTAATTAGTCAATTAATTATTTTTAGTTTTCAACATTAGCTTTTATAAGATTTTCAGTTCTAAATTCCACTCCCCTTTCCCCAAGGCAGCACACAATCTGATATTGGCTATACATGTATGATCATATTAAACATATTTCCACATTAGTCATGTTGTGAAAGAAGAATCAGAACAAAAGGGAAAAACCATGAGAAAGAAAAAACAAAAAACAACAACAAAAAAGAGAAAATAGTATGCTTTGATCTGCATTCAGACTTCATAGTTCTTTCTCTGGATGTGGATGGCATTTTCCATCATGTGCCTTTTGGAATTGTTTTAGATCGTTGCATTGCTCAGAAGAGCTAAGTCTAACAAAGTCGGTTATCGAACAATATTACTGTTACTGTGTACAGTGTTCTTCTGGTTCTGCTCACTTCACTAAACATCAGTTCATGCAAGTCTTTCCAGGTTTTTCTGAAGTCCACCTGCTCACCATTTCTAATGGAAGAATAGCATTCCATTACATTCACATACCACAACTTGTTCAGCCATTCTCCAATTAATGGGCCTTCCCTCAATTTCTAATTCTTTGCTACCACAAAAAGAGCTGCTATAAATATTTTTGTAAAAAGGGTCCTTTTCCCTTTTTTATGATCTTTTTGGGATACAGACCTAGTAGTGATATTGCTGGATCAAAGGGTATGTACAGTTTTATAGCCCTTTGGGCCTAGTTCCAAATTATTCTCCAGAATGGTTGGATCAGTTCATAACTCCACCAACAATGTTCCAATTTTCCCACATCATCTCCAACATTTATCATTTTCCTGTTTTTCCATGTTAGCCAATATGATAAGAGTGATGTGGTACTTCAGAGTTGTTTTAATTTGCATTTCTCTAATCAATAATGATTTAGAGCATTTTTTCATATGACTATACATAGCTTTACTTCATCCAAAAACAGCCTATTCATATCCTTGGACCATTTATCAATTGGGGAATGACTTATATTCTTGTAGGTTTGACTCACTTCTCTATGTATTTTAGAAACGAGGCCTTCATCACGGACACTGGCTGTAAAAAACAATTTACAGCCAGTGTCCGTGATGAAGGCTTCATTTCTAAAATTATTTCCCAGCTTTCTGCTTCCCTTCTAATCTTGGTGGCATTGGCTTTGTGCAAAAACTTTTAAATTTAATGTAATCAAAATTATCCATTTTGCATTTTATAATATTCTCTATCTTTTGTTTGGTCATAAATTCTTCCCTTTTCCATAAATCTGACAGGTAAACTATTCCTTGCTCTCCTAATTTGCTTATAGTTTCACCCTTTATGTCTAAATTGTGTACCCATTTTGACCTTAGATGTTGGTCTGTGCCTTGTTTCTGGCATACCATTTTCCAGTTTTCCCAGCAGTTTTTGTCAAATAATGAGCTCTTATCCCAGAAGCTGGATTCTTTGGGTTTATCAAACAGTAGATTACTATAGTCATTGACTACTGTGTCTGGTGTACCTAACCTATTCCATTAATCTACCACTCTATTTCTTAGCCAGTACCAAGTAGTTTTGATGATTGCTGCTTTATAATACAGTTTTAGATATGGTATGGCTAGGCTACCTTCTCTTGCTTTCTTTTCATTAATTTCCTTGATATTCTGGACCTTTTGTTCTTCCAGATGAATTTTGTTATTATTCTTTCCTGTTTACCTTTCTATGCTTCTCTTGAGTCTTGTATTTGAAAATCAAATTTTCTGTTCAGTTCTGTTTTTTTTTTTAAACTCAGAAATGATTGAAATCATTGAATATCCATCTTTTCCCTTGAAAGATTATACTCAGTTTTGCTGGATAGTTGATTCTTGGTTGTAATCCAAGCTCCTTTGCCTTCCAGAATATCATATTCCAGGCCCTGTGATCCTTTAATGTAGAAGCTGCTAAGTCTTACATAATCCTGACTGTGGTTCCACAATATTTAAATTGTTTCTTTCTGGATGCTTGTAGTATTTTCTCCTTGACCTGATAATTCTGGAATTTGGCTACTATGCTCCTTAGAGTTTTCCTTTTGAGTTCTCTTTCAGGAGGTGGTTGGTGAATTCTTCCAGTGATTATTTTACCCGCTGGTTCTAGGAAGTCAGGGCAGTTTTCCTTGATAATTTCTTGAAAGATGCTGTATAGCCTGTCTTTTTGATCATGGTTTTCAGGAAGACCAATAATTCTTAAAGTTATTTCTCCTGGATCTATATTCTAGGTCAGTTGTTTTTCCAATGAGGTATTTTACATTTTCTTCTATTTTTTCATTCTTTTGATTTTGTTTGACTGATTCTTGATGTCTCAGAGAGTCATTAGCTTCCACTTGCCCAATTCTAATTTTTAATGCATTATTTTCTTCAGTAAGTTCTTGTACCTCCTTTTCCATTTGGCCAATTCTGCTTTTTAAGGAGTTGTTTTCTTCAGTGAATTTTTTTTCCATTTGGCCAATTGTATTTTTTAAGGAATTGTTTTCTACATTCAATTTTTGTCCTTCCTTTTCCAAGCTATTGACTCTATCTTGTATACCTCTTATTTCTTTTCCCAATTTTTCTTCTACTTCTCTTATTTAACTTTTAAAATCCTTCTTGAGCTCTTCCAAGAAGGCTTTTTGGGTTTGGGACCAGTTCATAGTCCCCTTTAAGGTTTCAGATTTGGGTATATTGACAATGTTGTTCTCTTCTGAGTTTGCGTTTTGATCTTCCCTGTCCCTACAGAAATGGTCAGTGTCCATTTTTGTTTTTTGTTCATTTTGTTTGCCTATTTTGTAGCTTTTAAAGTTGAACTCTCCTGCTGGAGCATAGGAGGCACTGTCCCAAGCTTCTTTTGCTGGGATTCATGGGGTTTTGCTACTGAAGACATCTACCCACCCTGGACTGAGCTAAAGCATGGGGAGGTTCACTACTGGAGGATGCCTGCCCTCCAGGGGCTGTCCTGTGGTGATCCTCTGAGCTGCAGTCTGCTGGTTCCCCTGGCTATGCTAAGGCACATGGGGGGTGGTGGGGTACTGGTGTTGGCGTTTGCCTGCTCCACTGCTCTGGGGCTCAGATCTCCCGCTGGTTTGTTGAAGTGGAGCATGCCACTGGCTTACTGGGATGCTTCCTGTCCTGCACTGTGCTTCTTTTTTACCTGAGTGACATGGATCTTATTTGCCAATCCTTGAAGTCTTCTGGGTCGAAAGACTGGTCCACCCCATCTTTCCACTTGCTCTGCTATTCCAGGATCTGTTCTGGGGTGCTGTTTTATGGGTGTTCAGGGATTGAGAATGGGAGAGGGACAGAGATCTACTGCTTACTCCGCCATCTTGGCTCTCCTCTCCAGCCTCAGGATTTTCTAGCAGGGTCCAGTGCAGCACTAGTCCTGAAAAGTCACAACCTGACCCTGGCCTGGCAGAGAAAATAACCTTAAGGCATTCTGGCAGGATTCAGTGGGGTATCAGAATCCCCAGTTAACCTATAGGAGAAAGGTTAGGCAAAATCCAGCTTGAGCAGTCTCTGAAACCTGTGGTGAAATCTCACTATGGAAGTAACAACTGAGTCCAGTATCTGGGGGAAAAGAGAGATCCTAACTGGAGCCTATAGTAGCAAGAGGTTCCAGAGACCCATGAGAAGAAGGAGTCTTCAGGCAAAATCCTTTAAAGGAGGGGCCTAGTCTGGTGCTCTCCACTTAGGACCCTAAAGGTGCCCACACCATTCATTTTCAAAGCCTGACCCTTTCCCCCTCCTCACCCCCATGAGAAATCCAGGAAATACTCTGGACACTATGAGGAAATATCTTAGTTGAGAAATTCCCTGGGGAAAAACTCTGAAGAAGATAGCAAGTCCGCAACAAGTACAGATAAAACCTCCCTAGCCACAGGGACTACAGGAATACCTAGAAAAAAATGAAATAAGAGCTACAGAATGGAAAAGCTAGGGAGGAAAGAATAGCAAGGAAAACTGATTCCTTAGAATAGATGGTGAAAAGACTCATTAAAAAATAGAATGCTCTAAAAGTTATCATGAGCCAGACTGAAAACAATGACTTATCCTTGTGATAAATAGCAAAACAAAACCAAAAAATTGAAGAAAAAAACAAAAAAAAATATTAGAACTATAATATCAACTTACCTTTAAAACAGATCAAGGAGAGACAATCTAAGGAAATTATAAACAAAAATTGCCCAGAATCCAGTATCAGAGGGTAAAATAAAAATAGAAAGAATCCACTGGTAACTTTCTAAAAAAAACTCCAAATGAAAACTCACAGGGATTATCATAGCTAAAATCCAGAGCTTCCAGGTAAGAGGAAAAAGTACTCCAAGCAGTTCCCTCTCTCCCCTCCCCACGAAAAAAATGAGCCAATGGGGGAGCTAGGTGGTGCGGTGGATAGAGCACTGGCCCTGGAATAAGGAGAACCTGAGTTCAAATCCGGTCTCAGACACTTAACACTAGCTGTGTGAATATGGGCAAGTAACTTAACCCCAATTGCCCCCCCCCCTTCCACAACGAGCCAAATACTAAAGAACTACAGTAAAGATTACAGAAGATTTAGCAGCTGACATCATATAGAAGAAAACAGTTTGGAATATGATATTTCCAAAAAGCAAGAGATAAAAGTTTACCGTCAAAGAGAATCCATCTGGCAAACCTAAGTGTGATCCTACAGGGAAAAAATGAATCTTTGATGGAATAGAGGAATTTCAAGTCTCCTTGATGACAATAACAGAACTGAGAAGACATTTGGAAATGAAAATGCAGGCGCTACAAGAAACTGAGAAAAGTACATTTAGTTGTATAACTTGAAAGAGAATATGTGGGAATGAGTTGTTTATATGTTAATATGAGAATAACAAGCAAATATCTTAAAGTTATGTGTGTGTGTGAATGTGTGTACACACACAAGTATAGTTATAGAGTAAAGTTAAAATAAGGTTTGTGGGAGGTTTTTTTTTTGCTTTTTGGTGAGGCAGTAAGGGTTAAGTGACTTGCTCAGGGTCACACAGCTAGTAAGTGTAAGGTGTCTGAGGCCAGATTTAAACTCAGGTCCTCCTGACTCCATGGCTGGTGCTCTGTCCACTGTGCCACCTAGCTGCCCTGGAAGTTTTGTTTTAATGGTTTTATAAGAAGACAAAAATGGAGGGAGGACACGGGACTATACTGGGGAGGAAAGAAGGAAGAATGGGAGAATTACTATTGCATGACAAAGGTGCATAAGATGAATAGTATATAGTCATGGAGGAAGGAGTGATTTGAATGGGTATTGAGGAACTTCACTTTAATCTGAATCAGATAAAGGTAGAATAAACATAATTTATGCTCCCCACTTTCACACACACATAGAAATTTCAATATAGATATATATTAAATCAAGAGACAATTAGGAGGGGACAGGGACAAGGGAGGAGTTGGTTGATGGTTGTCCTTTATTCTTGAAGAGGACCAAAATGACATTACTATGTTGGGGTCAAGAAACAGCCTGTCCTACAGTGACTGATCAGACTCATTTGAGCTCAGAAGGTTGGCGTATGAACATTTCATATTTCTTTTGAGCTACTGCAATTCTCATATGCAATGCTCATAGAGCACAGAACCTTCTTTGAAAAGGGCACGCGATGTTGGGTGTCTCCTCTGTCTCATAATCAGTTCCAAAGCTCTTCAGAGAGACCTTGAGAGTGTCCTTGTATTGCTGCTTCTGCCCTCTGTGTGAGCACTTGCCTTGTATGAGTTCCTCTGTCTTTTAGGTAAATGTATGTTTGGCATTCTCGTTGGAGTAGAGAGGAATTGAAGAGGGAGGATAGGCATACTGCTCGGGAACTTCTCCTTCTGTAGGTAGAAGGCCAAAACACCCAAATATATATTTTCAATTTAAAATTTTGTTTTATTATACAGCATTTGTATCAGCAGTGTTATGGTCTAAAAAATACGATGGTGTCCATTTTAAATCTTATACCTTTAACACATGATTTTATTCAATAAACATCTTCTATTAACAGTAATCCCCAATAACAGTAAAATCAACAGTAGTCTTAAGCCATTAAGGCAGCGCATTGAAATGGTTTTCTTTTCTTTCTTTCTTTTCTTTCTTTTCTTCCTTCCTTCCTTTCTTTTTTCTTTCTTTCTTTCCTTTTTTTTAAAGCAGCAACATGATGCAATGTATTTTCATCATTCTTCTTTGGCAGTGTGGTTCATTGCCTGAGTTTTAATTCAAAGCAACATCACTGCATAACAGTAAATTTTATTAAAGTAAATGTGGGATATAATAGCATAAATATCCTTTGTAGCTTTTCTTTTATTAATCTGACCCTCTTATTATCTTCACCCCATCCCCATCCCCACCCTCCAGCACTGAGAAAAAATTTAAAACCTTGAAAAATAAAGCACTCAATATGTAGCTATATAATCTGGCAAAACAATTTGCCAGATAGTCTATGTCTGAAAAGATTTCTTTCTGCATTTTAAGTTCATCATCTCTTTAACAGGAGGCTGTGAATATATTTTCTTCCTGATCTCCACACCTTCCCTGGAAAAAGAAGTATCTTACATGTAAAGATTAACATTTTTGCACCTGATCATACCTTTCATATTCCAGTGATTGTGAATTCCTGTAGGTCATCATCCAAACCCCTTCCCTGACCCTGCCCCACCTCCAACTATTCAATTTTTTATTGCTTTCACCCTCAGCCCTCCCACCCCAAGGTTCCAACTAACCTACTGCTTTCATTATGTCCTCTAGAATGTCCGTTCCATAGGCAATAAACTTGCCTTCATCTCATATATTTTCCTCTCCCCCTCCTTCCTCCTATTGGCAATCAACTAGATTTGGCCCCCCACTGAAGACACAACCTCTTTGGCTACACTTTTGGTACTGGCTGCACTTTCATTGTTGGTCAAAGCAGGGGAGTTGGAATACCCCTTGCTCCCCATTGCTATTTCCAAGTTCTTGTTCTGCCTCCACCAATCAGCAACCTCTTCTCCTTTGAGGTCCATACAATCCATATCTTCTACCCAATCAAAATCCTGGTAGCTGTTGTTTATAGACCTGCAGGACACTCCCATTCCTTCCTCAATGATTTTAATACCTAGATCACAATCTTTCCTTCTCAACTCTTCAAACCTCCCATGGCTCCCCTTACCCATACCCTCTCCTCTGAAAATATTGCCTCATATTTTACAGAAAAATGTTGAGGTCATTTGCTATGAACTCCCTCTTCTCCCCTCTTCCTCATCTCATATGACTCAAATGCCTTCTGCCACTATCTCTTCCTTCATCCTTGTCTCATGAAGAGGTAATCCTATTCCTTGCCAAAGCAAACGTCTCTACTTGCATGAGCCATCCTGTTCCTTCTCATCTCCAACAGAGTGCCCCTTCTGTCATCCCTCTTCTCTCACTTATCTCCAACTTCTCCCGTCTACTGACTCCTCCCTTATTGTCTACAAACATGTCCATGTCTTCTCCCATCCTCAAAAAGCCCTCATTTGATGCTTCTATTCCCTCTATCATCCTGTATCATTTCTGCTTTTTGTGGCAAAACTTCTTGAGAAAGATGTAAATAATCTTTAGTCATGACCGTCTACTACAACCCTGAGGGAAGAGAAATATGAGGAGGGGGGTCTACCTAAGACCACCACCTCAGAAAAGGACTTTTTCCTGTTTATACTCACCAAACCTCCTTCTCAAGGCTTATTTTTCCACCCAGAGACTATCGGGTAATTTGTACCTTGGGGAGTCCAGATCAGGCTGGATTAATTTTGATCTCTGCTTTTGGGGAGTTTAATAATATTCCATCTATAAAAAATCCTTTTGATTCATCTTGAGCCCTAGCTGATAGGAGTCTCAGAGATTGGAAAGAGAATGTGTTTTTCTTTTTTCTTTTTTTTATTAATTTATTTTGATTCATCAACAATCACTTCCATATGCTTTTGAGTTTAAAATTTTTCTCTCTCTTCCTCCCCACCATCCCTCCCCAAGATGGCGCACAATCTGATATAAGCTATACATATACATTCCTATTAAACATATTTTCACATTAGTGATGTTGTAAGTAAATATTAGAACCAATAGGAGGAACCACCAGAAAGAGGAAACAAAACTCAACGGAAGAGAAAAAAATAGCAATTCAAATTCCATAGTTCTTTGGATGTGGATAGCCTTTTCCATCACGAGGCCTTTGGAGATGTCTTAGATCCTTGTATTGCTGGGAAGGGTTAAGTTTATCAATACTAATCATTGTACAACGTGGCTGTTATTGTGTACAACGTTGTCTTGGTTCTGCTCACTTCACTCAGCATCAGACCGTACAAGTCTTTCCAGGTTTTTCTGAAGTCAGCCTGTTCATCATTTCTCATAGCACGATAGTATTCCATCACATTCGTATACCACAACTTGCTCAGCCATTCCCCAATTGATGGGCATCCTCTCAATTTCCAATTCTTTGCTACCACAAAAAGAGCTGCTATGAATATTTTTGTACATGTGGGTCCTTTTCCCATTTGTATGCTCTCTTTGGGATATAGCCTTAGAAGTGGTATTGCTGGGTCAAAGGGTATGCACATTTTGATAGCCCTTTGGGCATAGTTCCAAATTGCTCTCCAAAATTGTTGGATCATTTCACAACTCCACCAACAATGCATTAGTGTTCCAATTTTCCCACATCTTCTCCAACATTTATCATTTCTCTGTTTTGTCACGTTGGCCAATCTGATAGGTGTGACGTGGTACCTCAGAGTTGTTTTGATTTGCATTTCTCTAATCAAAAGTGATTTAGAGGATTTTTTCATATCTCTATAGATGGCTTTAATTTCTTCATCTGAGAACTGCCTGTTCGTATCCTTTGACCATTTATCAATTGGGGAATGACTTGTAGAGAATGTGTTTTTCTATGTGTCATCTCATCTGTCTTTGAGCAAAAGAAACATACATGTCAGTAATGCATTAAGTTAACCACAGCTTATATCAGTACCAGCTTTTAGAGACTATTATAATAGCTAAATTTGTATAGTACCTACTATGTGCCGTCACTGGCCTAAATGCTTTATAATTATCTCATTTGGTCCTCACAACAACCCTGGGAGGTAGACACTATTATCATTCCCATTTTACAGATGAGAAAACAAAGAAGTTAAGGGACTTGCCTAGAGTCACATAGCTAGTAGGACTCTGAGGCTAGGTTTGAACACAGGTCTTCCTGACTCCAGGTCCGGTGCTTTCTACCCTACCACCAAGCTGCCAAACTAGGGGAACAAAATAGACTTTAAAGATACAGAGATAAGCTTTGGTAGGGATATATAGGCTCCTGGCCTTGAGAGGGGAGAAAGAAGAGGAACAATGTCATTCTTGGCAAATAGGAATAGCTACCCTCACATTCTGCGTTGCTTCCACACACTTTTTTCATGGTTTTAATCTCTTCCAATGGCTGGAGCCATGTGTCTGAGGGCTCAGCCCTTGCATTGTCACTTAGTGTCTTGTTGGGGTTGTTTGCTTTTCTCTTTTCCCTTTTGGAAAAGAAGGGCTGAGCTTTCATTCTTTAGTCTCATGGCTCTCAAAGGCTCAAGTGAACCCCTGATCACATTCTTCTCAGTTTTCTTTTTACAGAGCCTTACAGAGCCTAGGGAGTTTTTATTTGCTTTGTTCTCTTCTTATTATTTTGAATTTTATTTTATCATTTGTGGAGTATGCCCTTATTTGGTCTTTGTTTATTTTCAGTGTCCCTTATGGGGTTAAAGCTTCTGAACTATCAAGTTTGAGCTCCCTCTTTGTCTTTTCCCATCCTCATTTTTTTCTACTGACCCTCACTCTTAGAAATATCAATTTATGAAGGAGACAATTCAGAAAGAAGCAAGAGTGGAAGATATGTCCCATGTCCCAAATGATGTGACTTAGCCTTTCCTCCTGACCTCACCATGATCAGTCCCCTTTCCAGTGGCCATGTCAGCTCATCTCTAGATCCACGTCTCCCACTACCCTCATCATAGCTGTTTCTAGGAACACACATATTCCTTTTGCTGCAATGGGATGCTGCTCATGGAGGTACAATAAGATGTCAAAGAAGGTGATCTTTCAGTGCACAAACTTCTGGACTAAATTCATCTTCCACTGTAGGCATACACCTTCCCTATAGGAGAAGTCATAGGCAGGACTTCTGCCTTCCCCTTCCTAACCAGGCTGAGAATCCCTTTTCCAGTTCCCTCCTTTGTTGCTTCTACTATTCTCCCACCACATCACATTTTGCTGAGACGTTTTAGGATTATTATTCCTTGACTGTTCTCCCGTAGACTTTTTCACTTGTTCTCTGTCCACCAGCTCTCATGTCCCTATTCACACAGCCTCCCATTATGTGACTCCATCCTACAGATGACATTGATTACCTGTAGTGGGGTCAGAGACTTTAGTCCATGGCCTTTCAGTTAAGTTCTTCCACTCCTGTTCTGATTATTTTTCTCCTTATGTCCTTTTAAAGTACCTTGTTAATCCCTCTTTGTTTTTTCTTTTATCTCACAGGTCAATCTTCCTTTCTCTTTTCTTAATCAGTAGACTCCAAATAACCAGATAATTCACATCAATACATTTTATTGGCAGTTGTATTTATTTGCTTTTCTTATCTTTCATTTGTTTGGGATATTTGCCGAATCTAATGTTGTATTTACTTCTTTTTCTAAGTTTTTATTTTTTGGGGGGGACCCTCAAATACCTCTCTTTTTGTTGACTGTTCTTTTTCCATTGATGATTCAGTCCAGGTTTGTGAGGTATGTTATTTTGGATGGTAGCTTTTTTGAAATATACTAATCTATTCCTGCAGGCAATGTTTCTTGACTCTGGAATAGTCTTGTGCTATGTGAATTTCCTTTCCTTCATATTTGAAGATCTTTCTCCTGGCTACTTGAAAAACTTGCTTATTATTTTATTTACACTGTTAAATTTTATTACTACCTATTTTCTGAGTTTGAAACTTGGGTTTTTTGTTTGGTGGTGATCTTTGAATCCTCTCTATAGATGCCTTGATGACTGTATGCAGAAATTCTAGGCAGTTTTCTTACATTCTTTTCTGCTTTGTGATATCTATTTTTTTAAATTTGTCAGTCTTCTGAACACCTATGATGCTTAATTTAACTCTGTGCACCCTGTCTTCAGGAAGCTAGGTGGCGCAGTGGATTGAGTTCCAGGCCTAGAATCAGGAAAAGTTGAATTTAAATGTGGCCTCAGATATTTACTAGCTACACGACCCTGGGCAAGTCATTTAACCCTGTTTGCCTTAGTTTCCTCATCTGTAAAATGAGCTGGGGAAGAAAATGGCAAACCACTACTGTGTTTTCACCAAGAAAACTCCAAATGAGGTCACAAAGAATGACTGAACAATAATAACAATCCTTTCTTCAAAGATAAGTTGCTTTGACTTGTATAGTAGTCATGTTTTTTTTTTTAACACTGTTGCTTTTTACTCATCTTCTGCCAAATTTTCCTCTACTTTAGTATTGTAATCTGTATGTATTACTGGTTTTTTTTTCATTTTCCCGAGAGATCATGGATTAAATTTTTTCTGATCTAATTTTGTTTTCCAAATACTCTATTCAGAGCTCTGATTTCTGACCTATATTAACTCCCATTTTCTTTTATTGGTTTATCTTTTGAACCATTCTAGAGTTTTATGTTGTTCCATGCTTTATGGGGAGTCCATAGGATTCTGTCTTTCTTTAGGGACTATTGGTTCACTTTCTTTCATACTATAGTATTTGCTAAGTGAGTTTTTGTTCTCTTTCATATTTTACTCATAATTCTTCCAGGTTTTAGGTTCTTCTTTGTTGATTTATCTGTTTGTACATTGGGATTTTATTGAGACTCCTCCCCAACCCCCAGGTTTCTTTGGCATTTTTGTCTTCCTAATATTTCTCTTTACCTTACTTTATGGATTTCTCCCTTTGGTGATGAATGGAGCCCTACATCTATGCAAGGCTGACAGTCTCTTTGCTGTTGGGAGAAAAAAATTTGCCAGCTTGAGTAATCTCTGGAAAGATAGGACTGGATCCCATTATATTTAAGTACTCTTTAATTTGGGCTGAATGCCCTCTCTAGCCCCCCTTCTCATTCCTTCTTCCACCCTTATTCTTTTCTTCATGTGACTAGGTAGAGTCAGTATCTACTGCTTTTTTTACCTACTGAGATGATGGAGTGGAAAGTGTTTGAGCAAAGTCATGGTCACAGCAGAAACGATCTTATCGTGGGGTTGGTCCCTATGCAAGCTGGCATACTTACTTATGCTCCTCCTCCAGACATATGGAGTTTGATGGGGCAGGTTGTATCTTTTTTTTCTTTTTAAATATATTCCCCCCAATTAATGTTAAAATAATTTTTTAAACACTTTAAAAAAAGTTTTGATGTCAAATTCTATCTCTCCCTCCCTCTTGAGACAGTGTATTCAATAGGTTATACATATGCAATTATGTAAAACATTTCCATACCAGTCATTTTGTACAAGAAGACTCAAACAAAAGGAAGAGAATGAAAGAAAGAAAGCGAAAAATAGCATGCTTTAACTGTATTCAAACAATATCAGTTCTTTCTCTGGAGGCAGATAGTTTGCTTCATTAGTCCTTTGGGATTTTCTTAGATCATTGCATTGCTGAGAATAGCTAAGTCATTCACAGTTCTTCATTGTATAATATTGCTGTTACTGTGACAACATTTTTCTGGTTCTGTTCACTTCGCTTTGCATCAGTTCATATAAGTCTTTCCAGGTTTTTCTGAAATCCACCTGTTCATCATTTCTTATAGCATGATAATATTCCTTCACAATTATATACCAAACTTGTTTAGCCATTCCCCAATTGATGGGCATCCCTTCGATTTCCAATTCTTAGCCACCTCAAAAAGAGCTGCTATAAATATTTTTGTACAAACAAGTCCTTCTCTCCCCCCACCCCTTCCCTTTTTTGATGTCTTTGGGATATAGGCTTGGAAGTGGTATTGGTGGATCAAAGGGTATGCACAGTTTTATAGCCTTTTGGTCATAGTTCCACATTGCTTGGGGGAGGGTATATCTTAACTGCTATTGTAGTTATTTTCTGTGATTTGTAGTGTGAGGGTTCTTAAAGAGGCAGAAGAAAAAGATTTTGGACATATGGGGTTTGAAGTGTTTTTTGGGTAGAGGAGTGGAGAATGGTAAATGGAATCATGTGACATGAGTTTTAAGGCTGAGAATGTAAGGCTGAGATAAAGCAATTTAAGGCTGACAACTATGGCTCCTTCGTAGAGAAGTAGTTATCAAATCTCCCACCTAAAACCAAGAAACTCTGGAACAGCTCAGGTCTGAACTCTGGCTCATTCTGGTTGTTCAGAAGACCTTCACATCTTCCCAGTCCCCTCCCACAACTCATTATAACATAGGAGTTTGAAAAAACTGGGTTATAACTCTCAGGAGTCTGCCTTCCTCATCTTTCCTCTACAAATGAGATCCCAAAGGTCTTGGAGGTGAACTTTCTGGAGTCTGAAAACTTTGGTCTCTAGAGTACCCCATTTCCCAGTCACTCAATGGCAGACTTCCTTCCGGAGATGATTAAGTGGGAACATTGATCTGGCAAGATACCATATATATCCCCAGAAACATCTTTTGAGAGAAAGACTTGTTTAGTTTGCTTCAGTGTCTCAGACTACTATATATGGCAGACCTACTTATTTTCCTTCTAAGTTATTTTAAATACTAGTAATGTAAATTCTATACTTCTCACATTAGACTCAATATCAATACTTACATAGGATTCAGTAATAAAGCAAATATCTTATCACTAAAGGAATAAACAAAAGCAAATTTTGCAAAATTTGATCAATGGAACTGACTTATGAGCAAACATAAACTGTAAAAAAATCAACTGTACAATTATAACCTATTCTCCCCTCCTCCTCCCATTCCTATTTAAAGTCTTGGGTAGAGAATCTTTCCCAGGGTCTCTGCAAATGTAAAAGTACAATTTTATCCCATGTAAACCCTGTATGTAGCAGGGGTCTAATTTCGTTCTACCCCCTGAGGGCCAGGCCTATTAAATTTCACCCCTCTCTTGTCTGGTTCCCTGAAGGGGTTGGGGATTTTCTTTTCTTTGTCATTGACTTCAGACCTCACCAATTGTGTTCATTCCATTTTTCGGGGCCCCCAGTTCCATATAACCACTTAACATCAGATTAGTTTTTACAAAGGAGTATTTGCCTCAAAGATATATCAAGAACGAACATGAGAAATTTATTTTAACACTTTGGGGTTCATAATCTCCTCTCTACCCTTTTTCCTTCCTGTACTCTCCACCACCTCAATTTAGCTCAATTCCTACAGAGTATTAGTCTTAGAAAGTTTGAGTCCAAAACCCTGATGAGTTAGTGTCTCTTGGTCCTTGCTCCTCTGGGCTGGTTGCAACCACCATCTTACATTCTTGGACTCCCTGATCTCTAGGTTTTTGTGGCTTGAAATCCAGGATTGGAGATTCCACTCCTTGTACTTAGAAAGGGAAAAGATAAAGAAAATGGCTAAAGTCCTAGGCTTGTTTTGCAGGCCCACATGGTCTAAGGGATTGGCGAAAAGAAGTGACCCTCAGGCCTCATGATTTCATCTGCTGCAAGGGAGTCCTTTATCCTCAGACATGAATGGAGGAAAAGCCTTGATGGTGTGAAAGACTCAGATAATTCTGGATGTATAGTGCATGGGAAAAGACAACTTTCAACTATGTGGTAAGTTAACTCAAAACATCCACTCATGCTCTAGTCTTCCACTCTCCTGCATGCAGAAGACTATAGTCTTCCATGTGGTGATGCCATCTTAGATGGTCTGGGCATTGTTAAAACTTCCTTCCCCCAACCCACCCCCACACCTCACTGCAACAACCCAATGAATCACTGGAGCATTGACTCCTAATGAGGTTATGGCTGAGACACTCTCTCCAGGAGAGTTCCATAGGGTTGGGAGCACTCCTGAGGATTTACTGTTGCAGAGTTAACTAAACCAGTCAGGTTCCAGATAGGAATTTCCCATGATGTCTTTTTAGGTGGATGCTATGGGGATTATTTATACCTGGACCTGTAAAGATGAATTCCTTTTGCAGCTAGTTCCCCAAAGGAGGGATGCTCCTAAAGGAAATGGATTTTATAGATTGGATCTATGCATACCATCCTCCTTTCCTCTCCTCTCTTCTCCCTGCCCCCTCAAACCCATGTTCCCATGGCCTGACAGCTTTGGAAGTAATTAGATCCCACATTCTGAGTAGTGCCCCACCAGAATGATTTCAGACTTTAGCTATGGGTCTCTCCTGCCACAGAACCATATAGATGTGGGATGAACAACTGATGATATTTAGGCAGGAGGCTGGGACAACTGTGGATTGGGCAAATATACTTTTATCACAAATAGGTGCTCTGAGAAGGGGGAGGGAGAAGTTACAAATCTTTCCACTCTGCTAGGTGGATAAAGAAGTTACATCCTCTGGATATAGCTTCTAAAACATGGGATAAAAAAGTAATTGATAGCCAGTATATGGGAGTGCTAGTAAAACTGAATGAGAAAATTTAGCAACAGAGAAGTAGAGGTCCTTCAGTCTAAAAAAACTTTGAAAGCCCATCTCCCATTTGGATCAGATGGTGGACCATAGTGTATCGTGAGCTCTAGAGGACAAATAGAAATTCTTGGAGTTGCTCAAACCATCCTGTGAAGTTAACAACAAATAGGATAAGGTCTTCAGAGAGTTGAAAGATCTTTCTTTCTTTCTTCCTTTCTTCGTTTCTTCCTTCCCTCCTTCCCTCTGTCCTTCCTTCCTTCTTTTCTTCCTTCCTTCCTTCCTTTCTTTCTTTCTTTCTTTCTTTCTTTCTTTCTTTCTTTCTTTCTT
>NW_020944975.1:35897-43799 GCF_900497805.2 Vombatus ursinus | reverse complement strand
TCTTTCTTTCTTTCTTTCTTTCTTTCTTTCTTTCTTTCTTTCTTTCTCTTTTTGTAAATAGTATTTTTTCCAATTACATGTAAAGATATTTTTCAACATTCATTTTTTTATAAGATTTTGAGTTCCAAATTTTTCTCCTTCTCCCTTCCCAAGATGGCAAGCAATCTGATATAGGTTATACATATGTAATCATGTTAAACATATTTCCACATTACTCACATTGTATTTCTTTGAGCCAATTCTGATAAGAGTAAGGTTTAAGTGATGCCCACCACTCACTCGCCCATCTTCCCCTCCTCTGTAATAGGTCTTTCATGGCTCTTCATGTGAAATAATTTACCCCATTCTACCTCTCCTTTCTTTCTACTTCTAGTGTAATTCTCTTTCTCACCCCTTTATTTTTATATGTCCTCCTCTCTAAATCACTTCTCTATGCATACTCTATGTATGTATATCTACGTATACTCCTTTTAACTATGTTAATAGTGGTACAATTCTTAAGAATTAAAGTATTATCTTCCCATGTAAGGATGTAAACAGTTTAGCCTTACTGAATCCCCTATGTTTTTTCTTTTCTTTTTACCTTTTATGCTTCTCTTGAGTCTTGAAATTGAAAATAAAATTTTTTTGTTCAGCTCTGATCTTTACATCAGGAAATCTTGAAAGCCTTCTACTGACCATTTTTATCCCTGAAGGATTTTGCTCAGTTTTTCTGGGTAGGTGATTCTGGCTTGTAATCCTAACTTTTTTGCCTTCCAGAATATCATATTCCATGCCTTCTTATCCTTTAAGGTTGAAGCTGCTAAATCCTGTGTAATTCTGACTGTGGCTTCCTGATATTTAAATTCTTTCTGGCTCTTTGCAATATTTTCTCCTTCACCTGAGAGTTCTGGAATTTGGCTATAATGTTCTTATAATGAGTTTTCATTTTGGGATCTCTTTCCAGAGATGATTGGTGAATTCTTTCAATGTCTATTTTACCTCTGGTTCTAGGATGTCAGGGCAGTTTTCTTTGATAATTTTTTGAAGTATGATGTCCATGTCCTTTTTTTGATCCTGGCTTTTAGGTAATCCAATAATTCTTAAATAAATTATCTCTCTTGGATCTATATTTTCAGTCAGTTGCTTTTCTGATGAGGTATTTTACATTTTCTTCTATTTATTTCTTCTTTTTATTTTATTTGATTGATTTGTGATATCTCAGAGTTATTAGCTTTCACTTGTCCAATTCTAAATTTTAAGGAGTTATTTTTTTCATTGAGCTTTAAAAAAATTTTTTTTAGCCTCTTTTTCCATTTGGCTAATTCTACTTTTTAGGAGGTTGTTTTTTTCAGTAATTTTTTTATACATCTTTTTCCCATTGTGCTTCCTTCATCAAGCTATTGACTTTTTTTCATGATTCTCTTGCATCCTCATTTCTTCTCCCAATTTTTCTTCCACCTCACTTATTTGATTTTTAAACTCCTTTTTGTGCTCTTCTAGTTCCTTTTGGGCTTGAGATCAATTCACATTTTTCTCTGAGGTTTTGCATGTAGGCATTTTAACATTGTTTTACTCTTCTGAGTTTATGTCCTGAGCTTCCCTGTCACCATAATAACTTTCTATAGTCAGATGTTTTGGGGTTTTGTTTGTTTGTTTGTTTTTTGCTCATCTTTTACAGCCTATTTTGTTACTTTTAAAGTTGACCTCTGCTCCTGGGGTAGATGGGGCACTGTCCCAAGGTTCTTGTGCCAGAGTCTGCAGCCCTGGCTGTTTGCCTGGTGGTGTGCTGGTGCTACCCTGAAACTCATGGGTGACCCTTGTGTTGTGCCAGGCCTGCAAGGGTCTGGTGGCTTGCCTGGTCCTATGCTGAGGTGGGGGTGGGGTTGGTGTGGCTGGGGCTTAGGGCCTCCTGCTAGCTTGCTGAGGCAGGGCCTGCTTCTGGCTTGCTGGGACACCGCCTACCTGAGACTGTGCTCCCCTTTTACCCAAGTGAGACAGACCTCTCCTGCTGAACTTCCAAATTGTTTTGGGCTAGAAAATCGTTTCACCCCATCTTTTTGTTTGTTCTGCCATTCCAGAATTCATTTTGGGGCACTCTTCCATTGTTTTTTGGAAGTGAATATGGGAGAGTTCAGGTGATTTCCTGCTTATTCTGTCATCTCGGCTTCTGGAAGTCCCCCTGCTCATCATTTCTTATAGTACAGTAGTATTCCATCATAATCATGTGATATAATTATAAATTGAAACATTTTTGATGTTCTGCTCATACCCACCTGATTGATAAAGATGACAAAATGATGAATTGTTGGAAGGATGTGGGAAGAAAGGCATTTAAATTTTTGGTAAGGCTATGAATTAGTTCAGACATTTTTTGGAAAGGAATAGTGAATTACAGCTTGAAGACTTGAATAAAAGAAAAAAAATGAAAGAAAATAAAAAGTAGCATGTTTCAGTCCATATTCAAACAATATCAGTTCTTTCTCTGGAAGTAGATAGTATGCTTCATCATCAGTCCTTTGGGGTTGTTTTGGAACATTAATGCTGAGAATAGCTAAGTCATTGACATGGAACAATATTGCTGTTACTATGGACAATGTTTTCCAAGTTCTGTTCTTTTCACTATGCATCAGTTCAAGTAGATCTTTCCAGGTTTTTCTTAAATCATCCTGCTGGTCATTTCTTATAGCACAATAATATTCCCTTTCAATCATATACCACAGCTTGTTTGGCCATTCCCAAATTGATGGGTATCTCTTTGATTTCCAGTTCTTAGTCTCTATAAAAAGAACCACTATAAATATTGTTGTATGAATAGGTCTGTTTACTTTGTTTTGAATGTCTTGACCTAGCTGTGGTATTGCTGGATCAAAGGGCATTATGATCAGTTTTATAGCCCTATGGGTATAGTTCCGAATTGCTCTCCAGAATGACTGGATCACTTCACTACTCCACCAACAATGCATTAGTATTCCAGTTTTCCCACATCTCCTCCAACATCCAACATTTTGCTTTTTTGTCATATTAACCAATCTGGTAGGTGTGAGATGGTACCTCAGAGTTTGTATTAATTTGTATTTCTCTAATCATTAGTGATTTAGAGGATCTTTTCATATGACTATAGACAGCTTTGCTTTCTTCATCTGAAAACTGCCTGTTCATATCCTTTGACCATTTATCAATTGGAGAATGACTTGCATTTTTATAAATTTGACTGAGTTCTTTATATATTTGAGAAATGAAGCCTTTATCAGAAATACTTATTGCAAACCCTCCCCCCCCAGTTTTCTTCTTTCCTTATAATTTTGGTTGCATTGGTTTTGTTTGTGCAAAACCTTTTAAATTTTAGATAATCAAAATGATCTATTTCATATTTTGTAATGTTCTTTATATCTTCTTTGGTCCTAAATTCTTCCCCTTATCCATAAATCTGACAGATAAACTATTTCATGCTCTCTTAATTTGCTTATGGTATCACCCTTTATATGTAAATCATGTACCTATTTTGACCTTATCTTAGTATATGGTGTGAGATGTTGGTCTATACCTAGTTTCTGCCATGCTGTTTTCCAGTTTTCCCTGCAGCTTTTGTCAAATAATCAGTTTTTGTTCTAAAAGCTTGGATCTTGGGATTTATCATATATTAGATTACTATGGTCATTTACTAAAATGTAATTTGTACCTAATCTATTCCTCTGATCCACCACTCTGTTTCTTAGCCAGTACCAGATGGTTTTTGATAATTACCCTTTATAATACAATTTGAGATCTGGTATGGTTAGACCATCTACTTTTGCATTTTTTTCCATTGATTCCCTTGATATCCTTGAGCTTTTATTCTTCAAGGTGAATTTTGTTATTATTGTTATTATTTTTATTTATTATTTTATATATTATTATTTATTATTGTTATTCTTTTTTCTATAAAATAATTTTTGGATAGTTTGATTGGTATGGCACTGAATAAATAGATTAATTTAGGTGGAATTGTCATTTTTATTATATTGGCTTGGCCTATCCATGAGCAACAGATATTTTCCCAATTGTTTAGATCTGACTTTATTTTTGTGAAAAGTATTTTGTAGTTGTGTTCATATATTTCCTGGGTTTGTGTTGGCAGGTAGACTCCCAAGTATTTTAGATTGTCTGTGGTTATTTTAAATGGAATTTCTCTTTCTATCTCTTTGTTGCTGGACTTTGTTGGTAACATATGGAAATAATGATTTATGTGGGTTTATTTTGTATCCTGCAACTTTGCTAAAGTTGTTAATAATTTCAAATAGTTTTTTTAGTTGATTCTCTAGAATTTTCTAAGTATACCATCATATCATTTGCAAAGAGTGGTAGTTTTATTTCATCATTGCCTATTCTAATTCCTTTAGTTTCTTTTATTGTCGTAGATAACTTTTCAAGTATAATATTAAACAATAGTGGTGATAATGGGCATCCTTGCTTTATTGCATTTTTTTTTTGGTGAGGCAATCAGGATTAAGTGATTTGCCCACAGCCACACAACTAGTGTCAAGTGTCTGAAGCCAGATTTGAACTTGGATCTTCCTGACTCCAGGGCCAGTGCAGTGCACCACCTAGCTGCCCCTAGCATCCTTGCTTTATTCTTGATTGTGTTGGGAAGGCTTCCAGCTTATCTCCATTACAGGTAATGCTTACTGATGGTTTTTACAATACTTATTTCTATTAGAACAAAAACTTGAAAGTACATCTATAAAGGATTTTTCTTTAAATTGAGAAGATGCATTTACCTAAAACCATCAGCAAGTATTATGTTTTCTCTTTTTTCTTTTTTTAAAATTTATTTTATTCTGAACATAAATAAAACAAACATTTACATAACGTAGTAGAATAGAAAAAAAATGAGAAATGATGAGCTTGATGTTCTTAGAAAAACATGGATAGATTTGCACAAAATAATGAAGAGCAAAATCAGCAGAACCAAGAAATGTTGCATAAAGCAGCATCAATATTGTCTTAAGAACACTTTTGAATAACTAAGTTATTTTGATTATTATAAATACCCAAATTAACTGTAAAAGACATAATGAGGAAGATGCTATCTGCATCCAGAGAAAGAACTGACAAATAGGAGTATGTATAGAATGATTTTACATACACAAATACATACGTAACATACATATATTTGTGTCTAATGATAGCAAGAATTATTTGTGATATAGTCTGTTCTCTGTAATATAGTCTCATAGTCTGTCTCTTGAACTGAAGTATGTGTTTCTTTAAGAACTCTGGGATGTGACTCAGTTCCATCTCTGGCTAAAAGATCTTCATAGTCCCAACTGACTCTTGGGACTGAGAGGACAATTCTCTCCCAGGTGAACTACAACTCTTCAAATGCCAGTCAGTTTTCAAATAACTATTGCAGCTCTAATGCATTCTGGCACAAGCACATTTCTCTGATTTTCTCTCCATGTGGTGACCATGGAGAGAGCCTGCTTCCAGTAGAAGCATGATGCCATGGAATGGAAGTACCTTTGAGAGACTGTGGAGTATGCACGGATATTCTGTAACTGGTTCTGGTCAGCAAACCACACGGTAAAGAGGAGGCTCTTTCATTGCTTTTGGAGCCTTTCAAAAGGTCTGTCAGCCTCCAGCAACTTCCTATTTGCATTAGTACTCTTGGGGGAGCTTGGTGATTCCTTCACTCATGGCCATCAGTGAAGGGAAAAGAGCCTAAAACCCTGTGAGTTTGAAAGGTCTGAAGAGTGCCTAAATACCCTAGCATTTTTGAGTTTTTGTTTGAAGCCAGCACGACATTGATTGTGCCAAAGAGCACAGAATGACATTAGAGAGTGACCTTCTGGACCCTAGCCCAATGGTAGCTTAGACAAGGACTCATTTGGCAGTCACATCACATCTGGACTTGAACAGAGTGGGAATGATGTAAGCACTGAGTTAAGTTGAATTTACTCTCCCCAGAGACTGGGATTTTGTAGGAGACAGTATGCTCCCAAGGTATTGGGAAAAATATTTTATTTTGTTCCTGCTATATATTTGAAGTAAATATCCCTTTGTAGAAGTTACAATGTTAAGTTGTTAAATGGAACTGGCCTGCTAGTTACTAGCACCTAACGATGTGTGAGCACAGCCAGTGGGGGCTGAGCCAATGGCAGTAAAGATACCATCCCAATCTTTCAGGGTACCTTAGAATGAAAGGTATGAGAGTAAAGCATGAGTATCTACTCTTCAGAAATTGGAAACCTTAAATTGGAGCTTGATTTGTTGTTTTGTTGATTTTCTAGACTTAAGAAGGTGTTACTAATGTAGATTAAACTTTAAAATGTGTCCTGCAGTATTTTCAGAGAGATGGTTATTAAACACTTACCAGCACATCCCGATCTAGAAACCTGGCTCTGGGAGAGTGAGGCAGAGTGTACTGTCTTCATACCTATATAAATGAAACCATAGGTCTAGTCACTATCCCCTATACATTGGTAAATTAAAGCTGTTCTACTTTGTTAAAGATTTCAAATATGTATAGTTTAATAGAGGAGTCCTATTTCTCTGCTTGGTCCTTTTTAGTTTACCTCAAAGCAGCCATGCTATATCAGATCTCTTATCCTAGGGAAATCAAAGTCATTTCTGGCTAGCAACAGTTACAGCCTTTAGGTTCTGGCTAACTTTCTCTTTCAGGAAGTTTCTTGGAACCCTAAATTTGTTACTTTATTCTCTCCAGTTCCTACATAGAGTAGTGTCTTGAACTAATCTGCCTCACAAGTCATATAATTTGCTCTCTCTTCAATTCCTTATTTTTAATAACTCAGTCTTTTCTCCCCTTCAATTTTATCTCCCTTTCTGTAGTGCAAATGTTATTATCCTTATTTTACACATGAGGGAAACTGAGTCTCAAAGAGGGGAAGTATTTTGCAGGTCAAATAACTAGCTTGTCTTGGAACAGGGACTTGTGTTCAGGTCTTCTGATACCAAGTTCAGTGTTCTCTCCATTATGCAATGTTGTCTTTCATGATAACAACCACAACAACAAGAAGTATGTCTCCCTTTCAGTTTAGCAAAGTACTTTAAGAATGTTATCTCATTTGATCCTCTCAATAATCCTTGGCTATACTATTTTTATTATTCCCATTTTATATATGAGAAAACTGAGGCAGAAACAGGGTGACTTACCCAAGAGAACACAGCTAGTGAGTGACCAAAGTGAGATTTGGACTTGGATATTTCTGAGTCTAAGTTAAACTCTCTCTCCAATGTGCTACCTAGCTGCTTCTCCTGAGTAGACTTGTTCAGGAAGAGTAGAGGGATTCTGTTCAGGAGAAATGGGGCTAATCCTGAAAAGGTAGCCAACCAGGAGTCAGATTGTGGAGGGATAAATAGTCCATTAAATCTATGATCTCATTAGAGGTATGGGCGCTTCCTCTCTTAATGCAAGTAATAAGCCCATAACACCTGAAAAGATAGTTTTTGTGAGTTGTGTTCACAAAAAGTTATCACCTGGCAACTAGAATTCTAGTGATAAGTCTCTCTCTAGGTTTAACTAGGTTAGTTGTCATACCACAGATGCCACTGGACCTTGTAGGTAAGGCCTTTCCAACTTGATAGGACAGGCCAGAGTGTGAGCTCATAATTCATTGAGAACCTAGGTTCACCTCCATGTCTTCATGAGCTGTTTGAATAGGATTAAAGTAGAGTTGGAAGAATTCCTTAGAAAAATGAAGTAACAAAAATGAACCATTTGTTTTGATGACAAAGTGCCCTCCAGTCTTATAATTTGATCCTATGATAACTATAAGTGATACAGTTATTATGTTTTTCATTTTATGAAGAAAATCAGTCTTAAAGATTTAAGCAATTTGTAAAAATGCTCAGCCAGGAGGGACAGAGTCTTTCTATATTAGGTCTTCTAATTCCAATAGATTTTGATTAGAGAGGGAGAAA
>NW_020944975.1:0-35887 GCF_900497805.2 Vombatus ursinus | reverse complement strand
TTTTTTGTTCTGAGAATCCCTTTCAACACACAAAATCTGTTGTGAACTCCATTGGTTAATTTAATATATTACTGATGAATAATTCTTTTATATCTTATTTATTGAGTGCTTACAATAACTACAATGATAACTTTTGCCCCCAAAAGCTCTAAATTAAAATTCATATTATATAATTATAATTGTAAAATATAAAATTATACTTTGTTATAAAATTATTTATATGAAAATTCTAAATATAAAAGCATAAAACTCTAATTATAAAATAATTACAAATATTTTATGAGATATTCTGTGAGAATTTAAAGAAGCAATCCAGCAGGACTTCACATGCTTCAAAACTTCACTTACAGTTTCTTTATTTTAAGCATTTTATTGAATATAAATAACATTTAATTTAAATAAGTTATAATTTAGGAGACATTTAACATAATATAATTATCACATATAATCTTAATTTGAGGTTGGATAATGGTTTGCAATATTTGACTCAACCCCAGGCAAACATATTCTTAAATCTGGTTCTGCATTGAGTTTACTTTTGTGTTTTTTTTAAAAGAAGAATAAAGCACAAATGCTTGCTTGCACAAATATGTGTGTGGGGAAGTGGCAGAATAATTTTACAAGCTCTGCTGGTGAGAGATGGAAATGCGTTTTTTTGTTTTTGGCCATTAACCAATTGACAAAAAGGAATGGCAAGTTACAATATAAAGTATTTACTTTTTTGCTGGCTAATGACACACACCATATTAGTGATGAATGTACTTAAGGTTCAATTGCAGGTATCGTTTTGTTTGCCATTGGCACACTGGCTAGAGGCTCATAGGAATTCTACTGCATGACTGACCAGTGTTGCTAACAAGTTCATTTGAAAATTTGACCAATAAAAGAATAGTAGCATAAGGGGAAGATAAGTTTAAATCTGAAAATAGCCTTAATGTTTCAATGAGAGGCAATTCAAGGTTTGGTTTCATAGAATGTTTATGATGGTCCATGATGATTTCAAGATGATCTATAACATGGATATACAGTAAACACGGCTTACAAAAAGCCTGACTTTGTGTTGTAAGGACTCGAACTTTTGTAACATATTTATCACGAGATTATACAGATGATGAGGTGTGATTGCAGGGTAAAAAGGGGAACAAGAGAACAACTTTGGTGTTCTATATATAATGTGGACAAAGGGATGCACATGTATCTGACCATTCATTGGGAATCAGTTTGCACTTGAAGGTCAGACCTGTGTGACAACTTGGAAACAGGTTTGATAACAGGTTAAGAAACCACAAGAACACATTGTGCTTAGTTATCATTGTATGTTACTATAATAGTTTCAAATTGCTGCAGAAACAAACTTATAATGCTTCAAGTATGTGCATGTTTTTTTTATCACATAGGAAAACTATATTTGTAACACAATTGGATTATTCATTGCTTAAAGCACCATTAAAGATTTTTAATATGAGCACTTTAGACCATCTTCTCAGGGAGCCACTAACTGGGAACCACAGGTATTGGGGAGATTATGCTATTGTCACAAAGGAATCTGAGGCATAGCATTCTGAGCATGATCAAATTATTAGCAAGGCTAGCAATTCCAATAAAATGAGATCCTAAACTTCTCAGTGGCCAGGGATACATTTGAAAGCTAAAGCAGCCTTTTTCACATAGTTGAAAAGATAACAATCTGTTATGAGGTGCTAAAAATCTCCAATGAAAATTAAATTAAGACAATAATTAGCCTATATCAGAGGTAAGGGTGGGTTCACATTTGGCCTGACTCACACAAAGGGGACTCCAAGATCCCTGGCAATGGGGAAGACAGAGTTGATCAACATCTTCTGGAAAGCCCTGTCTTAGGCAGCTCCTTACACTAGAGTGGTCTGGTGATAGGCTTATGACCAGGCAGAATATTTTATGACCATGTCGATTCATTCTCCCTCCTCCTTTCTGGGGTAAGATAGATTGAGTCCAGGCCGTAGCCTGGAGAAATGGGGGAAGTTAAACTCTTATAAACTCTAATGCTGAGGCCTACACAATTAAATCTAACTCTAATCCATAAGTACTGATTCCAGTGATTCTCAATAAATACTACAATAATTCTCAATAAAGAATACAAAATAAAGTGGGGTATCAATTTTCACTTTCATACTCATCAAGTGTTGGAGGTGGAGATGTTTGAATGTCTGTTTGAATGGATAGACAGCCCCTAACAATGGGGAAAAACCCAGCTAAAGGTTGGGGACTGGAGCCAATAACAGTAGAGAAAAGAGATCCTCCTCCTTAGTTTGCCTTCCCCTGAGAGTGTGGGGCTGTTGCGGTTTGAGATGTTGAGACCCCTCAAAGATTGGAGTACAGGACTGGGTCATCTGGAATGAATTCACAGACTCAAGCATTCTTTAAGTAAAGTTGGCAAAAAGTTTATGGTTATGCTTTTCAGTGGGCAATGATTCTTAAGGAACCTGAGAGAGACTGAGGATGGAGCTGAAGAGATTTACCTTTGCCCTGTTAAGTCAAAAGGAATTTGGCTCCTTGTTTACAGTTCCTAGAAAAACCTTAAAACTTTTAGATTCCTTGTAGACTCACTTTATCTCTCTCAATTTGAAAGCCTTAGCCTTACCTTTTAAGCTTATTCAAATGCGCTTTCCTTCCTGACCCCAAAAAGAACCTGGCTTCTGTTTGTCTTTCCTTATCTCCATTTGAAAGCAAACTTCCCCCCCTTTCAGCTCCCTTCATTATCTATTCTCATTGTCTGTTCAAATCCCTCAGACTTCCAAAAGGAAATTCTCACCTGGACCCTTTCTTTTCCCAACCCCCCCCCCCCCCCCCTCCCCCCGCCACCCTTAGTCCTAGCTAGGCGCCATAAAGTCCAGGACCCAGGGATTCCGTTTGCCCCAGCTTGCTGGCCACCCCCATCCAGATCTCCCTAGGCCCTGCCTCCCCTCACCCCAAACTGCTTGGCCACTCCTAGACCCCTCCCCCCGTCTTTCTGTACTTAAGACTCATCTTTGCCCCATTCTGACGCTGGGAACTTCTCATGCCCTTAGAGGCTGAGACCCCCATGCCCGCTTGTAACTAGCGTCACCTGGCCTGACCACCTTAGCCCCCAACCCCCACTCAGACGCTGAGCTTTCCTCACGCCCAAGAGATTGAGACTGCCTCATGTCACACCTGACCACCTTAACCCCCCATTTAGATCACAGATGTTTGGGTTCCTTTGGAGTCTGACCTTTTGCTTATCTTTAATAAACTTTTTCTCTGGCTGGAAGAAGATCTGAGTTGAATTCATTCAGGCAGATTCACGCTGTGATTTGGCCTTTTTCCCATGATTTTGGGGTGCCTCTGTGCATCTAGAAGCACCCTAAAAACCCCCACCCTCTTCAGAGCTAGGGTTTATATGGAAAAGGGCATAGGAAAGGAATGCCAGGGATATTGATTAGGTAATCCAAAGGTCCAGGTGTCTTTGGGAGCTATGGATGGGAAAGTATAGGGAGTATACCAGACAGGGAGGGAGATGTCAGAGGCATGGATCTTGGGAATCTGGCAGGAGGAAGAGTCCTTGGACCAGCCAAGGACAAAACTCCTTGGGCCAGATAAGACACCCCTCTCTCTCTGTCCTGATTAGAGAATGCTTTGTAACAAGGGAAAACTTTCTCACAAGACAGGAGCTTACTAAGGAATTGGGAGGCTTCCAAGACACGATCTGAGGGCTGGGGCCTGAGCAGTCCATCACTCTGTCACCCAGCTTTGTGTAGCTGCACCAGGAAGAGAGATAAGGGTCTTGCTGGGGCCCACGCATGAGTAATTGCTAGGCAGTGTCCCTGGGCTGGGGAGTGATTGTCAGAGACAGTGTTTCTGAGACTAGGGAGAAATTGGGGTCCAAGTATAAGCACAAGCACCCAAGCACCCCATCAGGGCCAGGCCAGAGCATTATCTTTATACTCCTCTAAAATTCTGTGCCTCTGTGTATTTCCTCTGAGGGTCTTCATATTTTTATTGTTCAGCATCTATAGAATATGGATGACATACAATATATATTTTCAATGACATGGTTTTTATTGTTTTCAGTTCTCAGTGCCAGCAGCCTCCAAAAGTTACCCTGTTGTTACTGGCCCAGAAGGGTTGACCTCTTGCTCCCTTCTCTCCCAAGTATCCAACTCCCTGTGACCCCATTTTGGGTTTTTTTGGCACAGATACTGTGGAATGGTTTGTCATATCTTTCTCCAGCTCATTTTACAGATGTGGAAATTGAGGCAAACAGGGTTAAGTGACTTGCCCAGGGTCACATAGCTAATGTGTCTGAGGCCACATTTGAACTCGCCAAGATTGAGTCTTTCTGACTCCAGGCTTGGCATTCGTATCCATTGTGCCACCTAGCTGCCCCCTGCTTATCATCTAATTTATATTATATTTTGTATTTCTTCTCTACTATGTCTGTTGTATATTCATCTTACAATTCTGTATTACTTTTGTTCCTGGGGTTTTCTTTTTTAATATTGTAATATTTCTTATCAAGATGGAGAATCATTAACTTTCTCTTTAAAATATATTAATTTTTACAAGCATTTATTATCTTTCTTTCACCATTGCCCTTCCCCCCTTAATTGAAAAGAAAAAAGAAAATCTTTATAACAAATATACATAATTCAGTAAAACAAATTCCAATGTTAACTAAGTTTAAAAATGCAAGTTTCATTCTGTATTTTAAGTCATCACTTCTTTGGCAGGAGAGGCCTTCAGTTCTCTATCTGCGAACCCACTGATTAGAGTTTCAAAGTTTTTGAAAATTTTTTTTCTTCATAATGTTGTCATTTTAAAACAGGATTCAGCACTGTCTCCCTCAATGTCCAACCAGAAACTTCAAGAATTATCTTCCTGACACAGGGTTGACATGGGTCAGAACAGTGAAAAAGTACAAACTTTGTCTATCTTTGCCTATATGCTTTATGGACATTAGGACCATTTAGACTAAGTGACTCCATATTGGAGTCCTAATATTTTAACTATAACATCAAACAATATAAAGTTTACAATTATCAAATCTTTAGGGCCATTATTGATGCAAGGATGAGTTTTCCTTCTGTCTTGCTCCTGTTTTACTTTGTCATTAGACATGGAAAGGCAGGTAGGCAGACAGATAAGGTCCAAGTCTCTTCTTGAAGAAGGTTGAAACAATAGCTACTCTGCAATTTCTGCATAAGCCACAAGGTTGCACTCCACAGTGCCTCAGTTTGCTCACTAGCAAACATACAGTGTCAAACTTGTCTAGTAGGAATGGACAGGCCTTTATGTGAAGGGGCTAAAGATAATTCTTGAGAAGAGACTGGTGGATATCTAGAGGGAACTGAATGGTGAAACTATTTCAAGAAGTAAGGAGAGCTCCTGTGTGATGGTTAGGTAGAAGTGATTCCTGCTGTGATCTTTCTCACAACTAAAACACTGTAAATAATTACTTGTGATCTCCATGTTATTATTGACTATACTGTTAATAAATTGTAAAACTGGTAATGTTAATATTCAGTTAATCTTAAGAGTTGGGAGATGTGGATACATAGAGACATCTGAGTCATGGCTTATGGAGAAAGATTTCCTCAGTTCATTACATAAACAATATTCAATAAACAGAGGTGGGAGTTCCAAGTTGATTGATTAATTAATGATAGAGGTATTGCTATATTATAAAGTAATAACAATAAAAACTATTTTGTACTGCTCAATACATCTCTACCATAGACTATTCAATTCTATTCCAAAGAGAAAACTCACATTTACTTTGTTACTTTGAGTAACATTTGCCAAATACAGATCTTAGTCTTCCTCTCCTCAACACACAATCGAACATATATACACACATACATTCCGTTTCATCCTGTGTGACTCATGTCACTATTTTCCCATAAGTCCTCCATCCAGGATCTTCCCAAGGTGCTAAAGTCTTTCATGTTCTTTCCACATATGGAGGTCACTAGGAGAATCTGGAGCTCTCTTTGTCTTTCATTTTCAATTCTAAGGGGTTCTACTCCCTTATCTAGTCATACTCTCCCACTTATGAAGTAGTACAAAACAGTGTCAGTGCTGAATGGCATGTTATAAATGTGGGATATGATACATTTCTTATTGTCAAGGGACTTAAAAATCTAATCGGGCAGTCAAGAGAAGCAACTCATGTTACAATAGAAAACCATTGAGTTCTGAGTTGTATACCAGTGACAACAAGTGCTACAGGTGTTCAGAGAAGGGAGAACAGAATGTGGGCTAGAACAATCCAAATGTGGCCCACTGGCCCCAACTGAGCCATGACATTCCTGAGTGCAGCTCCAATCAGAATAAAATGTAATTGGAAAATATATAACAAAATAAATACAAATATAGTAAAACATAAATAATATTAGATTTTAAAATTAAGACAATATGTAGCCTGCAGGATTACTTATGTATGGATTTGTGGCCCCCATTTTTATTTGAGTTTGACACCACTGATCCAAAGGATTCATATACTGGTAGCACTGGGGCTGGTCCTTGACTATAGCAAAGGATTTGGCTAAAAGAAGAGGGCAATATTGTGAGGTGCCTGAGGAAGTAGGAGCTAGGAAGAATCAGGAAAGTGTAGCCAACATCAATCATGAGAGTTTTACCTGGAAGTCAGCCAAGCCAACTTCTTTACTATGCTAGAGGTGATCTTGGGTGCCATTCTTAGAAGGCATTTTGAGCAAAAGCACTTACAGTCTTTTGGGCAGTAATTATGTTTCCTGAACCCTAACCCAACCCTAGGGGTTAACTCCTCCTTTTCCAGGGCCTGATGTCTGGGCAGAATAATGGTGGACCTGAGGAGCAGTTTCCAATTCTTCAGAGGGAATGAGTTCCTTCTTGCTGATGCTAGGGACATTCTGCCATTCCTTTACTTGTGTTTTAACCTGAAGCCGGGGGATTAAGGGTTTAGGGCAAGGGGAGAGGGACAGGGCTTCTCCAACAGCCCAGCACTAGATTCTTGTAGGGTTTTGCCTGACTCAAAATCTTCCCCATCCCTGCTTCTCCAGTGAAATAGGAAAAACTGGGGACTTCATTTCCATAGGGAACCAAAGGGCTTGTTATCATGTGAATAGGCTTCAATGTGAGGTTTTGGGAAGGGAGGGTGAGGGAAGTGTGGGAACACCCTCTCCCATTTGCACTGTGTTAAGACTTTTACTTTGTATAAGGTGAGATTTTAGCTGGGACTTAAAGAAAGTCAGGAGGCAGAGATAAGGAGAGAAAGCATTCCATACATAAGTGATAGACAGTGAAAATGAAATCAGTGAAAATGGGAGATGAAGTATTTGGTTGGAGCAAGGAGGTCAATGTCACTGGACTGAAGGGTATACTGGGGGGAGAGGTGTAAAATGCAAAAAGACTAGAAAGGTGGGGTAATGGGGCTAGATGATGAAAGGCTTTGAATACTATACAATTTTCTATTTGATCTTGGAGTTGATAAGGAATGGAGTATAAAAATGTAATATGAAATACTTGTAAGACTTAGTATGAAATCAGGTTGGAAAGAGTAAAGGGTGCCAAGCAGTTTGTTTAAAAACAAAACAAACACTGGCTCCCTACTGCCCACCAGCAAGTAATGCCTGCATGACTAGGAATATTTCAAAGAATGGAGTGGAGGTGGTGAAGGTGGTGGGGGAGGGGCAGGGGAAGCATTGGAGCAAAAGGGGCAGAGTGTCCCCTACCGGGAGGTAATTACAATAGTTCAGGGAGGTGATGAGTCAGTACTAGGGTGTTGGTAGTGAGAAGAGGAAGGCATGTATCAGATATGAGCAGTGGAGTCATAGCAGAGGTTAGAGGTTGCCCAACTCCAAACTCTCTCCTGAAGTCCAGTCTCACACCACTTGCTGAACATCTCCCCGTGGGTACATATCTCCCAGGCATGTGGAGTTGAAGCATTCCAAAACCGAAAGCTAATCTTTTCTGCAATAAACCTGCCCTTCCTCCTCCAATATCCCCCACTTCTGTGGAGGAAGCTGACAGCCTTTCAATCATGGAGTCATTTTCAGTCATGCCAGTAAAGCAATTAGAGAAGACGGCAAATGAACTGAAATGCACAAGATGGGCCTGCTTGGACAAGACAGAGAGAGAAACTGATCATAGGTGTTCCAGGAATAGGGTTGGAAAGGACTTCAGAGGCCATATAGCCCAACCCCTTTATTTGTAAACAAGGATGAAAGCGTGAGGCTTTGAAAGTCAATCTGTGGAGATTGAATTCCAGAAAGTGCTAAGCCCCGATTTACAGAAGGAACCTGAGTAACGTTGTTTCTGTTCCCCACTGAAAGGTAACTAGCCTCTTGTCTGTGAACTAAATAAAAGTGTGATTATACGATTTCAGGTCACCGAGGAAGGAAACGAGGGCTCGAGAGGTAAGGGAGTCGATCAAGGTCAGATGGTCAGTAAACAGCAGTCAGAATGGGAGTTAAGGTTTTCCTGAATCCCAACCCAGGGTCATGAGGAGGCAGCGTGGGGTAGTGGCTAGAGCACTAGCCAGGTCTTGGAGTCCCACCCTGGGACACTTAACTAGCTGTGTTAACCCTGAGCAAGTCACAATTATTTTCGGGTTCAGTTTCCTGAAATGTGCCTAACAGCACCTATCCTCTTTGGGGCTGGTCTGGAGAAGAAATGAGCCAATATATGTAAAGTGCTTTGCAAACCTTAAAGCTCGGACGCGCTCCATTTGCTATCAATGACGATATAACATAGATTGGTATCTTTTCTTCTTGTATATTCTTAGAGCTTACCTTGCACGTCTCTTACCCGTTTCAATAAGCCCTTTATTAGGTCCTCAGCTCCTAGAGCACAGAGACGTCCTTTTTTTAAGTGTGAAGAAAAGTGGGGCCCATAAAGTGGGGGGGACGCTAATTTATTTACCCAAAGTGGCTCAAGAATCACAAATGAAAAGCCGGCGGGAATAACTTCTGCAGATGGCGCGCTGCATTCTGATTGGCTTTTCGAGCGGAACATTCCTATTAGTCATCAAACACAAAGAGCCCAGATAGGTTGACAATTCCGGTTTGGGGACACGCCTTTTCCCGCTCAGATCAGTTCACGCATCTTAAGTCTTATGATCAGCCAATACTGAGGATAGCTAAACTTGGTGCTGAGACTTCGCAATTCACGAAGCAACACAAAAGCTTTTGGTTGAAGTCCATCTTTGCTTCCGTTTTGTAAGAGTAAGGAGGTCCGAGGTTCGCAAATACGTTAATTTTAAAAATTCCTCACAAGTTACCTAGGGACTCTGAATAGAACAAAGCTAAGGAGAAGACAACAAAACAAAGCTCCTTCAAGTGAGAATGTGGGTGGCCCTAAAAAGGGCCTTTGGGGAGTATCGCTCGCAGTTCGCAGCACAGGAAAGCGTATTTAGCCGCCAAAGCCGTAGAGAGTTCGGCCCTGGCGCTTGAGAGCGTAGACCACGTCCATGGCGGTGACAGTCTTCCTCTTGGCGTGCTCCGTGTAAGTGACGGCGTCACGGATCACGTTCTCCAAAAACACCTTCAGCACCCCGCGGGTCTCCTCGTAGATCAGCCCCGAGATTCGCTTCACGCCCCCTCGCCGAGCCAGACGGCGGATGGCAGGCTTGGTGATGCCCTGGATGTTATCCCGCAGCACTTTCCTGTGCCGCTTGGCACCCCCTTTCCCCAACCCTTTGCCTCCCTTGCCGCGACCAGACATTGCTGAACAGCACAACAAAACAACCTAGAAGAAAAAAGCGAAATTTAACCTGTGAGAGCTTTATATAAGGTGCTTGCGGACCTCTTTGAAAACCGAAATCGGTCCGGGAGTGGTCGGCGGGAAATGCTGAGGCTCCGCCCCTTCCCGGGCCTCTGGTCTCTTCTCATAGGACAGAAAGGAGTAGAGAGACAATCCCGAACAGCAAGCGCTTCCCTTTTCTCAAGTGTATATTATTGTATTCGAAAGAACGATGGATAATTGTTTTAAGGAAAAGTTTAACTCTTCATTTCTCATTGTAATATATTACCGAGGAATGGATGGAAGGTTATTCAGGAACGCTATAGGGCTATAATATAATATAGTATATTATAAATATAAATAATATAAATAAATATAGGGCTATTTATTCCTTTTGGATTTTTCTGTTGTCTATGCTCTGTTATAGTTATTAAAAGTAGCAGTAAATTTATAATAGTGTTTTGCATTAATAAAATAAACGACGTTTAAGTCTTTTTTTCCCATTCTATCTTCCTCCAAGTGTCCCAAGTCCCAAATTTACTTCTTCCTTGTTTCTATTGCCTCCACTTCACTTTCCCCACGGAACAAATTCAGTTTTGCCAGCAAACTATAGAAAGGTATTACTTTTAATCAAATAAGTTCTTTATTTTATCTCTAGTTGGCGGAATCTTTGCGGGACTTTTTTTTTTTTTTGAGTGTTGTCATCAGGTGCTATTTACACATTAAAGCAGGGGTTCTTAATAGGAGTTCAAACAACTGCCACTACCTCCCATCAGACCTAGATGGAGAGAGGTCAATAACAGAGCCCTCAGACCAGTGGCCCAGCCTCCAGCATAGGTCTCAGAGTTATGAACCAGGGAATCGACCTTTGTTGACACTTAACCTGGCAACTGCTTCTGCGGGTGCTGAAGCCTCTATCATCTCAGCATCCACAGCTATTGCACATCTGGAAAAGAACGTTCTTTCCATCAAAGTCCTTGGCACCAATGAAATGGATATGACTTTATCAGTGGAAACAGCTCTAAAGATACCTTGCTTTTGGTATTATTACTGCTGCCTTTCCATCCAGCTTTCGGCTGAAATCTCATCTTTATGTTATCTTCCCCATTATAACATCAATTCCTCCAGAGTAAAGACTTTTTCTTTTTTTTTCAATTTGGGTTCTAGGGTTTAGTGTAGTGCTTTGCACATAGCAAGCACCGAATAAGTACATTTTCATCCATTCATTCTTCTTTTAAAATGTCCCATTGCAACATGGTATTGAACAATTTTTGGTAGTTTCTTTTATGCTGATTCTCTGAGGTTATGTCAGGCATATTCTTATCTATATATTTGGTATAGGAATAATACAAAGGAAGGAAAAGAAGGGAAACTCAGTAAAAACCCACTCGATTTCAAACCAGAATTCCAGTGGGTTTTCTATTAATCTGAGCTCTGTTTCCTTTCATCATCCTTTTTATTTATGTGATATCATTGTGTATATTATTTTTGCTCTGCTTATTTCATACCACCTTAGTTAACATGGATCTTATTATGTCTCCCTGAATTTCTCACATTGGTTATTTTATACTGGAAATTAATATTTCATTGCATTCATATATCATGGTTTATTCAGGAAGGAAGAAATAAGAATTTATTAAGCACTATTATGTGCCGGGTACTGTGAAATCTTTACAAGTATTTTCTCATTAGATCCCCACAACAGTCCTGTAGCTTTTCTCTGATCTGCCAGTCTTATAACTCTGTCAAAAATGATAATGACAAAAAGCCTGCCATGACTTGTCCTTGAAGGAGTCATTCTGAGTAACTGAGATTATTTTGTTCACTAAACATCCCTTTAAGACCGTTTACAGTTTTTTCTAGGAATCAATGTGAAGGTCACTGGCTTATAGTTTATGTATTCTACTTTCTTCCTATTTCTGAAATTGTATTTTTCTCTCTGTTCCAGGACTGTATATTTAAGAAAACCTAACTACCTTAATAGGTTCAAGTCATATCTTTAGGATATATGCACAATAATGGTGAGTGTGTGTGTGTGTGTGTGTGATTATCAACAGACAGAAGATAGTAGCATGAAAGGGAATCAGGGAAGGCTTCTTGAAGAAGGAGGGATTTTTATCTGAGTTTTGAAGGAAGACAGAGAAGCCAAGAGATGACAATGAAGTAGGGAGAGTATTTCAGGGAAGGGGGACAGCTGGAGTAAATGACTGGAAGCAGAAAATGTAATGTCTTGTGTGAGGAACAAGGAAGCCAGTGTCATGGGATTCCAGAGTACCTGTCAGTGAGTAGAATGTAAGAAGACTAGAAAGATAGGAGGCATCCAACTTGTGAAAGGCTTTTAATGCTATATAGAGAATACTGTACTTGATATTGGAGATGATAGGGAGCCATGGTAGTTGACTGAATGGAAGTTTGGGAGGTGTGTGGGGGAGGAGAGTGATGTTCTTAGTTCTACACTTCTAGGAAGATTAAATTGACAGCTGAGTGGACTGGTGTGGAGAGAGACCTGAAGTAGGAAGACCAAGGAGCAGGTTATTGTACTAGTTCAGGTGTTGGGTGACAATTCACAATTCTACTTATTCTTGTGCCTGCCCTCTCTCTGCTCCTCTAATATTTATTATTTCCATCTTTTATCATTTTTGCCAAATTGGTGGATGTGAGGTGAAACCCTAGAATTGTTTTACATTGAATTTTGTTATTAGAAAGTGGGAACACTTTCCCTTATGGTTGTTGGTAGTTTGTATTTCCTTTTTTGAAAACTGGTTCATAACCCTTTGACCACTTACCTATTGTGGAAGTGGTTTTAGCCATTTGTCAGTGTCAGTTCCTTTTATATCTCTGTCAAAGAAATAACTGCCAGTCTTGTGCTACAGCATGACTGAAGCACATTTCATTTATTCATTAACCTGTGGCCACATGAGGGAGACCCATCGGAGACTCTTGTCTGGACAGCAAGAATTTGTTTATAGATGGAACAAATAAAAACTTTTTATAATCTAAGTGAAACAGATCAAGCAATGGGAAACATGGAATGAAACAATGGGACACTCATTAGGAAAAGAATAGAGCGTAGAAGTTTGGGAGATGAATGAGCTTTGATCAGTTCCTCCAGAAGGAGAAAACATTAACATATAATGGGTTATCAAAAATCATAAGAAAGTAGAATTTTAATTAGAGGTAGAAAGGTTTGCCTGATTTTTTAAAGGTTAGCAATACCTAGTTTCACTACAGGCTTTCAGAACAATGTCAAACTCTTTTAGAAACACAGCAGAATAAGATGGCCTAGTACTCTGTTTCTGCATTTTGGATATTAGACTTTTCTTAAAGCTATGTGTTATAAGCATTTTTTTTCTGCTTAAAATCTTCTCTATTCTAGTTGGATTGATTTTGTTTGTATCAAAGCTTTAAAATTTTATATATTCAGAATTACCTATTTTGGTTTTTTTGTGATCTTTTTTGTACCTTGTTTTGTTCAGGAAGTATAGACCTGAAAGGTAATTCTATGGATTCTCCTCTATTTCTTTTTGACAATAAGACCTTTTATGTTTAGGGTGCTGATCCGTTTGGAGCTTGTTGTGATATTTCTTAGAAAATGAAAAATGTTTATCTAAACCTCTTCACATGTAAGCAGTAGAGCATCACAAGTCTGCCGTTCCATCGGGAAGCTTCCTTCTAGGGTGAGACTGAAGGTCAAACAAAAAGAGGACAAATCTCAAAATCTTCTGAGCTTTGTTTTGAAGGGGAAATGCCAATCTTTTCCAGGAGCTCTGAGATGCTAGTGTTGAAATAAATAAACTGAATCATTCAGGGTGGTGTTTAGTGATCAAGTCTACTAAAACAATATTTACTAGCTCTTCAAGCTTAGAAGATGGTTGCCTGATACCAAGATCTCTCATTCTCTGTCTCTGTCTATCTGTCTATCTGTCTGTCTGTCTGTTGTCTGTCTCCCCCGACCAGATAGAGTGTGCTAATTGGGCACAAGAATTTTGGAATTTAAATATTCATCCAAGGGGCTTCCAGAGAAATGTTAAGCAATTAACCCAAACTACAGACTTATGTCTATGGCTATGGATTGTGTCACCATGACTCAGTTGTCCTCCCTCTTACCCTGGAACTTCTCTCCAGTACCTAGGGCTTTCTCAATCTAAAATATCCTTACACCATGCCAGCCTCCTCCCTCATATTGGTGAGTTCCTTTCAAGCCTTCCATTTTGGGGATCACAGGCCCAGGCTGGCCATGCTTCATTCCCCTCCTGACTAGGCTTCTGACTTTATGGCCTTTGATACCACACTTTCTTCCCCTGACCCACTTTTTATGTGTTGCTCCCTCTTTAGAATGTAAGCTCCTTAAGGTCAGGAATTGTCTTTCTTTTTGCTTGTATTTGTAATCCCCAGTGCTTAGCATAATGCCTGCCACACTCTAAGCATTTAATTAATGCCTGTTGTTAGTTTGCCTCAGATGACATGCCCATCAAATTTCTAGATGATATGAAACTGAGGGATAGGTAATATTCTGAATGACAGAATGATGATACAAACAGATCTTGACATGATAGGAAATGGGACAAATATGTGAAATGGCATTTAATAGATTTAAATGCAAAATTCAATATCTAGTTTCAAATATTCTACTTTACAAATAAATTGTAATTTGTGACTAAACAAGAATTTGCGTGGAAAACATCAAGGGATTTTAGTGAAAAGCAAATTCAATATGAGTCAACATTGTGACATAGCAACCAATAAAACAAATACTGTCCTGGACTGCTATTAATATTGGAAAAGTGTGAAGAAAGTTGGAGGCCATAATGCAGGGGTAAACTGCTCAGGTGAGACCATGGATGTGGAATATTTCCTTCAATTTTGGTAACCACATTTGGAGAGGGACATTGGGAAACCGAAGCATAACAAGGGTGTGGCCTCCAGGAAATCTGAGTTGGGGCTATTGCTCCTCCTTCTGTGTCTCTCTTTTTCTTGAAATCTCAGTCTGAGCCTCCTGGTATAATACCTGCATCCAGGCACAAGTCCCCTCCAGAGAGCTAGGGCGTTCCTCCAATAAATGCTAGTTCCCTGGCCTCAGCCATTGTTGACATGATGCTAGGCAGGAGGCCTCCATTATTGGCAAAGCTCTATTACATCATGATAAAAATTTCCATTCTTACAGTACTTTAGGGTTCACAAAGAGGTAGTGCAAATGTCATTTTCCTTGGGAGAGAAAGATGATGCGTGACTTCTTTTTTAGGATTGAGGAGATCTGACCTTGTCTATAGACAAATGGGAAGGAGGCAGGAGAGAGGGATAGATGAAGAGGCATCAGAAAAAGGAAATAGATCTTAGAGCTATGCCTTGCAGGAGGGGAAAAGGCACATCACTAATTTTTGCAAGGAGCAGACATAGCTCTTCAACTTTGTCAGAAGGAGGAGACAGTGGATGCTGCTTCTGTGAGTTATTGAGGCAAAGATGGGTTTTTCCCAGGAAGAACTCAGACTTGTGTCTTTACCTGCTCACACCAGCTGGAAGAAAAATTTTTTAAAAATTTCTTTTGAAAACAGGAACAGGAAATATTACTACTATGCCACAGGAAATAGGAGAACCTGGAGATCCCTTGCCCCCTCCCCTGACCAGGCCTGGATCCTGTTGATGATGAAGAAGATGACCCAATAATCTAGAGAATTCTCTGGGACTGGACAGTGTGGTCTCCTTTTACCCGATGGATAGCAGATGAGTCAGTCGATCAATCAGCAAACCCTTACTAAACATTCACATACATGTGCTAAACTCTGGGAATACTAGAAAGGTAAAAATACTGTCCTTGTCCTCAGAGAGCTCACATTCTAATGGGAGAGACAACATCTAAGTAACTATGTATATGTAGGATATATACAGAGTAGGTGGAGGGTAATCTTAGAAGGGATGGCACTGGGGGGAGGAGGGGACAGGAAAAGGTTTCCTGGAATTTGAGCAGAGTACTGAAGGAAGACAGGGAAGCTAAGAGGCGAAAGTGAGAAGGGAGAGCATCCCAGGTATAAGGCACTGCTAGTGCAAAGGTATGATTTGGGAGATGGAGTATCAAGTGGAGAAATAGCAAGTGGGCCAATGTGGCTAGATCTCAGAGTTTGTGGAGGGGAATCAAGTGTAAGAAGACTGGAAATGTGGGAAGGGGGTCTGGTTCTGAAAGAAAGGACTTTATATTTGATCCTGAAGGTAATAGGAAGCTATCACTTGGAGGGCCTGGGGGTGAGAGAATTGACATGGTCAGATCTATGTTTCAAGATTATCTTTGCAGCTGAGTGGAGGATGGATTGGAATTGGGAGATCCAGAAGGCTGTTGTACTACTTTAGTACAGAGTGGCAGCTGGGTGTGTGGAGAGAAGGGTGGCATCTTAAGTGACTCTGGAGGATGGTGGTATTCTTGACAGTAATAGGAAAATTGGGACTGGGGGAGGTGAAGATAATATTAAATTTTGAGATGCCTATGGGACATCTAGTTTGATATGTTCAAGAGGCATAGGACTGATATAGGACTGGAACTCAGGAGAGAGATTAGTTCTGGATATGTAGATCTAGGAATCATTTGCCTAGAGGGCCTAGGACAGAACCTTTAGGACCACACATGGTTAGTGGGCAAGACATGGATGGAGATCTAGCAGAGAAGATGGGAAAAGAGCATACCAGGAGAAGGAGATCTAGAAAAGTGTCACAAAAAACGTAGAGAGCCTTGTCGACTGCCATGGATTCTCCCTTACCAGTAAAGAATCCTACTTTACAAGGGAAGTCTAACCCTTTGTATATGTTGTTTCCATCAATTTTTATGGATTCTAAGCAGTTATTTCTAAGTCTTGCATTATAATTGCAAGGGGTGTATGAGGTGTTCAGAAGGACTACTGCCTCTGGTGTGAGAGTTTGCTAAACTCTTTTCAGGGCTCCTCATCCAGCTTTGGTGTCCACCTGATTCACCTGACCCTCACTTGGGGCTCCAAGAAGCTGTAGCATGGCATAGTGGCCATATCCTAGTCAACCATCTTGGCTGAGGAGGTACACCACATTGATGGGAATCAACAGGCCTCAAATCTGTTGGTAATTTAGGAAGATGTCTATCTCAAGCACATAAAGACTTTCCCTTATGGAATGGGTGGAAGAGAACAATTTGTCTCAACAGCAATGAAATCCGCTAAAGCATGAGCTTTTGGAGCTTGGTCAGATATCAAAGATGCCAAGGTCATCCATTGCAACCCCGGGCCATCACCAGTTATCTTGACTTTTATCTTGCTACTGGACTTCAATGACTCAGGGAGAGAGAGTGAGTCATCAGACTTTGTGAAATTCTGCCTCATTTAAATCCAATTCATATGTAAGTCAAGACATCACCTATGATGTCATTGGTCCTCTTTGAAAATGAAGGACAAACAACTATAGTTGCAAATCAAGAACAGAATGTTTCTCTAACAGAAAGGGAAAAACAAGCAAAAGATTCATTTCTGGTGTTAAATCCTAAAAAACCAAAAATCAGTAACATAGTTTCAAGGACACCAGGGTAAGATAAAGGTGTTGCAAATTTTAGAGCTCTAAACAATTGCACAATCATTAGAAAAAAGGTGTCTTTTTGACTAATATTACTAAAGTATTCTAGTTTATCCTAGTTAATTGTCACATAGGGGAGGGAAAGAATAAATATAGTTGAGGAAATTGAGGAAGTTAAATTACTTGCTCATAGTTACACACTTAGTAAGAGTCTTGGTTAAATTTCAAATCAGGTCTTCTAGACTCCAGCACCGGTACTCTGTTCATTGTGCAACCCAGTTTCCTATGAACAACAGTTTGTGGTTTATATTAGTGCCCATTTATTTGAGATTTTATAAGTATTAGGACCTTCTAATTCTATCTTTAATAATGAAGTTTGCAAGTTGGAGACTTTCTTCTCCAAGCATTAACTTCTTATTTTAAACTGAAAAAAACCTATATATGGATTTTATCTTTCTAGAATAGATTACTTACTTCTTGATCTCCTTTGTGTGCACTGCATATAATTTTCAGTAACAGCTTAACTACTTGGGGTGGAGGTGTAGGATTTTTACATTTCTGGTAGGGACAACGTTCTTTGAATTTTAGTTTGTCTTTGTCTTCCCTATTGACTACTGACCTCAAGCACTTCCTTGTTACTTCTTTCCACTGTAGTAACTCCGCTCTATGTCACCCTCTTGCTTTCCAATTTTCATCTGGCACATATATAATAGAGGCTCAGAAGTTTGACTGGATAAATGTAGGCAATTGGGGTTTGATTTTGGAGGATGAGGATGGTGGTAAAGTGGCCTGTTCAACAAGCCATTTAAGAACCCACTGTATTCTTGGGCTGGAGAGAAAGTTTGATTGGGAGGAGAATAAAACTGCGCGCCTGCATGTTATGTACAAAAACAAAAGCACAATAGAAGAGCGATCCTGCTACAAAAGGCTATTCCTAGGAAACAAAAGATAAGTGAAGGCACTGCTTTTGGCCTTAGTATGCGCGCGTGCTAGTGTCGGTAAAAGGCTTAATGGAGATGGCATATTGTAGTTGCAACGTTTGCTGTTACGTCACGGCGGGACCTTGAGCTATCAAGTGACAATACATCTTAACCCCTTTCTCAAGTCCATGAGTAAAAAAAAGTCACCAAAACTCGTCCGTGTACCGCTATTTAAACACACAACGAGCCGTCAACATTCCGTAGAGAGCCAAACCAAAATGCACAACTCCTTTAAATGGAAAGGTAGGCGGCCCTGAAAAGGGCCTTTGGGAAGCGGAGCGCAGGAAATACAGCACAGGAAGACGCGCTTAGCCGCCAAAGCCGTAGAGAGTGCGGCCCTGGCGCTTGAGAGCGTAGACCACGTCCATGGCGGTGACAGTCTTCCTCTTGGCGTGCTCCGTGTAAGTGACGGCGTCACGGATCACATTCTCCAGAAACACTTTCAGCACCCCGCGGGTCTCCTCGTAGATCAGCCCCGAGATTCGCTTCACACCCCCTCGCCGAGCCAGACGGCGGATGGCAGGCTTGGTGATGCCCTGGATGTTATCCCGCAGCACCTTCCTGTGCCGCTTGGCACCCCCTTTTCCCAACCCTTTACCCCCCTTGCCGCGGCCAGACATGTTTAAGTCACCTAACAAAGCTGCCTAGAACGAATAAAGGTCGCCGGGCCTGCTAGACCTTTATATAAGGCACTGGCGGACCTCTTTGAAAACCGTAAGGGGCCTAGAAAGGGGGCGGTGGGAAACTGTCTCTGAGGCTCCGCCCCTCCCTGGGCCTCATGTCCCTTCTCATAGGACGAGAAGGAGCAGGGAGACAATCCGGAACAGCAAGCGCGCCCCTTTTCTCAATCGTATTTTATTTCATTCTAAAGAACGATGCATGATTCTTTTCAGGAAAAGAAGCTTGATTCTTCACTTTTCATTCTAATATGTTACCATTGTTTGCTGCTGCTACTGCTATTTGTCCTTCTTTCGAACAGGACCATGACATCAGGGAGGTGATGCCATGATATACGAGTGAATTGTTTTTAAATGAGGGAGGGCTGTGCAAGGTCACCAGTCTCACTTTCTCCTCCGCAGCCATTTGGGTCCAGTAGATCAGAACAACTGGGGATGGCTCAGGATGCTGGGCCGGACCTTGGCCTTTTCAAATTAAGGTCTTTAAGACGTCTCAGTTTGACTGAGGCAGCGCCTACTCCGTGATTAAGGCTTAAAAAATGTTGCAAAGAATGGCATCTTTAAAAAAAAAATCTAGGAGGGGAAGACTCTCAGATTTTCTGGCCAAAACAGAAACAATGGTTATTTATATTCATTCTGAGCCAATCAGAGCCCAAACAGTGACCACCTTCAACGACCACCCTCCAGTGTCCTAACTCCAAATTTACTCCTCCCATTCCTCTTCCTACTACCCAATACCCTCGGAAGCCATTTCTGCAAAGAGTTGGTAGATGTTGATTTTAATTAAATCAGTTTGTCAGTTGGGTAGTCCTGCTTCCTCCTCAAGTTACATGCCATAGTGCAAGTAGTTTTAATGTCCATTCGTTGTAATATGTAATGGAGATTTTTTTGGGTCAGGTTGTCTTTAGGTGCTATTTACACTTCAAAGCTGGGAAGACTTTTGATAACTGCATTTTCACATAATTGGCTTCTTTTGTAATATTATTTTATTTTGTGTATTTGAAAATATTATGAGAGGGGGTGCATAGATTTCTACAGACTGCAGAAGGGGATAGTGACAGAAAAGTAAAGGGAGGCGCCAGCCTCCCCACCTCCCAGCACCCCCAGCCCCAACCAAAACAAACAGCAACACAGCCAGTCTGCCAGGAATCCATAATTATTTAGTATGTTGTAGCAGGAAACAGTCCCCTTCTTCATAGTTCACAGGTAACGTGAAGGCATCAGTTATTTATTCAGTGAGTAAGTATTTTTTAAGCTCCTACTGTGTGTCAGGCGTTCTGCTAAGCTCTCGGGGATACAAAGAAAGTCAAAAGACAGTTCTTGCCTTCAGTGGGCTTACTTTTTTCTAACGGAGAACATAATACACAAATAGCTGAAAACTGGGGGAGTGGGAGTGATGAGGCAGTGGGTGAGAAGGTAGGTAGCTAGAGACAGGATAAAGAAAGAGTGCAGTTCTGTGGGAAATGAAGAGATGGCTAGTCAGGGGTGCCTCCTAAAACGGAGGTTGTTTTATTTTTTTTCACATTTAATTTTTATTTTATGTTTTCTCAATTACATATGAGCAAAAAATTTTTATATTCGTTTTAAAAAACATTTTGAGTTCCATATTCGTTTAAGATATTTTGACTTCCATATTTTCAACCTTCCTCCCTCCTGTTCTTGAGAAGGCAAGCAATTTGATATAGATTATATATGTGCAATCATGCAAAAAATTTCCATATTAGCAATGTTGAAAAAAACCCCAAATAAACCACAGACCAAAAAAAAACCCCTAAGAATAATGAAGAAAGTAGAAAAAATATGCTTTATTCTTCATTCAGATTCCATTAGTTCTTTCTCAAGAGGTGGATAGCATTTTCCATAATGAATCCTTTGTAATTGTCTTGGATCATTGTATTGCTGAGAATAGGTAAGTGATTCACAGTTGATCATAGTACAATATTGCTGTTACTGTGTACAATATCCTCCTGGTCCTGTTCTGTTTTTGTTTGTTTGTTTGTTTGTTTTGTTTTGATTTTGTTTTAGGTTGGGCAATGAGGGTTAAGTGACTTGCCCAGGGTCCCACAGCTAGTAAGTGTTATGTGTCTGAGGCCAGATTTGAACTCAGGTCCTCCTGAATCCAGGGCCGGTGCTCTATCCACTGCTCATCATTTCTTATGGAACCAAAATATTCCATTACATTCATATACCACAACTTGTTCAACCAATTGATAGGCATCCCTTCAATTTCCAGTTCTTTGCTACCACAAAAAGAGCCGCTCTGTATGTTTTTGTACATACAAGTCCCTTTCCTTTTTCTTTGATCTCTTTGGGGAACAGACTTAGTAATGGTATTTCTGGATCAAAAAGTATGTGCAGTTTTATAGCCCTCTGGGCATAGTTCCAAATTGTTCTCCAGAGCAATTGGATCAGTTCACAACTCCATCAGAAGTGAATTAGCATCCCTATTTTTCCACATGGCCTCCAACATTTGTTATTTTCCTTTTCTGTGATATTAGCCAATCTGACGGGTTCAAGGTGGTACCTCAGAGTTGTTTTAATTTGAATTTCTCTAATCAGTGATGATTTAGAGCATTTTTTCATATGACTATAGATAGCATTGATTTCTTTTGAAGAGTGTCTGTTTATATCCTTTGACCATTTATCAGTTGGGGAATGACTTGTATTCTTATAAATTTGACTCAGTTCTCTATGTATTTGAAAAATGAGGCCATTATTAAAGAAACTTGCTGTAAAATTGTCCCCTCCCCCTGTTCCTGCTTTCCTTCTAATCTTGGCTGCTTTGGTTTTGTTTGTATAAAATCTTTTTAATTTTATGCAATAAAATTATCCATTTTATATCCTATAATGTGTGGTATTAATTAATTGATTTTGGATTAAAGTATTTTTATTAAAACAATGGCTCTTTGGATTTTTTTTTTGCTGCAATTCTCTCCTGACATGCTATGGTCCATGGGTCATGAAGAGTATGACATGATTGAAAGAGTGAACAACTAGGATTCTCTAAGTAAACCATCATAGAGTCTGCAAAAAGTGATAGTTTTGTTTCCTCATTGCCTAATTCCTTCAATTTCTTTTTATTGTCTTATTGCTATAGCTAACATTTCTAGTATAACATTGAATAATAGTGGTGATAATGCATATCCTTGCTTTACCCCTGATCTTTTTGGAAAGGCTTCTTGCTTATCCCCATTTCAGCTAATGCTTGCTGATGGTTTTAAATAGATACTGCCTACCATTTTAAGGAAAGCTCCTATGCTTAGTAGTGCTTTTAAAACAGGAATGAGTATTGTATTTTGTCAAAAGCTTTTTCTGCATCTATTGAGATCATCATATGATTTTTGCTATTTTTGTTACTGATGTAGTCAATTACGCTTATAGTTTTCCTAATATTGAACCATCAATATACCTGCATTCCTGGTATGAAAACTACGTGGTCATAGTGTATGATCTTTGTGATATGACGCTGTAATCTCCTTGTTAGTATTTTGTTTAAAATGTTTGCATCAATATTCATTAGGGAAATTAGTTTATAGCTTTCTTTCTCTGTTTTTACTTTTCCTGGTTTAGGTATCAGTGCTATATTTGTGTCTTAAAAGGAATTAGGTAGGACTCCTTTGACTATTTTCCCAAATATTTTATATAGTGTTGGAATCAATTGTTCTTTAAATGTTTGGTTTTTTCACTTGTGAATACATCTGGTGCTGGGGAGTTTTTCTTAGAAAGCTCATTGATAACTTGTTCAATTTTTTTTTAAGATAATGGTTATATAAGTATTCCTCCATTAATCTAGGTAGCTTATATTTTTGTAAATATTTGCCCATTTCACTTAGATTGTCAGATTTATTGGCATATAATTGGGGGAAATAAGTCCTAGCAATTACTTTAATTTCTTCCTCATGGTGGTACATTTACCCTTTGCATTTTCGATACTCATAATTTTGTCTTCCTCTTTTTTTTAAATCAAATTTACCAATGATTTATCTATTATATAAAATCAGCTCTTAGTTCTATTACTTCAATGTGTTTTTTTAAACTTTCAATTTAATAAAATTAAATAATTCAATAAAATTAAATAATTCAACAAAATTAAATAATTAAATTAAATTAAATATCTTCTTTAATTTTCAGGATTCCCAATTTGATGTTTAATTGGTGATTTTTAATTTGTTCTTTTTGTAGGTTTTTTTTTGGTTGCATACCCAATTCATTAATCTGCTCTTTCTCTATTTTATTCATATAACCATCTAAAGATATAAATTTCCCCATAAGAACTGCTTTGGCTGCATCTCATAAATTTTGGTATGTTGTTTCATTGTAGTCATTTTCTTTAATGAAATTATTTATTGTTTCTCTGATTTGTTTTTTGACCCACTCATTCTTTAGGATTAGATTATTTAATTTCCAATTAATTTTTAATCTCTGTTTCCATTGCCATTTATTGAATATAATTTTTTTGCATTATGGTCTGAAAAGGATATATTTAATATTTCTCCTTTTCTGCATTTGGCTGTGAGGATTTTATGCCCTAATACGTGGTCAATGTACATTTTCGCCAGAGGTCTATCATATCTAACTTTTCTAAAATTTTATTTATTTCCTTAGCTTCTTCCTTGTTTATTTTATGGTTAGCTTTATCTAATTCTGAGAAAGAAAAGTTGAGGTACTTCACTAGTATAGTTTTACTGTCTATTTTCTCCAGTAACTTATTTAACTTTTTCTTTAAGAATTTGGATGCTAAGTCATTTGGTACATATGTGTTTAGAACTGATATTACTTCATTGTCCATTGTACCTTTTAGCAAAATGTAGTTTGCTTGCTTATCTCTTTTAATTAGGTCTATTTTCGCTTTTTCTTCTTTTGAGATCACGATTGCTACACTTGCCATTTTTTTTTAACCTCAGCTGAAGCATAATAGATTTTGCTCCAGCCCTTTATTTTTACTGTATGTGTGTCTCTCTGTTTCAAGTGTGATTTTTCCAAACAACACATGGTTGGATTATGGTTTTTTATTCCATTCTGCTGTCTGCTTCTGTTTTATGGATAAGTACATCCCATTCTCATTCACAGTTATGATTGTTAACTGTATATTTCCCTTTATCCCATTTCCCCTGTTTAGACTTCTTTTTCTTTTTATCCTGTCCCTCCTCAAAAGTCTGTTTTGCTTCTGACCACTACCTCCCTTAATTTGTTCACCTTTCTATCAGCTTACCTTTCCTTTTCTAATCCCTTTCTACTGCCCTGCAGGGTAAGATAGATTTCTATATCCATTATGTTATTCCTTCTTTGAGCCAAATTTGATGAGAGTAAGGTTCAAGCATTGCCCACCACCCATCATCTTCCCCTTCATTGTAAACGTTCTCCTTTTTGTGCCTTTTTTATGTGAGATAAAATTTTCCCTTTTTCCTTTCCCTTTCCCCTTCTCCTAGTGCATCCATTTGGGATGTAGGGTATGCCCAGGGAAGACTAGTACCTCTGGTATGAGGGTTGCAGAGCCCTGTTCAGGGCTGTTTTCCACCTTCAGTTTCTACTAGATCCACCCAACTCTTACCTGTGGCTCCAAGAAGCTGTAGTATGCACAGTGGCCACACCGAGGTAAGCATATTTTGGCAGATGGGATAAACTAAGTTGAGGGTAACTGAGGGGTCTCAAACCCTTCAGTGAATTTGGAGGTGTCTATCCCAAGCATGTGAAGACTTCTGGTGGAATGAGTAGATGAGAACAATTTATTCCAACAGCCATGAAGGTGGCTGAAGCAGACACTATGGAGCACTTGGAGTTTGGTCAGACATCTAAGACACCAAGGTCATCCTGAGTCATCACCAGTCATCTTGACTCTGTCCTGCCACTGGAGACTGTGACAACTCTGAAAGAGAGAGTGAGACCAATGACTTTGGGCAACTCTACCTCATTTAAATCCAATTTACATATAAACCAAAAGACACCAACAACCAGTGCTTCTCTCTATCTCACCCCTTAATTTTATTTTTTTGAAATCATTCTGTCATAGCAAACTCATACCAATGCTCTCTGTCTATATACACTCCTAACTGCCCTAATAATGATAAAGTTCTTACAAGTTACAGTGAACATTTTCCCACATAGGAATGTAAACATTTTAATCTTATTGATTCTCTTATGATTTTTCTTCCATGTTTGCCTTTTAATACTTCTCTTGAGTCTTGCATTTGAAAGTCAAATTTTCTATTAAGTTCTGGTCTTTTTATCAGGTAATGCTTGAAAGTCCTCTATTTCATTAAATATCCACTTTTTTTCTCTTGAAGGATTATACTCAGTTTTGTTGGATAGGTTATTCTCGGTTATAATCCTAGCACCTTTGACTTCCAAAATATCATACTCCGATCCTTTAATCAGATCCTTTAATATGGAAGCTGCTAAATCTTGTGTGATCTTCACTGTGGATCCATAATATTTGAATTGTTTCTTTCTGGCTTCTTGCAATATTTCCTTCTTGACCTTAGAGAGTTGGAATTTGGCTAGGATATTCCTGGGAATTTTAATTTTGGTAAATTTTTTTCAATTTTTATTTTACTCTCTGGTTCTAGGACAGACCTTTTTTGTTGACCTCTTGCATTGTCTTGGGTTGGAAAATTGTTTCGCCTGACCTTTTGTTGGTTCTGCTGCTCCAGAATTCAATTTGAGGTGTTATTTTAGATTTGTTTGGAGGGGAATTTGGAAGAGCTCAGCTGAGTGCTTCTCTGCTTCTCCATCTTAGTCCTAAAACGGAGTTCTGAGATGAGTGCTGCACGTTCCAAACTAAAGAAGGGGCTCTAGGGGCAGAGGGTGCAGATAAAGTGTGAGTTCCAGAGCTGAAGTGATCATCGCACAACTCTTTTGCAAATAATTCTGAACCTTAAGATTTTTTAAAAGTTATCACTAGGAGAAAGAGTAGGGATGGACACATTCAATGTCAAGTATACCAGTTAGATGATGCCATTGTTAGAGCTCTGAGTCCAGAATCAAGAAGATCTGAGTTCAAATGCAACTTCATATGCTCACCAGGTATGGTCCTGGGCAAGTCACTTGACCACCATCTGTGGGCATTTTCGCAACTATGATAGATTGTTGTGAGGATTAAATGAGACAATGTAGAGTATCTGGCACATAGTAGGTACCTAAGAAGTTCTTATTTCTATCCTTCCTCAGATACCCTGAGAAAATAGCTTAACCGCTGCCTGTCTCAGTTTCCTGACCTGCAAAAGGGGATCATATTGGCTCTACCACTTAATACCAACCTCAGTAATCCTGGACAAGTAATTTTTTCCTCTCTGTGACATGAAGGTGTCGCCTGGACTAGATGACTTAAAACTGGAAATTGGGTGGTGGTAGGTCAGGGGGAGAGGAGGGGGAGACAAAGGCAAGATAGGAGAATTCATGTTAATTTGCTGTGCAGGCAGGCAAAATGGAGGTGTTAACAGGCACATATCAAAGAAGTCACATTTTGAAGCAACAACAACTTTAACAAACCCCTCCCCTTTTAGTGGTGATTGAGGTGCCAGTTTCTTGAGAGAAATTCTTAAGAGAATCTTAATTGGTTCAAGTCTCTAATTAATTTATTGAGTCTGCAGTTATCCATACTAAGTTTAGCAAAGTAAAAACATGCTGAGTTCCTGAAACCTTCCTTTCTTCCTGATTTCTTTATTGCTATTCTCTGATTAAGTGTGTATTTGGCAAGTTCTCTGGGGGCTAAGTAAGGACTGTTTTGCTTTTGCCTCTGTATCTCAGTCTCTTAATACTGGGCCTGGGGCATAGTAGTTGCTTAAGAGATTTTCTGGATTTTGTGATGGCATGGCCATCCCCCAAAACCTCAAAGGCTCCTTTGACTCTTCCACCTCTGTTGCTCTCTATATCCAGTCAGGGTGCCTATCTTTGGATTCCATCTCTGCCATCCCTTGTCGGCCCTGGAATTTCCATTCAACTGCCAACACAACAGTTGTGTTGCTCTAAGAATGTGCTAACAGGTGTCCTTGACTCCAGTTACTCTCTTATCCAAAACAGACCCCATTTTACAGGGATGTCTGAGTAATTTTCCCAATAAATGTTTGTAGGATTTGGATTGGGTTGCATTGGATTGAGAGCACCATTCTGAAGTTGACTACCTTCCTTCAAAAACAAAATAAAATGCACAAAACCTTCATTGTCTCTCCATTTGCCTATAAGACGAATAGTAGCCTGATCTTCAAGGTCCATCACCATCTAGCTCCAAGCTCACTTTCCAGTCTTGTTTCACAAAGCTCCTGTGTGATGTGTGCTAAACCCATGACAATTTGGATTGTTTTTCTTCTGGTACCCTGCTTTCTCCTTCCTATTAGATTGTAAACTCCCTGAGAGCAGAGGCTCTATGGTAAATCTCACCATCCTTTCCCCCAAGAGAGTGCCTCAGGACTATACCTGGCACTTGATGAGTGCTGGGGAAAAGTTGGAGTTGAAAAAAATGAAGTGAATTGTAGATTCCTGCCCCCGATCCCAATTCTGAGTTTTCTCCCTCTGACAGCTCAAAATCCAGGATTAGACCTTAGTGGCCCAGAGTGGTGGCCTCAACCCTGATCAACTTCTGGAATTTTTGTGGGTCCCAGAGAGATAATCCTCATTCCAGTGGCCCATTCCCATGGATGCCTATGGAGAGAACACCAGAGAGCCTGTGTTACTTCCCTCACAGAGAAATGGTACTTGTCGGGACCTTCACCCAAGATCACTCCTCTTTTTATATCTGTCTTTTCTTACTATTAGAAGGCATCATGTTTTCCAGAGATAGGGCCCAGCAAGCAAGTTGTACACTGAGCTTGGCATAACAACAATCCTTTGCACTCACCCTCTGGATGAACTCAGCTGCAGCTAAATCACAGAATTGGCTCAAACCAGCCCTAGGTGGTCCCTGAGCTCAGACAAGGACCTGCAGGAACCACATTCCAGTCATGAAGCCCTGTAATGAATAGACTTTTTGTCATTAGGTAAACTTACCTCATTGCTACTGCTATACCTCACTGCTGTGATTATACCTCATTGCTTGGTTTTTTATCTAGCCACAACTATATTTATCAAGACTTAGATTCGCTGCCTTGGTCTTAGCTTTAGCCACTGCCTTAGCCACTCCTCAGTCATAGAAGAGACTCCAGAACTTGTGTCTAGTTTCCCTCCTCCAACAGAATAAAGAAGGCTTTTTGCCTATAGCCTCTGTGAACTCTTTAGTTTTATTTTATTTTTCAGGGTTAACAGTTGGTGCATAACCTCTGTGGCTCTTTTGCCATTTGTTTTCAGGGTTTTACAGTTGGTGTTAGAAGTGGGATTGAAAAGAGTTACTTCCTCCTTCCCCACCTCCAGTGTGACCCAAGGTACAATAGTTACAGGAGCCCTTTGCACTCTGCTCAATTCATGTTTTGAGAGCAGTGGCAGTGACTTTTCTGATTCCCAAGCTCCTGTCCTTGGTCAAGCTCCACTCCCTTGGAGGATTGAAACTTTGGTATTGTGACTGAAGTGAGGATTTGTCCATTTCTTCTTGGTGAAGTCTCTTGATTTCTTTGGAACAGGTATCTTTGGATTTGTTTCCCTCAATTGTAATCTGGGAAACAAGAATCAGCTGCCAAAGAACTTGGCTGCAGGGCATATGCATTTAATCCATGAACCAGATAATTGCAAGTTTCTTAATAATTGGCATAATTTGACATTGTTGGCCAACATAGGGTTCTTTTGATTGGGATAAAATAAATTAACTTAAGAAATGTCTTGATGAAGCTGTCAAGAAAATTAAATACCCTGAATGGGATTTAATAAATGGTACTCAAAACCACCGAAGAGAAGCCTTTTGTGGCTTGGATTCTTAAAATAGAATTATCCTGTCTATGTATCTGTCTTATCATTTTGTCTGTTTGTGTCTTATAAAATGCAGGAAAATTTTTTTCTTGTGTTGTGTTTGTGTTGTTCGTAGATTCTGTTACCTTGAAATATTTAAAATGCAGCCAGCCAGGCAGACTGTTAAAAGAGTGCAAAGAGTTTAGAATGCTGAGGAAGGTTAATGATCTTTCATACTTGGAGCAATTGTCCCAGTAAGCAGGACTAATTCTCACTTTAGGCTTTCTGTGGGAGATTAGGTTATAAGAAAAGAGGAAAAAGAAGGAAAAAATCCTGCAAGACACTTTTTTTTTTTGGTCATTTCAGCCTTTGCCACATTGGAATTGCAGAAATGAAGTAATAGAATCAAAGTTTGTAAAACTGCTAAAAACATTTTAGTAGATTAAGGAGATTAATCATTAAGGAATTTGGAGATTAATAATTTTCAGATGGTAGGAGAGAACTCCTGGGACTTTATGTAATTCCAGGAACTCACTCCCTTCTGAAATTCAGTCTTGGTGTGCCACTCTGTAGAATTTGTTTTAAGGATAAGTAAGAATTAAATTCTATATAAATTTTAAAGGTGAGAGGATTCTGGGAAGATAGAGGAGTAGATCTAAAAACTTTTGGCTCTTCAAATTTCCTCCACAGAAAAAGACAGAACATTGCCTCCAAGGGAATTTAGAGCAGGGGAAATAACCAAACGTCAGGGTACAGTAGTTGTTCTCCTAAGACAACCTAAGAAGATCCCAGGAAAGACCCAAGATTTGGCCTGAGTGAAGTGCAAATACTTCCAGGCCAACTCTGCAGAATCAACAAACAACAAGCCCTGGGAGCAACTGGAGTTGGGACGCAGCCTCAGCCTTAGAAACTTTCATCATACAGACAGTATGGGGGTCTGATTGGGCTGGGATGATGCTGCAGGGGAGAAAGAGCTAGCACACACCTGGTGAGTGCAGTAGCAGAGGGGAGGGGATTCTGCTGGCTGTAGGCACTTGCAGGAGAACAGAATTCCAGGTTTCAGTTCCAGGGATAAGAGGACAGTTGTAGTTTGCAGCCACTGGAGGAACTGCAGGGAGTAAGATCATTTGAGGGACAGTATGATTGGGAGCTTTAGGCTTGGCTTAGGAGTGGAGAGGAGAGCCCAAGGCTGAGCCCTAGAACAGACCTCAGAAAATAACAGTAAGAAGGACCTGAGGTTTGGGGTATTATTCCCCATACCTCTGGACTAGAACTTGATCACACTAATAATTTCTAAAAATAAAATAAAAAAATAAATAAAAATGAGCAAGCAAAGGAGAAAGAACCCAACCATAGATAGCTACTATGGAGATAGAGAAAATTTTGGTTCATACTCAGAGGAAGATAATGGAGCTTAAAAAGTCACTCTTTTTTCAATGAGAAACATCAAATAGTACCAAGCACAAAAAAGGTTTCTGAGAAGAACTTAAAAATAACTTTAAAAATCAAATAAGAGAGATCAAGGAAAATTTAAAAAAAAAAAAAAGAGCAATCCAAGAAAATCAAGAAAATTATGAAAAGAAAGCTAACTAACTTGAAATAGAGAACACAAAACTTAAGAAAATGATTCCTTGAAAACTAGAATTGGGCAAAGGGAAACTAATGATGTTCTAAGACACAGAGAAATAATAAAACAAAATCAAAAGAATGAAAAAATAGAAGAGAATGTAAAACATCTCATCAGAAAAACAATTGATTTGGAGAACAGATCAAGGAGAAATGATATAAAAATAGTCAGACTGTCTGAAAATTATGATAAAAAAGAATATTGATATAATATTACAAGAAATTATCAAGAAAAATTGCCCTAAAGTTCTAGAATAAGAAGGCAAAGCAGAAATAGGAAAAAAATCTACTGATCACGATCTAAAAGAAGTTCCAGGAGGAAAACTTACAGGAATACCATAGCCAAGTTTTAAAGCTCCCAGATTAGGGAGAAAATAATGAAAGCAACAAGAAAAAAAGCAATTTAAATATTGTGGAGTTACAATAAGGATTACACAAGTCCTAGTAGCTACTACACCAAAGGACCATAGGTTTTAGAACACTATATTTTATAGAGCAAAAAAGCTGGGGTTACAACTAAGGGTAACTTACCCAGCAAAGTTAAGTATAATCCTGGTGGAAAAAAAGGACATTTAATGAGCTGAAAGACTTTTAGGTATTTGTGACAAAAACAACAGAACTTAAGGAAAAATTCAACATATAACATCCAAGAGAAATATAAAATAAACATTAAGGACTGATTATAAAGGATTCAATAAAGTCAAATCATTTGCTTCTTATATATGAAAATATTACTAGTTTTTTATGGCTGTCATTCTTATTTGGGTAGTTTGAAAGAAAGGCTTGGGCTGAGCTGAGTATGATAGAGTGATTCTAAAAAAAACCCAGTAAAATAGTGTAGGAAGAGATAAAAAGGAGCAATTATCTCAAAGAAAGAGGCAAAAAAGGGAAACATTGATACAGAAGAAGTTAGTTGGGGGAGGGCAAGTAGTGCTGAAATTTCATCATTATCAATGTGTTAAAGAGGGAATTATATATATATGTATAAAAGTCTTCTAAATTTTCAGAAATAAGAGGGCAAGGGGATAGGGTTGGGGAGAGAATAAGGGAGGGATTCTTGGAGGGATGGGTAGAGTAAGGAATAGGAGAGCAAAGTAGCAGATAGATAAAGCAGAGAAGTGAGAAGGGATAGGAATAGGGTGAGAAGGATAGTGAGAAAATATAAGAAGGAGGAAAATATACAAGTAATTATAGATTAGAACGTGAATTGGATGAATTTACCCATAAAATTGAAACTAATAGCAGATTAAAAATTTGATTTCAACAGTATGTTGTTTTCAGGAAATGCAGTAAAAAATGCATAGCAGTGAACAAAAAAAAACCTTCAATGAAGCAAAGTAAAGCTGGACAGCTTTGAAAACAACATGTAGTGTTTATTATATAGGTTTTCTTGAAATGGAAATTTATTGCTTTATATTGAAACCTCTCTTATGTTCTGCTGTGCACATGACAATTTTTTCTATCTTTTTAAAAAAAATTTAAATAGTATTTTATTTTTCCTCAATCACATATTAAGAAAAAATTTTAGCATTCATTTTTACAAGATTGTGAGTTTCAAAATTTTCTCCCTTCCTCCTTCCACTCTCTTCTTCTGAAAATGGTAGGCAGTTTGATATAGTTTATACATGTGCTATCATGTAAAACATATTTCCATATTTATCACAGCTGTGGAAGAAGAAACAAATCAAAAGGAAATAAATTCATGTGAAAGAATAAAGTAAGTGAAAAAATATGCTTCGATCAGTATTCTGAGTCCATCAGTTCTTTATTCGGATATGGATAGCATTTTCCTTTGTGAGTCCTTTGTACTTGTCTTGGATTATAGTATTTTTGAGAAGAGCTGGGTCATTCATAGTTGATTATCACACGATGTTGCTGATACTGCATACAGTGTTTTCCTGGTTCTGCTCATTTCACTTTGGAACAATTTGTACAAGTTCCAGGTTTTTCTGAAATCTGCCTGTTAATCATTTCTTATCGCATAATAGTATTCCATTACATTCATATTTCACAGCTTGTTCAGCCATTTCCCAATCGATGGGCTTACCCTCAGTTTCCAATATTTTGTCACCATGAAAAGGGCTGCTATAAATGTTTTTGCATATGTAGGTCCTTTTCCCTTTTTTATTATCTCTTTGGGATATAGACCAAGTACTGGTATTGTTGGATCAAAGGGTATGCACATTTTGATTGCCCTTTAAGCATATTCCAAATGGCACTTCAGTTTTTTTTTCTATTCTTATTTTGTACTTAAGTTTAAAATAAATTTAAAAACTAAAAAAAAAAAGGTAAATGACAATAAATAATTTTTCACCCCGAAAATTGATAGCCTCATTGTTTTACAGTAAGGAAGCCAGCTACTTTATAAGTAATCCCAGCATGAACAAGAAAAAAAAATTGATATACAATTTGCACATTATAGCCACCTTTTATTAACCCATCCTTGACCAAGAAAAGAGAAAAAATTGTTTAAACCAAATATCTCCTGTGACTCCCCCAGTTTAGAGACCCTCTTCCTATGATCCTGCTAACTCCTCTCATCTCAGATCACATTTCCAAAAAAATGTGTTGGAAAGCATTCTGGAAAAACTCAGGGAAACTTGAGTTACATTCTGGTTGCTGAAATTTATTAGTTGTGTAGTCTTAAGCAAGTTATCTTATTTTTGTTTGCTTCAATTTCCTGATCTGTAAAGAGAAAAATAGTAATGGTACCCTCCTCCCAGAGTTGTGAGGTTCAAAATAACATAATAATTTTAAAGTGCTTAACACAGTGACTGGTATATGCTAAGCAGTCTATTATTGTTATGTCTTTAATTGAATGTAATTGGTCCATGCCTGATAACTCTAAAGTTGGTTTAAAATGTCAAAGGTAATAAGATTAATGATTTTTTAAAATACATGATAATTTGGAAATGCATTCAACTGAATTGATATCATCTGAAGTTTTATTTCATGTTTTAAATACGTGTCATTGTTTATGTTATCATATTTCTACATTCTCTTACATTGTGAAATTTGAGAGACCATTGTAACAGATATGCTGTTGGACAAAACAACATCTTTTTAATCTGATGCTGTTAGATTATGAATTCATCTTTTAAAAGGATGTGACAAAAATGGATATTGAAAATTGTTAAATATTTAATGAGGTATATTTTGTTATAAAACAGATAATAGTGTTTAATATAATAGCAAATTTCCATTTGGAAATTTTTTACTATTATGAAAATATATAGGGTAGTTTAAAGATGTAGCTTCAATGTATTAATAATGAGTTAACTATCAGGTATTTGTATGTCTAAGGCACCAGAATATGTTTGGTTTTAATTTAAACATAAAAGATAAATGAAATGTTAACAGGGAAACATAAGTAAAGATATTCAAGCCCTAAGTTGGCATTGGTGAAATTTTGTTACATGAGGTAAAAATTCCTGGGACTGTAATTTACTATTATTTTGAGTTTTGATTATATAGATAGTTGTCTGAATTGTCATGAAACAATAATAGAAAATGACATGTGTTGTAGTCTGGGAACTCCTAAAGGGGGAGGTTCATACCTGGTAAAAGTTTTGAGTTCTACCTTGGCACGGCTTAAAGTGGGATTATCTTGACTGTATTTCCCCATTGTGCTATTTCCTTTCAGAAAAAGAAATTTCCCCACTTGGTTAATTCTGTGCCTTGCTTTTGATATCCTGTGATTACATGATTGGTTATCAGATATGACTTATACCTGGAATCAAACAGAGCTAAGAGAGTTTTCCCTCTGTTGTGATATATGCCATTGTTATAACTATATTCTATTTTTTCCTTATATAGCAAATTTCTATATCAGGACAGATGAATAGTAGAAGTTTTGTAAGTACAATACTATACAATCTATTACAACACAATGCAATCTATTAAATAATACTAGATATTAGAATAATAATACTTGATACTAGAACATCTCTGAGTTATGATAATAGGATGCAAGTATGAACATCTTGCAATTTTAACCTGTATTTATGGTCAGTTTATGTGCTGGTTAGGGACCCTGAACCAAGGACCTAAGTTATGCTGACCAGAAACTCAGATGTGAAGATTGATGCAAGGAGTTTTCTCACAATTGTACATCTCAAGCAATCCATGTCTTATCTGAAAACTGGCATTTGGGGAGTAGAGCACTTTCTTTTCTGAATTCAGGAAATTGCACCTCTTCACTCCGCACTTCAATCTAAGAGCTCTTACTAGGTCCTTCTGACTACTCCCACAGCTGCCAAATTTGTGTGTGCGGACTCCTGGATCATTTGAAGAAAGCCCTCACTCCTGAGTGGATGGCAGAATGCTCTGGGACCTCCAAGTTTGTCTAGTATGGACCCAGAAGCGGCTGATATCCAGACGAGACAGGTGTCCTAAGATTCTGGATGAGGGCTGAGTGTACTGTCCTAGTTTTTTTCTTTTCCTTTTTGTTATGTGTCCCACCACCAAAGTCTCAATTTAAGCATGTGGTGGCATTTTCTCTCTATACATTCTTGGCTTCCCCTTCTTTTTGTTCTGCTTGTAACAGACAGTGCCTGACAAGACCTATTGCTCTATCTGCTACTCTCTTCACCCTATGGGGAGTTTCATAATGATACCCAGTATGCACTTCCCTAGTAAATTCCCTCAAGGAACTAACCTCCTGGGATAAAAATGCCATTCTTCATCTATCCTTCATCATTGCTAAGGGGAGGGGCTAACAAATTGTTGGATTTGCCATCCTAAACTCCAAGCTCACCAACCTAAGCCCATTGTTATCCCTCAACTCAATATCTTGTCCCAGTCTAACTGGCCTCTCATGGCATATTAGCTTATACCTCCTTCTCCTTTCTTGGTCAAAGTAGGAGGGGTTCTTTTAGACCCCCCATCTCTTGGTCAAAGGGGGTAATGTCATAACTGCCACACCAATACCACTCCTCTTTTTACTTCTCTCTTTTCTTACTATTAGAAGGCATCGTGTTTTCCAGAGCTAAGGCCCAGCAAGTATGTTGTGCCCTGAGCTTGGCATGACAACAATCCTTTGCACAACAACAATCCTTTGCTCTCACCTTCTGGATGAACTCTGCTGTAGCTAAATCACAGAATTGGCTCAAACCAGCCCTAGGTGGTCCACTGAGCTCAGACAAGCACCTGAAGGAACCACATTCCAGTCATGAAGCTATGAATAGACTTTTTGTCACTAGGCAAACATTTCTTTGTCACTCCTACACCTTATTGCTATGGTTATACCTCACTGCTTGGTTCTTTGTCTAGCTGCAACTATATGTTAGACTTAGACTCACTGCCACGGGTCCCCTCTACAAATGACACAGTCATAAAGGAGATCCCAGCACTTATGTCTCGTTTCCTCCAACAGAATAAAGGAGGCTTTTTGCCTATAGCCTCTGTGAGCTCTTTAGTTTCTTTTTCCTTCGTTCCTTCCTTCGTTCCTTCCTTCCTTTCCTTCCTTCCTTCCTTCCTTTCCTTCCTTCCTTCCTTCCTTTCCTTCCTATCCTTCCTTTCTTTCTTTCTTTCTTTCTTTCTTTCTTTCTTTCTTTC